>NC_052067.1:140254271-140562202 GCF_015852505.1 Tachyglossus aculeatus | reverse complement strand
CCCTTGGTTGCCTTCTGCCACCCTTTCTGCCACCCACCCACCAGAGGAGGATCGGGACATCAGGCCTTCCCAGACTGAGCCCCTTCCTTCCTCTCCCCCTCGTCCCCCTCTCCATCCCCCCGATCTTACCTCCTTCCCTTCCCCACAGCACCTGTATATATGTTGGTACATATTTAGTACTCCATTTATTTTACTTGCACATATCTATTCTATTTATTTCATTTTGTTAGTATGTTTGGTTTTGTTCTCTGTCTCCCCCCTTTTAGACTGTGAGCCCACTGTTGGGTAGGGACTGTCTCTATACGTTGCCAATTTGTACTTCCCATGCGCTTAGTACAGTGCTCTGCACATAGTAAGAGCTCAATAAATACGATTGATGATGATGATGATAAAATGGGCTCTATTACATTTGTGCGCAGAAAGCAGAAGAGACTGACTGTCTTTCTGCAGCCCTTGTCAGGGTGGATAGCTTCTCGCCACCCAAAGCATCGTCTTCAAAAATCAAGGAGACCTCTGTGTCCAGTTCTTACGGCCTACGGTGGGGTTTGCAGAATGCCTCTCAGGATTCATTCATTCAATTGTCTTTATTGAGCACTTACTGTGTGCAGATCACTGTACTATGCACTTGGAAAGTGCTGTCTACATGTTTTGTTTTGTTGTCTGTCTCCCCTTTCTAGACTGTGAGCCCGCTGTTGGGAAGGGACCGTCTCTATATGTTGCCAACTTGTACTTCCCAAGCACTTAGTACAGTGCTCTGCACACCGTAAGCGCTCAATAAAGGAATGAATGCATGAAAAGTACATTTTGGCAACAGATAGAGACAATCCCTACCCAACAACGGGCTCGCAGTCTAGAAGGGGGAGACAGACAACAAAACAAAACAAGTAGACAAGCATCCACAGCATCAAATACGATGACAACTGCCACTATTTCCTTAAAACCACTGACCTCAAATGGAGGGATTAAAGAAACGGTGTAGAAATAAAATCTTAATAGCTTTTAATTGCAAGTACTTCTGTGATTACTATGAAGAATAATAATGGTACTGGTTAGGCCCTTACCATGTGCCATTCATTCATTCAATCGTATTTATTGAGCGCTTACTGTGTGCACAGCACTGTACTAAGCGCTTGGGAAGTACAAGTCGTGCCAAGCACTGCTGCAAGCACTAGGGTAGATCAATCAATCGTATTTATTGTGCTTACTGTGTGCAGAGCACTGTACTAAGCGCTTGGGAAGTACAAGTTGGCAACATATAGAGACAGTCCCTACCCAACAGCGGGCTCGCAGTCTAGAAGGGGGAGACGGAGAACAAAACATATGAACAAAATAAAATACATAGAATAGATATGTACAAGTAAAATAAATAAATAAATACCAGTCAATGAGGTTGGAGGCAGTCCCTGTCCCACATGGGGCTCACAGTCTGAGTAGGCAGAAGTAGGATCGACTCCACAGTGCCTTCAATAAGGCTTTGAATATGGGGGGAGAGGAACCGTCTGTCGAATTTGAGGAGGGTGGGCGTTCCAGGCCAGAGGCAGGATGTGGGCGAGAGGTCGGCGGTGAGATAGACGAGATGGAGGTATGGCTGCGGGCTGGGTTAGAGTAGGAGAGTAGCAAGTTGAGATGGGGTGAGAGGCCAAGTAGAGTTAAGCATCAACTCATAATAATAATAATGATGATGGCATTTATTAAGCACTTATGTGCAAAGCACTGTTCTAAGCGCTGGGGAGGTTACAAGGTGATCAGGTTGTCCCACGGGGGCCTCACAGGCTTAATCCCCATTTTACAGATGAGGGAACTGAGGCACAGAGAAGTTAAATGACTTGCCCAAAGCCACACAGCTGACAATTGGCGGAGCCGGCATTTGAACCCATGACCTCTGACTCCAAAGCCGATGCTCTTTCCACTGAGCCACAATGCTTCACACTCCCTTTTTCTTCTTCCTCCTCTCTCATGTATTTTACTGTCACTTCCCCACTAGACTGCCTGCTCCCTGAAGGCAGGGATTTCTAACCCAGCTCCACCACCATCTACGTTCTCTATCTCATTCATTCAATCCAATTTATTGAGCACTTACTGTGTGCAAAGCACTGTACTAAGCGCTTGGGAGAGTATAATACAACAACAGATACAGTCCCTCGCTGTAATGAGCCCCTAGTTACAATCTGTGTCTACCTACTTCCTTCTACTTTCGCTGTTTATATCCAAATGTGGCCTGCCTATGCTTCATCAAATCAATCAATGGTATTTATTGGGCACTTATTGTGTGCAGAGCACTGTAATAAGCACTTGGGAAGAGTATAATAGAATTGGTAGATGCAATCCCCGCCTCAAGGAATTTACAACTTAGTGAAGGGGGAGACAGACATTAAAATAAATTACAGAGAAGGGCAGCAGCAGAGCAAGAGGATATGTGCTCAGCAATGATGAATTGTTCAGTCAGGAATTTAAAGCTTTCATTTGCACACTGGAGGCAAAGTTGAATTTCTTCAGCCACTATTATCCTCATCAATGATGATGCACTGTACTAAACGCTTGGGAGAGTACAAAACAGTTGGTGAACATATTCCCTTATAATAATAATGATGGCATTTGTTAAGTGCTTACTATGTGCAAAGCACTGTTCTAAGCGCTGGGGAGGATACAAGGCGATCAGGTTGTCCCACGTGGGGCTCACAGTCTTAATCCCCATTTTACAGATGAGGTAACTGAGGCACAGAGAAGTGAAGTGACTTGCCCGAAGTCACACAGCTGACAAGTGGCGGAGTCGGAATTTGAACCCATGACCTCTGACTCCCAAGTGCGTGCACTTTGGCCTCAGGTGAGAGAAATGGCTTCCAAAACATTGAAATCATCCCACATTCCTACCACACTACGGATCTGGGTTGAAGTGCTTGCATATCTTTATTAGGAGAGTTTTGATGATGGACTCTCACTGGGGCATTTTTTTCCATATATCTCAGCAAAGATCTCCCCCATCTTTTTTTGGATAACTGCTTCTGAAGCAGCACACCATTCCATAGAGCCATATATTAAAGTTTCAACAAAGGACCGATTATTTGGCCTATAAAACGCCTTTATGCGGTGGCAATAAGTAACATCCTCACTCGGCAGATCAAAAAACCTTCCGCTGAGCAATTAAGTCCACTTTTCAGAGTACAGTGCTCTGCACACAGTAAGCGCTCAATAAATATGATTGATTGATTCAGAAGCCACACTGTGGGAGACTATGCCTTGTAGAAGACAGTACGATATTTCAGGTTAGTCTTCCGAATTCACTCCGCAGAAAACAAATCCACCGAAATAAAAGTTGCTAGAGGGGGAACAAACTGTTTCTGCCTCTTTTGTTTCATGAATTTCAGATAAGATCTTAAACAGATCTACTGTGACCTCAGAAAGGCCCGGGACTTGAATTTCTTCCTTATCTTCGGAATGCATCAGTTAGAACGGAAGACATTGGAGAACAAACTATTTTCCTTGGTTATCTGGCTGCCTTTCAGAAGTTATTTAAGTCAATCGTATACATTTACCAGATCTTATTAAACTGTTATAAGTAAAAACTATATCATCTTTGAGGCCTAATACTATTTACATGACATTTCTATTGTATTTTGTTATAGGGGAACAGCATGGCCTAGTGGAAACAGCACAGGTCTGGGAGTTGGAGAAGCTCAGTTTTAATCAATCAATCGTATTTATTGAGCGCTTACTGTGTGCAGAGCACTGTACTAAGCGCTTTGGGAAGACCAAGTTGGCAACATATAGAGACAGTCCCTACCCAACAGTGGGCTCACAGTCTAAAAGGGGGAGACAGAGAACAAAACCAAACATACTAACAAAATAAAATAAATAGATAATAATAATAAATTAATCCTGGCTCTCCCCCTAGCTTGCTGCATGACCCTGGGCAAGTCACTGCCCTGTGCCTCAGTTTCCTCATCTGTAAAATGGGGAAGTACAAGTTGGCAACATATAGAGACAGTCCCTACCCAACAGTGGGCTCACAGTCTAAAAGGGGGAGAGAGAGAACAAAACCAAACATACTAACAAAATAAAATAAATAGATAATAATAATAAATTAATCCAGGCTCTCCCCCTAGCTTGCTGCATGACCCTGGGCAAGTCACTTCCCTGTACCTCAGTTTCCTCATCTGTAAAATGGGGATTCAATGCCTCTTCTGGGACTGTGAGCCCCTATGGGACGGAGACTGTGTTGGACCTGCCCTTCTTTAAAACTTACTCCAGCACTTATTACAGTGCTTGGTACACAGTAAGTGCTTAGATATCATTATTATTTGCCTCTTTTAAGTCAGGTAATCAAGATCTTAGGAGGTATACTAACCCTGCATGTACAGTGCAGTGACAGAATAGCAAAGTATCTTCAAAAAGCCATCACCCCTCCAAAAAAAAGGAACTTCTTATGGCTCAGGCATTTATCCACCTCCCCTTTGCTCCACAGAAGGAGTGAGGAATGAGGAGTGGAAGTAAAGGTGGCAGAGATAAATGAGAGGCATTATTTTCAGATGTGGATTTTTTTTAGTTAGGGGAAGGGTCTTTGGATTGGTGACCTTGAATTTACAGAAACTCCCCCTCCCCCACCAAAGGGGGCCATTTCGTGGTTCAGTGGAAGGAGTGCGGACTTGGGAGTCGCGGGTCATGGGTTCGAATTCCGGCTCACCCTTTTGTCAGCTGTGTGCCCTTGGGCAAGCCACTTAACTTCTCTGGGCCTCAGTTCCCTCATCTGTAAAATGGGGATTAGGACTGTGAGCCCCCCGTGGGACAACCTGATCACCTTGCATCCCCCCAGCGCTTAGAACAGTGCTTCTCACATAGTAAGAGCTTAACAAATACCGTAATTATTATTATTATCTACCCCAAACCCAAGGGTTTCAGGCACAACCACCCTTCAGAATAATGTCATAATATAATAATATATCTAATAAGAAGTTCTATTTCTAGACTGCGAGCCCGTTGTTGGGTAGGGACCGTCTCTATATGTTGCCAACTTGTACTTCCCAAGCGCTTAGTACAGTGCTCTGCACACAGTAAGCGCTCAATAAATACGATTGAATGAATGAATGAATAATGGTATCTGTTGTGCCGGGCTCTGTACTAAGCGCTGAAGTACATACAAGATAATCGGGTTGGACGCAATCCATGCCCTACATGGGGCTCCCAGTCTTAATCCCCATTTGACAGATGAGGGAACTGAGGCCCAGAGAAGTGAAGTAACTTGCCCAAGGTCACACAGCAGACAAGTGGAAGAGCCGGGATAAGAAAGCAGGTCCTCTGACTCCCAAGCCCGTGCTCTGGCCACTAAGCCACGTTGCTTCCCCTAGACTGTAAGCCCGTTATGGGCAGGGACCGTGGCTACTAATTCTGTTAATAATAATAGTAATGACGGCATTTATTAAGCACTTACTATGTGCAAGGCACTGTTTTAAGCGCTGGGGTGGTTGCAAGGTGATCAGGTTGTCCCACAGGGGGCTCACAGTCTCAATCCCCATTCTACAGATGAGGGAACTGAGGCCTAGAAAAGTGAAGTGACTTGCCCAAAGTCACACAGCTGACAAATGGCCGAGCCGGGATTTGAACCCATGACCTCCGACTCCAAAGCGCGTGCTCTTTCCACTGAGCCACGCTGTTCTCCTGCTACAACCCAGCCCATGCATTTTGCTCATGAATGCCAACCACTCACTGTACCCCGAGCTCGTCTATCTCAGCACCGACCTCTCACCCACAAAATAATAATAATAATGGCATTTGTTAAGCACTTACTATGTGCAAAACACTGTTCTAAGCACTGGGGGGATACACACGTTGTCCCACGTGGGGCTCACAGTCTTAATCCCCATTTTCCAGATGAGGGAACTGAGGCCCAGAGAAGTGAGGTGACTTATCTAAAGTCACACAGCTGACAAGTGGCGGAGCCAGGATTAGAACCCATGACCTCTGGCTCCCAAGCCCGGGCTCTTTCCACTGAGCCACGCTGCTTCCTGCCTCTGGCCTGAAGCACCTTCCCTCTTCATATCCAAAGGATCATTCCTCTTCTCCACTTCAAAGCTTTATTCAAGGCCCATCTCCTCCAAGAAGCCTTCCCTGACTAAGCCCTCCTTTCCACATCACCCTGATTTTCTCCCTTTATAATGATAATAATAACACACATAGTAATAACAGTGCTTTGCACATAGTAAGCGCTTAATAAATGCCATTATTATTATTATTATTATTATTATGGGTTCTAATCCCGGCTCTGCCACTTGTCTGCTGCGTGACTCTGGGCAAGTCACTTCACTTCTCTGTGCCTCAGTTACCTCATCTGCAAAATGGGGATTAAGACTGTGAGCCCCCGTGGGTAACATAATCACCTTGTATTCTCCCCCCCACCACTTAGAACAGTGCTTTGCACATAGTAAGCGCTTAAATACTGTCATCATTATTATTATTATAAGGTTAGTTAGAGTGTAGATATTGGAATTAATGTCCATCTCCCCCTCTAGACTGCAAGCTCATTGAGGGCAGGGACTGTGTCTACCAACTCTACTGCACTGAACTCTCCCAAGCGCTCAGTACAGTCCTCAGCACACAGTAGGCGCTCAATACACAGATGGTATTTGCCCTACCCTCAGCCCCATGACACTCATGTACCTATCCATAATTTCATCACATCTCTCCCCGTCTAGACTGCAAATTTCTAGTGGAGTAGGAATATATTTCTATTCGTTCAATGGTATTTGTTGAGCCCTTCCTGTGTGCAGAGCACTGTAGTAAGCGCTTGGGAGAGAACAATATAACAATAAGCAGTCACATTTCCTGCCCACAAGGAGCTTACAGTCTAGAGTCACCTGTCTACTTACAGTTACCTGTCTCCTTGTTCTGTTTTGTTGTCTGTCTCCCCCTTCTAGACTGTGAGCCCCTTGTTGGGGAGGGACCGTCTCTATATGTTCCCAAGCGCTTAGTACAGTGCTCTGCACACAGTAAGCACTCAATAAATATGATTGAATGAATGAAACAAGCTTACGGCTTAGTGCAACGTTCTGCACAAGGTAGGTGCCCCATCGATACCGCTGACTGACTGATTGATGGCTGGGTAGCTCAGTGGAAGGGTGCGATAAGAGGCCTGGTCTTAGGCGACAGAAAACGGTTCCATTTTTCCAAGGAACTCTTCCGACAAAATGGAGTGTCAATCAATCAATCGTATTTATTGAGCGCTTACTGTGTGCAGAGCACTGTACTAAGCGCTTGGGAAGTACAAGTTGGCAACATAGAGAGACGGTCCCGTGTCATCCACAGTTCTACGGACGGTCACGCCATGACCATGGCTTAGAGGTGCAGACCCAAGAAATCATTCAACCGATGGTATTTAATAATAATAATGATAACAATAATAATAATGGCATTTATTAAGTGCTTACTATGTGCAAAGCACTGTTCTAAGCGCTGGGGGGATACAAGGTGATCAGGTTGTCCCACGTGGGGCTCACAGTCTTAATCCCCATTTTACAGATGAGGGAACTGAGGCCCAGAGAAGTGAAGTGACTTGCCCAAAGTCGCACAGCTGATAAGTGGTGGAGCCGGGATTTGAACCCATGACCTCTGACTCCAAAGCCCGGGCTCTTCCCACTGAGCCATGCTGCTTCTCAGTGTATGCCGAGCACTGTACTAAGCGCTTAGGAGAGTACAAGTAGAGAAATAGCATGGTGTAGTGGATAGAAATGGGCCTGGGATTCAAAAGGTCATGGGTTCTAATCCCGGCTCCACCACTTGTCTTCTGGGTGATTTGGGGCAACTCACTTCACTTCTCTGAGAAGCAGCGTGGCTCAGTGGAAAGAGCCCGGGCTTTGGAGTCAGAGGTCATGGGTTCTAATTCCGGCTCCACCAATTGTCAGCTGTGTGACTTTGGGCAAGTCACTTAACTTCTCTGTGCCTCAATGACCTCATCTGTAAAATAGAGATTAAGACTGTGAGCCCTCCGTGGGACAATCTGATCACCTTGAAACCTCCCCAGTGCTTAAAACAGTGCTTTGCATATAGTAAGCACTTAATAAATGCCATCATTATTATTATTGTTCTCTGGGCCTCAGTTACCTCATCTGTAAAATTATTATTAATTATGGTATTTGTTAAGGCTCTCTATGTGCCAAGCACTGCTCTAAGTGCTGGGGTAGATACAAGGTATTCAGGCTGTTCTACTTGGGGCTCACAGTCTTAATCCCCATTTTACAGATGAGGTAATTGAGGCAGAGAAAAGTTAAGTGGTTTGCCCAAGGTCACACAGCAGACAAGTGGCAGAGCTGGGATTAGAACCCACATCCTTTGTGAGCCCCGCGTGGACAGGGACTGTGTCCAACCCAGTTTGCTTCTATGCAACCCAGCGCTTAGTACAGTGCCCGGCACATAGTAAGTGCTTTAACAAGTACCATAATAATAATAATACAAAAAAAGAGCTGGTAGACACGATTCCTCTCTTCAAGGACCTTACAAGTCAAGTAGGGGGTGACAGACATTTAAATAAATGAATAATAATAATAATAATAATAGCATTTATTAAGCACTTACTATGTGCAAAGCACTGTTCTAAGCGCTGGGGAGGTTACAAGGTGATCAGGTTGTCCCACGGGGGGCTCACTGTCTTAATCCCCATTTCACAGATGAGGCAACTGAGGCCCAGAGAAGTGAAGTGACTTGCCCTAAGTCACACAGCCGGCAACTGGCGGAGCCAGGATTTGAACCCATGACCTCTGACTCCAAAGCCCGGGCTCTTTCCACCGAGCCACGCTGCTTCTCTGCTATGGGGCTGGGGTAGGGAGAGAATTCTAGATTTATAGACTATTCACTCATTCATTCAGTGGTATCTGTTGAGCACTTACTGTGTGCAGAGCACTGTGCTAAGCGCTTGGAAAGTACAATTCAACAACCAATTTTGCCTGGCAGTCCTGTACACCATTTCTCTGTGACCTCCACAAGTCTCCGACGCCAATTCTCCCAAGAGCCTCAATCGCCGCCTTTCTCCAACTGACCTATTTGAAATCTTTCGATTTCGGTGGAATGCGCCTGCCAGCTCTTTCGTACCGAATAGTGAGCGCTCAGTAAATACCATTGAGATGATGATGGTGTAGAAACATCTGTTTGTTATGGTTTTGTTTTTAGCCTGTTTCCTCCTTGGCCAGCTTCCCCGTTTCATGAGCAGGCTGACTTGTTCTGCCCTGCCGGATTCCCCGCTGACCTGCTTCCCCCTCCCCACCCCAGCAAGAACAAGGGCCCGCGATTCCAAAGATCCAGATTCGAATCCCGAGTCGGAGAAGTCCCCGAAGGGCTGGTGAAAAAGAGCTCAATCCTGGGATTCGGAGTTCTAATCCTTCTAGACTGGGAGCCCACTGTTGGGTAGGGACCGTCTCTCTATGTAAGTAAGCGCTTAATAAATGCCATCATTATTATTATTATTATTATTATTCTCTGGGCCTCAGTTCCCTCATCTGTCAAATGGGGATGAAGACTGTGAGCCCCCCGTGGGACAACCTGATCGCCTTGTAACCTCCCCAGCGCTTAGAACAGTGTTTTGCACATCGTAAGCGCTTAATAAATGTCATCATTATCATTATTATCGGAACTCAGTAGTGGATGCACTTGGAAACAAAGACTCTGAAAATCTGCCTTCCTCCGGGAAGCAGCATGGCCTACTGGAAATAATAATAATAATAATAATAATGGCATTTATTAAGCGCTTACTATGTGCAAAGCACTGCTCTAAGCGCTGGGGAAGTTACAAGGTGATCAGGCTGTCCCCCGGGGGGCTCACAGTCTTCATCCCCATTTTACAGACGAGGGAACTGAGGCCCAGAGAAGTGAAATGACTTGCCCAAGCTGACAATTGGTGGAGCCAGGATTTGAACCCATGACCTCTGACTCCAAAGCCCGGGCTCTTTCCACTGAGCCACGCTGTTTCTCAGAAAGAGTGCCAGGCTCGGAAGTCAAAGGACCAGGGTTCTAATCCTGGCTCTGCCACTAACCAGCTGTGTGACCTTGGGCAAGCCACTTCATTTCCTCTCTGCCTCAGGTCTTATCTCGTATGACGCCGTCGTCTCAGACCCGTAGGACACATCTCTCTCAGGCCGCCCCACCTCCACCTGCAATTGTTCTGGTAGTGTAGCCATACAATTTGCTGGACCAAAGTAATAATAATGATAATAATAATAATGGTATTAAGTGCTTACTATGTGCAAAGCACTGTTTTAAGCGCTGGGGAGGTGACAAGGTGATCAGGTTGTCCCACTGGGGGCTCACAGTTTTAATCCCCATTTTACAGATGAGGGAACTGGCACAGTGAAGTGACTTGACCAAAGTCACCCAGCTGACAGTTGGCGGAGCCTGGATTTGAACCCAAGACCTCTGACTCCAAATCCCATGCTCTTTCCACTGAGCCACGCTGCATGGACTGTGTCCAACCTGATTAGCTTGTGTCTACCCTAGCGCTTAACACAATGCCTGGCATCTCCAGTAAGCCCTTGAACACCACTTTTTCGAAAAGCAGGTCTAATAACGAGTGTGATTTAAGAACATATTTCTTTTTAAAGAAATTGAACCTTTGCCCAAAATCTGCTCGAGCGCAGAAATGAGGAAAGTATTTCAGTTTCATGGCGGAGTCGGTTGTAGCCAGTTTAGACAGCCACTGTTGACCCTGAAAAATAATCTGCTCTAGCCATGTGCCAGTTTTGGGTCCATCGAAACAACACGTCTTCAGGGAAGCTACAGTATTAAAGGGAATCAATCAATCAATCGTATTTATTGAGCGCTTACTATGTGCAGAGCACTGTACTAAGCGCTGGGGAAGTACAAATTGGCATCACATAGAGACAGTCCCTACCCAACAGTGGGCTCACAGTCTAAAAGGGGGAGACAGAGAACAGAACCAAACATACCAACAAAATAAAATAAATAGGATAGAAATGTACAAGTAAAATAAATAAATAAATAAATAAATAAATAAATAGAGTAATAAATATGTACAACCATATACACATATATACAGGTGCTGTGCAGGGAAGCACTTTTTGCTTAGTAGCTACTTGCAGGCTTTTCATTCATTCAATGAATCGTATTTATTGAGCACTTACTATGTGCAGAGCACTGTACTAAGCGCTTGGAAAGTACAATTCAGCAACAGAGACAATTCCAGCCCACAATGGGATCACAGACTAGACCGGGGGCAGGAGACAGACATTGTACTTCCCAAGCGCTTAGTCCAGTGCTCTGCACCCAGTAAGCGCTCAATAAATACGATCGAATGAATGAATGAATCAAAACAAGTAAACAGGCATCAATAGCATCGATTTAAATAGAATTATAGATGATAATAATGATGATGATGGTATTTGTTAAGCGCTTACTATATGCCAAGCACTGTTCTGAGCGCTGGGGTAGACTGTGAGCCCGTTGTTGGGTAGGGACTGTCTCTATGTGTTGCCGACTTGTACTTCCCAAGCGTTCAGTACAGTGCTCTGCACCCAGTAAGCGCTCAATAAATACGATCGAATGAATGAATCAAAACAAGTAAACAGGCATCAACAGCATCGATATAAATAGAATTATAGATAATAATAATGATGATGATGGTATTTGTTAAGCGCTTACTATATGCCAAGCACTGTTCTAAGCGCTGGAGTAGACTGTGAGCCCGTTGTCGGGTAGGGACCGTCTCTATGTGTTGCCGACTTGTACTTCCCAAGCATTCAGTACAGTGCTCTGCACAAAGTAAGCGCTCAATAAATACGATTGAATGAATGAATGAATACAAGGCAATCAGGTTGTCCCACGTGGCGCTTACAGTCTTCATCCCCATTTGAAAGATGAGGTCACTGAGGCACAGAGAAAGTAAGTGACTTACCCAAGGTCACATGGCTGACAAGTGGCGGAGCCGAGATTAGAACCCACGACCTCCGACTCCCAAGCCCGGGCTCTTTCCACTGAGCCACATCATTAATAAAATAGAGTAATAAATATGTACAAATATACACAAGTGCTGTGGGGCGGGGAGGAAGAGGGGAAAAAAGGGGGGGCTCAGTGTGGGAAGGCCTCCTGGAGGAGGTGAGCTCTCAGGAGGGCTTTGCAGGGAGGAAGAGAGCTGGCTTGGCGGATGTGCGGAGGGAGGGCATTCTGGGCCTGGGGGAGGACGTGGGCCGGGGGTCGATAATAATAATAATAATAATGACGGCATTTATTAAGCGCTTACTACGTGCAAAGCACTGTTCTAAGCGCTGGGGAGGTTACAAGGTGATCAGGTTGTCCCACGGGGGGCTCACAGTCTTCATCCCCATTTTACAGACGAGGGAACTGACAAAGTCACCCAGCTGACAACTGGCAGAGCCGGGATTTGAACCCACGACCTCGGACTCCAAAGCCTGCGCTCTTTCCACTGAGCCACGCTGCTTCTCTGGGGAAACGCCGATCAGACACTCTAATCGTTTGAGAAAGGGTAGGGGGGCAAATGAGGTCCAAGATAGAAAGCCCAGTGGACAATGGTTCAATCAATCAATCAATCAATCGTATTTATTGAGCGCTTACTATGTGCAGAGCACTGTCCTAAGCGCTTGGGAAGTACAAATTGGCAACATACAGAGACAGTCCCTACCCAACAGTGGGCTCACAGTCTAAAAGGGGGAGACAGAGAACAGAACCAAACATACCAACAGAATAAAATAAATAGGATAGAAATGTACAAGTAAAATAAATAAATAAATAGAGTATTAAATATGTACAACCATATATACATATATACAGGTGCTGTGGGGAAGGGAAGGAGGTAAGATGGGGGGGATGGAGAGGGGGACGAGGGGGAGAGGAAGGAAGGGGCTCAGTCTGGGAAGGCCTCCTAATTGAGTGAACAATGGTTCACTCGGCATCCCCTACCTCCAACTCCGGGATGCTTGGGGAGCATCTCAGCCGCCCTCAGGCTTCCCTACCCGCTTCTGGACTGGAAGAGGAGAGACGGGTAATAATAGCAATAATTATGGTATTTGTTGAGCGCTTACACGACAAAATTGACCCAATTTTTGTGCAAAGCAAGACCGACTCCATTTTGGGCAAGGCCACACATCCGCCTCCTACACAGGCCCTGGCCTCTCGCGCTAGGTCCCTCGAGCGGAAGGCGGCTGTCTACCCCATGACAGAAAACAGGGGTTCAACCGACGGAAAACGGCCGTCTACTCGATGACAAAACACAGGAGCTGGCGATTAGGCGCGCACCCACACCCACCCACACACACACACACACACACACACACACACACACCCGTGTTGCTAATTGGCTGTGTGTGTAAGAAGCAGCGTGGCTCGGGGGGAAAGAGCCCGGGCTTCGGAGTCAGAGGTCATGGGTTCCGATCCCGACTCTGCCACATGGCTGCTGCGTGACCTTGGGCCAGTCACTTCACTTCTCTGAGCCTCAGTTCCCTCATCTGTAAAATGGGGATGAAGACTGTGAGCCCCACGTGGGACAACGTGATCACCCTGTATCCCCCCGGCGCTTAGAACAGTGCTCTGCACATAGTAAGCGCTTAACAAATGCCATCATTATTAACCCAATAAAAACCAGGCAGTGGAGGGGGGCCGGGGCTGTTTGTCACTCATACCCCACTGGGGCCGACGGGCAGATGGCCACTTTCCTTCCTTTTCCGCTCTTCGGCTCCACCAGGGTAACGCGACAGCTGAGCCGCCCCTCTCGGACCAACGGGTGAAGGTGGCGGGACAAGACATCCACAACGCTATGTGCCAAGCACTGCTCTAAACCCTGGGCTAGCGCTTAGTACAGTGCTCTGCATATAGTAAGCGCTCAATAAATACGATTGATGATGATACAAGGTGATCGGGTTGTCCCACGTGGGGCTCACAGTCTTAATCCCCATTTTACAGATGAGGGAACTGAGGCCCAGAGAAGTGAAGTCACTTGCCCAAAGTCACACAGCTGACAAGTGGCGGAGCCGGGATCGGAACCCACGACCCCTGACTCCCAAGCCCGGTCTCTTTCCACTGAGCACGAGTCTGGGAGACGGAAGGTCATGAGTTCTAATCCCGGTTCCGTCACTCGTCTGCTGTGTGGCCTTGGGCAAGTCATTTCACTTCTCTGTGCCTCATCTGTGAGATGGGCATCCAGACTGTGAGCCCTCTGCAAGACGGGGACTGCGTCCAACCCGATTTGCTTGTAGCCACCCTGGCGCTTACTACAGTGCCTGACACATAGTAATCGCTTAACAAAGACCACTGTTACCACTGTTATATGTTGCCAACTTGTACTTCCCAAGCGCTTAGTACAGTGCTCTGCACACAGTAAGCGCTCAATAAATACGACTGAATGAATGAATGAATGTTATCATTATTATTATTATTGTCATTATTATTATTATTATTAAGTGCTTGATAGAGTACAATAGAACAGCATTGGTAGACACTTTCCCTACCCACCAGGAGCTTACAATCTAAGAGAGTTTTGAAGCAAGAGGCTTCAGAGAAGCAATCTAATCAAATCCTCTAAACTTTAGGCTCCTCTAGACTGTAAGCTCGTTGTGGGCAGGGAATGTGTCGTTTATTGTTCTATTGTACTTTCCCAGCGCTTAGAACAGTGCTTTTAACATAGTAAGTGCTTAATAAATGCCATTAAAAAAAAGGTGCTTCGTACAGTGCTCTGCACATAATAACCACTCAATAAATATAATTGAATGAAGTCAATCACTCATATTTGAGTGCTTTGTGAAGAGCACTGTACCAAAAGCTTGGCAGGATACGATACAACGGAATAGGTAGAAGTGTGGTTTAGTAGAAAGAGCCCAGGCTTCGGAGTCAGAGGACGTGGGTTCGAATCCCCACCCTCCCACTTGTCAGCTGGGTGACTCTGGGTAAGTCACTTCACTTCTCTGTGCCTCAGTTCCCTCATCTGTAAAATGGGGATTAAGACGGTGAGCCCCACGTGGGACAAACTGATTACCCTGTATCTCCCCCGGCGCTTAGAACAGTGCTTGGCACATACTAAGTGCTTAACAAATGCCATCATCATCATCATATTCAGGACCACCAGGGCCTTACAGTCTACAGAGACCTTGAAGAGTGTGACTTCAGAGAAACAATCAAATCAATCGTATTTATTGAGCATTTACTATGGGCAGAGCACTGTACTAAGCACTTGGGAGAGGATGCTATAACAGATTTGGAAGACATGGTCCCTGCCCAGAAATTTAGAGTCTAGAAGGGAGATGCTTAGAAAGGATCAATCAATCCTCAATCAATCAATAAATTGATCGTGTTTGAGCGCTTACTGTGGCTCCTACTGAAGGCATGTTGCTGCATCACCAGACATCCTGGAGGAGAGAAAGGAAAGAATGGAATACGGAAAGGCAGGATTCCCCTTTTTTTAATCATCCTAATCGAGCACCGAAAAAGAGTTTTCCAGAAAAGCCAAAAAAATCCAATACTCACAGATCCCCACAGGATGCTCTGCACTTTTTTTTTTTCCTAAATAGTGCCTGCCTGCTTGGTGACTAAATCTTCCCGCACTCGGGGAGGGGCAGATGGGGAAACCACTGGGGACTCTGTGCCTTTTGGGGGAAAAAAACAAAAAACCAACCTTCACTGGCATATCCTATGTAGCGCTTCGCATTCCAATCCGCTGGAAACGCCCTGGTCCCTCTTCCTGAAGAATGGGTGGGGACATGATGTGTTAGGACCAAAATGACTGTATAACAGGGAGGGAGATGGGGAAAAAAGGGCCAAAAAAAGGAGAAACGGGTACAAATTTCTCTTCCCCTTCCTCCGGGCCAAATCCCTTCATTAGGTCAAGGGGGTGGGCATGCCCTCAGTCAATCCCCTTTCTTTCCCCAGCTCTTATACTGGAGCTTTGCCATTACCCTTCCTCCTTCCCCTCACCGCGGCCACCTTGATTCCGCAACTACTGCAGACAAAGAAGGAGTTTCCAGCCTGATTCGGAAGACAAATCGGACACAATCAACATAAAAGGAGTTCAAGGAGCCTGAGAGGTGTCAGGACACAAAAGGACCAAGAAATCGGAAAAAAAAAAAAATCAATAAATAGGCCGGAGCAGAGAGGAGGTTTCTAGAAAACCGCGGTCACGCATTCCAGAGCCGATGAGCGGTCAATTCACGGGTTACGCTCTTGCCGCTAATATATCTGTCGAGGATATTGAATCCTACTCTGGTTTCGACCCCGAAGCCCTCTCCGTTGGTCGGATGGGGTTCCCGTCCAACTGAGTTTTTAATTACAACGAGCGCCCGTTTAACAAAGACTCTTCAAAAGACTTTAGCAAAAGGGATTTGGGCACAGACGTTCAGTGCGTGATTTTTGGTGACTAATTGCCAGGGCCAGGTGAAGCATCTAAAAAGGTTTAAATCATCGTAATCGAACTGCTGCTCAAGCCGGACGACGCGACACTGAATGTTTGCTGGCTGTGTCAATTTTGCCTTTTTAAAATTCCTCTATTTTGCTTCTGGTCTAGGCTAGAAAGCCTCCCTTTACGATGAATGAAATGCAAAACACTGAGTTTTCAGTATCTAAACTGAATCGCATCTCCAATCCCTCACTTTTCTTACTTGTAAAGGTTGTGAGAAATCAAAGACAAGGAAACCATTAACACTGGATAATAACTTGGTCTCGAATTAAATTTCCATTTGCCGATACCAGATAAATGTCTCTCTTAACCAGATTATAACCCAGATTTAAAGACAGGAACCTCCATAAAGATATGATCCCCACAAACCTAGAATGACCAATTTCACCCAAAGGATTACCGAGATACGTAAAAAAAAAAAAAACCACATTCTTCGATATTAATCGAATCTAGAAGGCTTTAGAGAAGGGAAGACTATTTCCGAGATTCATCCGGATCTAACCCCTAAACAGAAACATTTTTCCAGAGCCTTCTCGAGCTAAAATACTCTTACGTAAGTTTAAAAATTCCTCTTTCTTTGTTCCGAAGCCTGATTCCTTTCAGTCAATTGTTATCTTAAGCTAGTGACTCCTTATTCACACGGTATAGAAAGGGGTTCTCTTTCCCTCCTTTAAATCTGCTTCTTTTTTGTTTCCAATACCTTCTCAAAACGGAGAGCTTTAAATAATCGATGCACATATTGCTTTAAGGCCATTCCCAGCCTCTTTTAATACAGGATGAGGAATTTCTCCACATTAAAACGATGATGATGCTCCTCCCGGACCAACCTCTTCTGCTACTGTGATAGAGAATTCTAGAATGGCCAATCCTGCCTAAAAAGGCACATTCGATTAAAATCATCTGGAAATAGAGTCAGAGGAGCAGGATGCTCTGATAAAATGCCAGCGGACGAGCAAAACACGACGCTAAACAACAAGGGCGGTACCAGGTTCTCCGGTTCACCCGATGCTTGGAAGAGGAAATACCGACGGATAGCCAAGCCGAGCAGCCTAGCTCATTAAAACGTTCAATAAATACAAACACTCAATAAATACGATTATTTATTCAAAAAATGATTTATTATTTATTTGTTCAAACGCTCAATAAATACGATTGATGATGATTAAAACATGCAAAATTTTAAAAGCGAGCGCTGGGTAGTACTGGACACTCCCCAGTGCTCTGCACAAGGTGAGCGCTCAATAAATACAGCTGATGGGCTGTAAAAGCTCCCTGTGGGCAGGGGATGTGTCTGCTGCCTCTGCTGTCCTCTCCCAGGCGCTTAGTACAGTGCTCTGCACATGGTAAGTGCTCACTAAATAAGAATACAATTGAATGAATGAATGAATGAATATATGTATTATTTTATTCTGCCCCTTCTAGACTGTGAGCCCGCTGTTGGGTAGGGACCATCTCTATATGTTGCCAACTTGGACTTCCCAAGCGCTTAGTACAGTGCTCTGCACATAGTAAGCGCTCAATAAATACAATTGAATGAATAAATATGATTGAATGAATGAATCTTTTACCCTTTAAACACTTGATAGTCACCCCTGCCTCAGCCCCACAGCCCTTATGAACGTGTTTTGTTTCGTTGCCCGTCTCCCCCTTCTAGACTGTGAGCCCGCTGTTGGGTAGCGACCGTCTGTGTTGTCAACTTGGACTTCCCAAGCGCTTAGTACAGTGCTCTGCACACAGTAAGTGCTCAATAAATACGACTGAATGAACGAATGAAAGATGGAGTGATTGTAAATGTTCACTGTGGGCAAGGAGTAGGTCTGCTATGTTCGTTCATTCATTCAATCGTATTTATTGAGCGCTTACTTTGTGCAGAGCACTGGACTAAGCACTTGGGAAGTATAAGTCGGCAACATAGAGAGACTGTCCCTACCCGACAACGGGCTCACAGTCTAGAAGGAGGGGGACAAACAAAACAAAACGACGATACTATAAGAATAAATAGAATTATATCTATACACACATCATTAATAAAATAAATAGAATAGTAAATATGTACAAGTAAAAGAGAGTAATAAATCTGTACAAACATATATACAGGTGCTGTGGGGAGGGGAAGGGGGTAGGGCAGGGGGGATGGGGAGGAGGAGACGATAAAGGGGGCTCAGTCTGGGAAGGCCTCTTGGAGGAGGTGAGCTCTAAGTAGTATGTTGTGCCCTCTAAGTGCTTAGTACAGTGTTCTGCGCGGAGTAAGCGCTCATTAAATACTCTTTTAGACTGTGAGCCCACTGTTGGGTAGGGACCGTCTCTATATGTTGCCAATTTGTACTTCCCAAGCGCTTAGTACAGTGCTCTGCACATAGTAAGCGCTCAATAAATACGATTGATGATGATGATCGAGTGCTTGTAAGCTGTCTGTGGGTGGGGGAAACTCCCCCTGTCCATTCTGCGGTCTTGGGGGGTCTCCCGAGCGCTAGCCCAATGTTCCGCACCCTACGGGCGCTCCAGACACAGCTCGGTTTCATTCAATCGTATTTACTGAGTGCCTACTGTGTGCAGAGCACTGTACTAAGTGCTTGGGAAGTACAAGTTGGCAACATATAAAGACGGTCCCGACCCAATAACGGGCTCACAGATGCAGCGGCGGCAGCAGCAGGGAGGCTGCAGAGAAGCAGCGTGGTCCGGAGTCAGAGGATGTGGGTTCTAATTCTGGCTCGGCCACTTGTCTGCTGGGTGACCCTGGGCAAGCCACTTCACTTCTCTGGGCCTCAGTTCCCTCATCTGTCAAATGGGGATGAAGACCGTGAGCCCCGTGGGGGACCTGGACCGTGCCCGACCAGATAAGCTTAGCGCTTAGTACGGTGCCCGGCACCCAGTAAGCGCTTGGCGAGTACAGCTCCTTGTCAGCTGCGTGATCTTGGGCAAGTCACTTCTCCGTGCCTCGGTTCCCTCATCTGGAAAATGGGGATTGAGACTGTGAGCCCCACGTGGGGCGACCTGATTACCCTGCATCTACCCCAGCGCTTAAAACAGTGTGTGGCACATAGTGAGCGCTTAATACCATCATCATCATCATTAATTATGATTATTATTGTTATGCTGTGGGGGCTGTGGAGGCTGCAGAGAAGGAGCGTGACCTAGTGACGGCCAGAGGACCTGGGTTCTAATCCCGCTCCGCCGCTTGTCTGCTGTGTGACCTTGGGCAAGCCACTTCACTTCTCGATGCCTCGTTTCCCTCATCTGTCAAATGGGGATAAAGACTGTGAGCCCCACGGGGGACAATCTGATCACCTTGTATCTCCCCTATCGCTTAGAACAGTGCTTGGCACATAGTAAGCACTTAACAAATGCCATTATTATTATTATTCTCTAGGCCTCAGTGACCACATCTGTCAAATGGGGATGAAGACTGTAAGCCCCACGGGGGACAATCTGATCACCTTGTATCCTCCCCAGTGCTTAGAACAGTGCTGGGCACATGGTAAGTGCTTAACAAATGCCATTATTATTATTATTATTATTATTCTCTGGGACTCAGTTCCCTCATCTGTCAAATGGGGATGAAGACGGTGAGCCCCACGGGGGACAACCTGATTACCCTGTGTCTCCCCCAGCGCTTAGAACAGTGCTGGGCACATAGTAAGCGCTTAACAAGTACCATCATCCTCATTATTCTTCTTCTTCTCAGGGTCTCAGTTCCCCCACCTGTCAAATGGGGATGAAGACTGTGGAGATTTTCCCACGGGGGAAAATCTGATCACCTTGTATCTCCCCCAGCTCTGCACACAGTAAGCGCTCGATAAATACGATTGAATGAATGAATACTGGGCACATACCAAGCGTTTAACACATGCCATCATCATTATTATTAAAATCTGATGACCTTGTATCTCCCCCAGCACTTAGAACAGTGCTCTGCACACAGTAGGCACTCGATAAATACGATTGAATGAATGATGAATGAATGAATACTGGGCACATACCAGGCGTTTAACAAATGCCATCATCATTATTATTATTCTCTGGGCCTCAGTTGCCCCATCTGTCAAATGGGGATGAAGACGGTGAGCCCCATGGGGGCCAGCCCAATTACACTGTGTCTCCCCCAGCGCTTAGAACAGTGCTGGGCACATAGTAAGCGCTTAACAAATACCATCATCATTATTCTTCTTTCCTCTGGGCCTCACTCAGTTCCCTCATCCGTCAATGGGGATGAAGACTGTGAGCCCCACGGGGGACAATCTGATGACCTTGAATCTCCCCCAGTGCTTAGAACGGTGCTCTGCGCACAGTAAGCGCTCAATAAATACGACTGAATGAATGAATGAATACTGGGCATGTACCAAGTGTTTAACAAAAGCCATCATCACTGTTATTATTATTATTCTCTGGGCCTCAGTTCTCCCATCTGTCAAATGGGGATGAAGACTGTGAGCCCCACGGGGGACAATCTGATCACCTTGTATCTCCCAGCGCTTAGAACAGTGCTCTGCTCACAGTAAGCGCTCAATAAATATGATTAAATGAATGAATGAATACTGGGCACGTACCAAGCGTTTACCAAATGCCATCATCATTGTTATTATTACTATTTTCTGGGCCTCAGTTCCCCCATCTGTCAAACGGGGATGAAGACGGTGGCCAACCCGATTGCACTGTGTCTCCCCCGGCGCTTAGATCAGCGCTGGGCACATAGTAAGCGCTTAACAAGTCCCATCATCATTATTCTTCTTTTCTCTGGGCCTCAGTTCCCTCATCCGTCAAATGGGGATGAAGACTGTGAGCCCTACGGGGGACAATCTGATCGCCTTGGGTCTCCCCCAGCGCTTAGAACGGTGCTCTGTGCAACAGTAAGTGCTCAATAAATACGACTGAATGAATGAATGAATACTGGGCACGTAGCAAGCGTTTAACAAATGCCATCATCATTGTTATTATTATTATTATTCTCTGGGCCTCAGTTCCCCCATCTGTCAAATGGGGATGAAGACTGTGAGCCCCACGGGGGACAATCTGATCGCCTTGGGTCTCCCCCAGCGCTTAGAACGGTGCTCTGCACGCAGTAAGCGCTCAATAAATACAATTAAATGCATGAATGAATACTGGGCACGTACCAAGCGTTTAACAAATGCCATTATTATTATCATTATTATTGTTCTCTGGGCCTCAGTTCCCCCATCTGTCAAATGGGGATGAAGACTGTGGGCCCCACGGGGGACAATCAGATCACCTTGGGTCTGCCCCAGCGCTTAGAACGGTGCTCTGCGCCCAGTAAGCACTCAATAAATACGATTAAATGCATGAATGAATACTGGGCACGTACCAAGCGTTTAACAAATGCCATTATTATTATTATTGTTCTCTGGGCCTCAGTTCCCCCATCTGTCAAACGGGGATGAAGACCGTGAGCCCCACGGGGGACAATCTGATCGCCTTGGGTCTCCCCCAGCGCTTAGAACAGTGCTCCGCGCCCAGTAAGCGCTCAATAAATACGATTAAATGCATGAATGAATTCTGGGCACGTACCAAGTGTTTAACAAATGCCATTATTATTATTATTATTGTTGTTCTCTGGGCCTCAGTTCCCCCATCTGTCAAACGGGGATGAAGACTGTGAGCCCCACGGGGGACAATCTGATCACCCTGTATCTCCCAGCGCTTAGAACAGTGCTCTGCTCACAGTAAGCGCTCAATAAATACGATTGATGATGATGATGATGATGATGAATAAATATGATTAAATGAATGAATGAATACTGGGCACGTACCAAGCGTTTACCAAATGCCATCATCATTGTTATTATTATTATTTTCTGGGCCTCAGTTCCCCCATCTGTCAAACGGGGATGACGACGGTGGGCAACCTGATTACACTGTGTCTCCCCCGGCGCTTAGAACAGCGCTGGGCACATAGTAAGCGCTTAACAAGTCCCATCATCATCATTATTATTATTCTCTGGGCCTCAGTTCCCCCATCTGTCAAACGGGGATGACGACGGTGGGCAACCCGATTACACTGTGTCGCCCCCGGCGCTTACAACAGCGCTGGGCACATAGTAAGCGCTTAACAAGTCCCATCATCATCATTATTATTATTATTCTCTGGGCCTCAGTTCCCCCATCTGTCAAATGGGGATGGAGACGGTGGGAAACCCGATTACACTGTGTCTCCCCCGGCGCTTAGAACAGCGCTGGGCACATAGTAAGCGCTTAACAAGTCCCATCATCATCATTATTATTCTCTGGGCCTCAGTTCTCCCATCTGTCAAATGGGGACGGAGACGGTGGGCAACCCGATTACACTGTGTCGCCCCCGGCGCTTACAACAGCGCTGGGCACATAGTAAGCGCTTAACAAGTCCCATCATCATCATTATTATTATTATTCTCTGGGCCTCAGTTCTCCCATCTGTCAAATGGGGATGGAGACGGTGGGCAACCCGATTACACTGTGTCTCCCCCGGCGCTTACAACAGCGCTGGGCACGTAGTAAGCGCTTAACAGATGCCGTTATCATTAATTATGCTGATTACTGCTGGGGAGGAGAGGAAAGGAGGGGAGAAGGGGAGGGGAGGGGGACAGGCCACCGACCTTGTCCCAGCGGAGCCACTGGTCCACGGCGGCGTCGAGCTGCGGGTCCCCGGTGCGGCGGTTGGAGTTGAGGTCCCCGGCGGGCGGGTCCCCCATGGCCCCGGGAGGGAAGGGGGCTGCGGCGCTGCGACGCCGACGGGCGCCCAGCACCAACTGCCGCGGCCCGCCGCGGACCAGCCTATAAATACCCCGGGCCCCGCCCACCGGCCCAAGCCCCGCCCACACGCTGCATCCTCCGCCAATCGCCATCCAGGCCCCGCCCACCGCGCCCGCCTCCGCCAATCGCGCCCCGGGACGCGCCCGCCGCGCGCCGGGACACGCCCACCGCTCTTGGCCCCGCCCACCACACTCCCGCCTCCGCCAATCGCGACCCAGGCCCCGCCCACCGCGCCCGCCTCCGCCAATCGCGCCCCAAGACAGGCCCGCCGCGCGCCGGGACACGCCCATCGCCCTTGGCACCGCCCACCGCGACCGCCTCCGCCAATCGCGACCTGGGACACGCCCACCACACGCCCGCCTCCGCCAATCGCGCCCCAAGACAGGCCCGCCGCTCGCCAGGGCACGCCCATCGCCCTTGGCACCGCCCACCGCGACCGCCTCCGCCAATCGCGACCCGGGACACGCCCACCACACTCCCGCCTCCGCCAATCGCGACCCAGGCCCCGCCCACCGCGCCCGCCTCCGCCAATCGCGCCCCAAGGCACGCCCGCCGCGCGCCGGGACACGCCCATCGCGCTTGGCACCGCCCACCGCGACCGCCTCCGCCAATCGCGACCCGGGACACGCCCACCACACTCCCGCCTCCGCCAATCGCGACCCAGGCCCCGCCCACCGCGACCGCCTCCGCCAATCGCGCCCCAAGACACGCCCGCCGCGGGCAAGGACACGCCCACCGCTCTTGGCCTCCCCCATCGAGCCCACCTCAGCCAATCGCGACCCATGACACGCCCGTCGCGCCCCTGGCCCCGCCCACCACTCTCCCGGCTCAGCCAATCGCGACCCGGGACACGCCCAACGCGCCCGCCTCAGCCAATCGCGACCCAGGACACGCCCGCCGCGCGCAAGGACACGCCCACCTCTCCTGGCCCCTCCCACCAACCCACCCAATCGCGCCCCAGGACACGCCCACCGTGCGCAAGGACACGCCCACCGCTCTTGGCCCCTCCCATGGAGCCCTCCTCAGGGCACGCCCATCGCCCTTGGCCCCGCCCACCACGACCGCCTCCGCCAATCGCGACCCGGGACACGCCCACCGCTCCCGCCTCCGCCAATCGCGATCCAGGCCCCGCCCACCACGCCCGTCTCCGCCAATCGCGGCCCAGGACACGCCCGCCGCGGGCAAGGACACGCCCACCGCTCTTGGCCCCCCCCATCGAGCCCGCCTCAGCCAATCGCGACCCAGGCCCCGCCCGTAGCGCCCCAGGCCCCGCCCACCACGCTCCAGTCTCAGCCAATCGCGACCCGGGACACGCCCAACGCGCCCGCCTCAGCCAATCGCGACCCAGGACACGCCCGCCTCGCGCAAGAACAAGCCCACCGCTCCTGGTACCTCCCACCGAGCCTGCCTCCGCCAATCGCGCCCCAGGACACGCCCACTGCCCTTAGCCCCGCTCACCGAGCCCGCCTAAGCCAATCGCGACCCAGGACACGCCCGCCGTGCGCAAGGACACGCCCACCGCTGCTGGCCCCTCCCATCGACCCCGCCTCAGGGCACGCCCACCGCACCCCAGGCCCCGCCCACCGCGCCCGCCTCCGCCAATCGCGCCCCAGGACACGCCCACCGTGCGGAAGGACGCGCCCACCGCTCCTGGCCCCGCCCACCGAGCCCTCCTCCGCCAATCGCGCCCGAGGACACGTCCACCGTGTGCAAGGACACGCCTACCCCCTTTGGCCCCTCCCACCGAGCCCGCCTCTACCAATCGCGACTCAGGACACGCCCGTCGCGCGCAAGGACACGCCCACCGATCTTGGCCCCCTCCCACCAAGCCCGCCTCGGGACACGCCCACCTCGCCCCAGGCCCCACCCATCGAGACCGCCTCAGCCAATCGCGCCCCAGGACACTCCCAGCTTGCGCAAAGACACGCCCAGCGCGCTTGGCCCCACCCACCCAGTCCGCCTCCGCCAATCGCGCCCCAGGACACGCCCACCGTGCGCCTGGACACGCCCACCTCTCTTGGCCCCTCCCACTCGCCTCAGCCAATCGCGCCCAAGGCCCCGCCCCCTGCGCCCGCCTCCGCCAATCGCGACCCGGGATACGTCCACCGGGCCCCGCCCACCTAGCCGGCCTCCACCAATCGCGCTCCTGGCCGCGCCCACCTTATCCCGGCCCCGCCGCCAGCACGGCTCCCTCCCGTTTCCTCCCTGCTTTTTTTCCCTACACTGTCTGCAGAGAACCGGGAACGGGCCATCCCGGCCGGCGCGCGGCCCCGGGAGCCGTGCACTTTGGGGAGAGGAGGGGAGGACTAGGAGGGTAGTCGCAAGGCCTGCCGGGAGTTGTAGTTCATCCCCCCCCTTTAGACTGTGAGCCCGTTGTTGGGTAGGGACCGTCTCTAGATGTTGCCGACTTGGGCTTCCCAAGCGCTTAGTACAGTACCCTGCGCACAGGAAGCGCTCAATAAACACGATTGAATGAATGAATGAATCTCGGCGCGCGGCCCCGGGAACGGTGCAGGTGGGGGAGGGACTAGGCGGGCGCTCGCAAGGCCTGCCGGGAGTTGTAGTCCACTTAGGCTCGCGGGTTCGGGACGGTGCTGATGGGGGGGGCGAGGAGCGCGCTCGCAAGGCCTGTCGGGAGTTGTAGTCCACTCAGCCTGGCGGCCCCGGCGACGGAGCTGATTGGGAGGGCGCCCGCACGGCCCGCCGGGAGATGTAGTTCATCTCGGCCTCGGGAACGGTGTGGGGGGGGGGGGGAATTAGGCGGGCGCTCGCAAGGCCTGCCGGGAGTTATAGTCCGCTTAGGCTCGCGGCCCAGGCGACGGTGCTGATGGGGGGGGGGGGGGCGAAGAGGGCGCTCGCAAGGCCTGCCGGGAGTTGTAGTCCACTTAGCCCGGCGGCCCCGGGGACTGTGCTGATTAGGGGGGGCGAGGAGGGCGCTCGCAAGGCCTGCCGGGAGGTGTAGTTCATTCATTCATCATCATCATCAATCGTATTTATTGAGCGCTTACTGTGTGCAGAGCACTGTACTAAGCGCTTGGGAAGTACAAGTCGGCAACATGTAGAGACGGTCCCTACCCACCAGTGGGCTCACAGTCTAAAAGGGGGAGACAGAGAACAAAACCAAACCTACTAACAAAATAAAATGAATAGAATAGATAGGTACAAGTAAAATAAATAAATAAATAAATAGAGTAACGAATATACAAACATATATACATATATCCAGGTGCTGTGGGGAAGGGAAGGAGGTAAGATGGGGGGATAGAGAGGGGGACGAGGGGGAGAGGAAGGAAGGGGCTCAGTCTGGGAAGGCCTCCTGGAGGAGGTGAGCTCTCAGCAGGGCCTTGAAGGGAGGAAGAGAGCTAGCTTGGTGGAGGGCCAGAGGGAGGGCATTCCAGGCCTGGGGGAGGACGCTGGGCTGGAGAAGGAGAGAAGGGAGGGGAGGTAGGAGGGGGCGAGGGGATGGACAGCCTTGAAGCCCAGGGGGAGGAGTTTCTGCTTGATGTGCAGATTGATTGGTAGCCACTGGAGATTTTTGAGGAGGGGAGTAACATGCCCAGGGCGTTTCTGGACAAAGATAATCCAGGCAGCAGCATGAAGTATGGATTGAAGTGGGGAGAGACACGAGGATTCATTCATTCAATCGTATTTATTGAGCGCTTCCTGTGTGCAGAGGACTGGACTAAGCGCTTGGTAAGGGCAAGTTGGCAACATAGAGAGACGGTCCCTACCCAACGGCGGGCTCACAGTCTAGAAGGGGGAGATGGACAACAAAACAACACACATTAACAAAATAAAATAAATAGTATAGTAAATATGTACAAGTAAAATAAATAATCTGTACAAACATATATACAGGTGCTGTGGGGAGGGGAAGGAGGTAAGACGGAGGGGATGGGGAGAGGAAGGAGGTGTGAGGGATGGAACCCAGTGAAGTTCCCTCATGAGACCCCAGGAGGGAAGGCAGAAGCCATCTCCCCGGGCCAGGCTGGGTTACACCAGATACAACAAACTGGAAGGAGATAAAGGGAAATAAAACAGCCACATTGCAGAACCTGTTTACCGAAAAACAGGATGCAGGTTAAATCGCAAGGCCGCTGTCAGCCTTGTACATGAGCGCGTGTTGGGGGCTAGCTGCCGCGATTAAATTGTACGCCCTAAGTATCCGGCCAATGGAGAAAGGGGCTAGTCGGTGGGAGGAAGAGGATGCGTTGGGGCTATAAAGATCGGCTTCGTACAATCAACAAGCGCACTCCCCGGCTGCCGCTGTTTGAGCCACGGGGGTGGTGCCCTTCCTCACGAGAAAGAATAAAGACTGTTTCTGATCCTGACTCGGACTCTGATTTGGTGGGTAAAGGGAGCCGCTATCCCACACAGAGGGGGCTAGTTCTGCTCTCCATCCCCTCAGCCCCTCCTCCCTCACCTCCCTTCTGTTCTTCTCCAGCCCAGCCCTACCTCCTTCCCCTCCCCACGGCACCTGTATATATGTTTGTACGGATTTATTACTCTATTTATTTTACTTGTACACATTTACTATTTGTTGTCCACCAGCGGACTTGGCATGACTGACTCCATCTTGTGCATACGGAACCCTCCATTTTGTGCAGGCCGAGAACAACTCCTTTTCGCGTTGTGTGCCGTTGTCCGCCCTAGCCGCACGCTCCAGTAGGCAGAAGAGGCATCGACTGCATTTCCCTCAAGGCTTAGCGTAATTGTCAGCTGTGTGACATTGGGCAGGTCAATTCACTTCGCTGTGCCTCAGTTCCCTCATCTGTAAAACGGGGATGAAGACTGGGAGCCCCAAGTAGGGCAACCTGATTACCTTGTATCCTCCCCAGCCCTTAGAACAGTGCTTTGCACATAGTAAGCGCTTAATAAATGCCATCATCATTATTATTATAACCGACTCCATTGCTTAACAACAGGTTATGTGAGGAATAGGCGCCGGCCTCGCGGAAGATCCTGTACTCGAGGAGGACCAAGCCTTGTCTGAGATGACCCCATCGGTGTGGGCGACGTGTCCTGCCAACATTCATTCATTCAATCGTATTTATTGAGCGCTTACTGTGTGCAGAGCACTGTACTAAGCGCTTGGGAAGTACAAGTTGGCAAACTACAGAGACAGTCCCTACCAAACAGCGGGCTCACAGTCTAGAAGGGGGAGGCAGACAACAAAACATATTAACAAAATAAAATAAATAGAATAATTATGTACAAATAAAATGAATAGAGTAATAAATACGTACAAACACATATAATAATAATAATGGCATTTATTAAGCGCTTACTATGTGCAATGCACTGTTCTAAGCGCTGGGGCGGTTACAAGGTGATCAGGTTGTCCCACGTGGGGCTCACAGTCTTAATCCCCATTTTTACAGATGAGGGAACTGAGGCACAGAGAAGTGAAGTGACTTGCCCAAAGTCACACAGCTGACAATTGGCGGAGCCGGGATTTGAAGCCATGTCCTCTGACTCCAAAGCCCGGGCTCTTTTCCACTGAGCCACGCTGCTTGTATATGTACATATACATATATACAGGTGATATACACCTTTTAGACTGTGAGCCCACTGTTGGGTAGGGACTGTCTCTATGTGTTGCCAATTTGTACTTCCCAAGCGCTTAGTACAGTGCTCTGCACACAGTAAGTGCTCAATAAATACAATTGATGATGATGATGATATACATACATACAGGTGTTCTAAGCACTGGGGGAGATACAAGATACTCAGATTATGGAAAATGGAGATTAAAACTGTGGGACCACCTGATCACCTTGTAACCTCCCCAGCGCTTAGAACAGTGCTTTGCACATAGTAAGCGCTTAATAAATGCCAGCATTATTATTTATATCTCCTGATAACAGGGTGCCAACGTTTCGGGAGCGCAGGAATCCTTTGTGTAGCTCCGATGGGGAAGCCAAACAAAAGGGAACCCAGACTGAGCCCCTTCCTTCCTCTCCCCCTCGTCCCCCTCTCCATCCCCCCATCTTACCTCCTTCCCTTCCCCACTGCACCTGTATATATGGATATATGTTTGTACAGATTTATTACTCTATTTATTTATTTTACTTGTACATATCTATCCTATTTATTTTATTTTGTTAGTATGTTTGGTCTTGTTCTCTGTCTCCCCCTTTTAGACTGCGAGCCCACTGTTGGGTAGGGACCGTCTCTCTATGTTGCCAATTTGTACTTCCCAAGCGCTTAGTACAGCGCTCTGCACATAGTAAGCGCTCAATAAATACGATTGATGAAGGGAAGAAGCGGCTGGGATCGGGGCTGTTCGTCACTCGCACCTCTCGGGAGGTGGACGGGCGAGCAGTCAAGCTTTCCTACCTCTACTGCTCTATCCGAACTCACATCTCGGGGTCATTTTTCCTATCTGCGTCACCCCTTTGGGTTCTCAAAACCACCGGTTAACTTATTTTGCCCCCTACTAGTCGATAACAACGCAAGGCTCGACCGCAGAATGTCTTCAAGGCCAGTAACAACTTGTGCTTCCCAAGCGCTTAGTACAGTGCTCTGCACACAGTAAGCGCTCAATAAATACGATTGATGATGATGATGAAGTACCATCCGTCTATGCAAGGTCCAAGGGCCGATAACCACTAGCTCCCGTCCGCACGGCAAAGTTGTAAGGCCCGTAACGAGTAACTCTTGTCTGTACAAGGCTGTGATAACAGAGACCTGTGAAAAGTCACAACCATCCTGTCGGTCCTCGTTGCTTCCCCGAAGTTCCCATTGCTTCCTTCCGTGTTGCTGTAATTCAATTTATTCATTCAATCGTATTTATTGAGCGCTTCCTGCGTTCAGAGCACTGGACTAAGCGCTTGGGAAGTACAAGTTGGTGACATAGAGAGACGGTCCCTACCCGACAAGAGGCTCACGGTCTAGAAGGGGGAGACAGACAACAAAACATGAGGACAGGTGTCAAGTCTTCAGAAACAAAACCAAACGTATTAACAAAATAAAATCAATAAATATGTACAAATAAATTAAATAAATAAAAGACACAGTAGGAATGGGATCGGGGCTGCTCATCACTCGTCCCTCTCTCAGGAGGTGAACGGGCAGGTAGCCGCCTTCCTCCTTTACTGCTTTATCCGAACTCACATCTCCGAGTCATTTTTCCTATCCGCGTCACCGCCTTGGGTTCTCGAATCCCGTGGCCGATTTACACCGGTTAACCTATTTTGCGATAACGCTATTCTATTTATTTTGTTAATGATGTGCATATAGCTGTCATTCTGTTTATTCTGATGGTTTTGACACCTGTCTATATGTTTTGTTTTGCTATCTCCCCCACCCGAGACTGTGAGCCCGCTGTTGGGTAGGGACCGTCTCTAGATGTTGCCAACTTGTCCTTCCCAAGCGCTTAGTACAGCACTCTGCACACAGTAAGCGCTCAGTGACTACGATTGAATGAATGAATGAATGAATATAGCTATAATTCTATTTATTCTGATTGTGTTGACACCTGTCTACTTGTTTTGTTTTGTTGTCTCTCTCCCCCTTCTAGACTATGAGCCCGTTGTTGGGTAGGGACCGTCTCTATCTGTTGCCGACCTGTACTTCCCAAGCGCTTAGTACAGCACTCTGAACACAGTAAGCACTCAGTGAATACGATTGAATGAATGAATGAATGAATATAGCTATAATTCTATTTATTCTGATGGTATTGACACCTGTCTACTTGTTTTGTTTTGTTGTCTGTCTCCCCCTTCTAGACTATGAGCCCGTTGTTGGGTAGGGACCGTCTCTGTATGTTGCCAACCTGTACTTCCCAAGCGCTTAGTACAGCGCTCTGCACACAGTAAGCGCTCAGTGAATACGATTGAATGAATGAATGAATATAGCTATAACTCTATTTATTCTGATGGTATTGACACCTGTCTACTTGTCTTGTTTCGTTGTCTCCCCCGTCTAGACTGTGAGCCCGTTGTTGGGTAGGGATTGTCTCTATCTGTTGCCGATTTGCACTCTCCCAAGCGCTCAGTACAGTGCTCTGCACACAGTAAGTGCTCAATAAATACGAGTGAATGAATGATCCTCCTTCTAGACTGTGAGCCCGTTGTTGGGTAGGGATTAATAATAATAATAATGGCATTTATTAAGCGCTTACCATGTGCAAACCACTGTTCTAACGGCTGGGGAGGTTACAAGGTGATCAGGTTGTCCCACGGGGGGCTCACAGTCTTCATCCCCATTTTACAGATGAGGGAACTGAGGCGCAGAGAAGTGAAGTGACTTGCCCAAAGTCACACAGCGGACAAGGGGCAGAGCTGGGATTTGAACCCGTGACCTCTGACTCCAAAGCCCGGGCTCTATCCACTGAACCACGCTGCTTCTCTAAGATTGTCTCTATCTGTTGCCGATTTGTACTCTCCCAAGCGCTCAGTACAGTACTCTGCACACAGTATAGTGCTCAATAAATGCGATTGAATGAATGATCCCCCTTCTAGACTGTGAGCCCGTTGTTGGGTAGGGATTGTCTCTATCTGTTGCCGATCTGTACCCTCCCAAGCGCTCAGTACAGCGCTCTGCACACAGTAAGTGCTCAATAAATACGATTGAATGAGTGAATGAATGAAAGGAGGGCGGTCATAGCCAACTTGGGCCCGCGGCCCCGAGAATGGTGTAAATTGGGGGGACCAGGAGGGTGCTAGATTGATTGATTGGTATTGATTGAGTGCTTATTGGAGAAATAGCGTGGCTCAGTGGAAAGAGCCCGGGCTTGGGAGTCAGAGGTCATGGGTTCAAATCCCGACTCCGCCAACTGTCAGCTGTGTGACTTTGGACAAGTCACTTCACTTCTCTGGGCCTCATCTGTCAAATGGGGATGAAGACCGTGAGCGCCCCGTGGGACAACCTGATCACCTTGTATCCTCCCCAGCGCTTAGAACAGTGTTTTGCACATAGTAAGCGCTTAATAAATGCCATCATTGTTATTATTGTGGGTAGAGCACTGTACTTTTCACTTGGGCTAGTACAGCGCAATGGAGTTGGTCGACAGCATGGCACGCAGAGCCCGAGGCTGGGAGTCAGAAGGTCATGGGCTCTAATCCCGGCTCCTCCCGTTGTCTGCTGACAAGGAATACGTTGCCAACTTGGACTTCCCAAGCGCTTAGCACAGTGATCTGCACACAGTAAGCGCTCAATAAATACGATTGAATGAATGAATGAATACGCATAATTTATTTTAATGGGTCTACCCCGCGAGGCCGTAATCTTCTGGGGGCGAGGGGTTGTCACTGTTTCTTGTTGTATTGCACTTTCCCAAGCACTTAGTACAGTGCTCTGCACATTCATTCAATCGTATTTATTGAGCGCTCACTGTGTGCAGAGCACTGGACTAAGCGCTTGGCAAATGCTTAATAAATACGATTGGTTAGATGAATGAATGTATCTACCAAGCGCTTAGTACAGTGCTCTGCACACAGCAAGCACAATAAATACGATTGATTAAGCGAATGAACGAGGGAGTGAATCTACCAAGCGCTTAGTACAGTGCTCTGCACACAGCAAATACTTAATAAATACGATTGATTAAGCGAATGAACGATTGAGTGAATCTACCAAGCACTTAGTACAGTGCTCTGCACACAGAAAACACTTAATAAATACAATTGATTAAATGAATGAATGAGTGAATCTACCAAGCGCTTAGTACAGTGCTCTGCACACAGCAAGCACTTAATAAATATGATTGATTAAGCGAATGAACGAGGGAGTGAATCTACCAAGCGCTTAGTACAGTGCTCTGCACACAGCAAGCACTTATTAAATACGATTGATTAAACGAATGAACGAGTGAATCTACTAAGCGCTTAGTGCAGTGCTCTGCACACAGTAAGCGCTTAATAAATACGATTGATTAAACGAATGAATGAATAAGAAGCAGCGTGGCTCAGTGGAAAGAGCACGGGCTTGGAAGTCAGAGGTCATGGGTTCAAATCCCAGCTTCGCCAGTTGTCAGCTGTGTGACTTTGGGCAAGTCACATCACTTCTCTGTGCCTCAGTTACAGTATCTGTAAAATGGGGATGAAGACTGTGAGCCCCCCGTGGGACAACCTGATCACCTTGTAACCTCCCCAGTGCTTAGAACAGTGCTTTGCACATAGTAAGCGCTGAACAAATGCCATCATTATTATTACCAAGCACTTAGTACAGTGCTCTGCACACAGCAAACACTTAAATATGATTGATTAGATGAATGAATGAGTGTATCTGCCAAGCGCTTAGTACAGTGCTCTGCACACAGCAAATGCTTAATACATAGGATTGATTAGATGAATGAATGTATCTACCAAGCGCTTAGTACAGTGCTCTGCACACAGCAAACACTTATTAAATACGATTGATTAAACAAGTGAACGAGTGAATCTACTAAGCGCTTACTGCAGTGCTCTGCACACAGTAAGCGCTTAATAAATACGATTGATTAAACGAATGAATGAATAAGAAGCAGCGTGGCTCAGTGGAAAGAGCACGGGCTTGGAAGTCAGAGGTCATGGGTTCAAATCCCGACTTCGCCAGTTGTCAGCTGTGTGACTTTGGGCAAGTCACTTCACTTCTCTGGGCCTCAGTTATGGTATCTGTAAAATGGGGATGAAGACTGTGAGCCCCCCGTGGGACAACCTGATCACCTTGTAACCTCCCCAGTGCTTAGAACAGTGCTTTGCACATAGTAAGCGCTGAACAAATGCCATCATTATTATTACCAAGCACTTGGTACAGTGCTCTGCACACAGCAAATGCTTAAATATGATTGATTAGATGAATGAATGAGTGTATCTGCCAAGCGCTTAGTACAGTGCTCTGCACACAGCAGACGCTTAATAAATAGGATTGATTAGATGAATGAATGTATCTACCAAGCGCTTAGTACAATGCTCTGCACACAGCAAACACTTAATAAATACGATTGATTAAACAAATGAATGAATGAATCTACCAAGCACTTAGTACAGTGCTCTGCACCCAGTAAGCGCTTAATAAATACGATTGATTAAATGAATGAATAAGAAGCAGCGTGGCTCAGTGGAAAGAGCTTGGGCTTGGAATTCAGAGGTCATGGGTTCAAATCCCAGCTTCGCCAATTGTCAGCTGTGTGACTTTGGGCAAGTCACTTGACTTCTCTGTGCCTCAGTTATGGCACCTGTCAAATGGGGATGAAGACTGAGAGCCCCCCGTGGGACAACCTGATCACCTTGTAACCTCCCCAGCGCTTAGAACAGTGCTTTGCTCATAGTAAGCGCTTAATAAATGCCATCATTATTATTATATGTTGCCAACTTGTACTTCCCAAGCGCTTAGTACAGTGCTCTGCACACAGTAAGCCCTCAATAAATACGACTGAATGAATGCTTTGCACATAGTAAGCGCTTAACAAATGCCATTATTATTATTACCAAGCACTTAGTACAGTGCTCTGCACATAGCAAACACTTAAATATGATTGATTAGATGAATGAATGAGTGTATCTGCCAAGCGCTTAGTACAGTGCTCTGCACGCAGCAAACGCTTAATAAATAGGATTGATTAAATGAATGAATGAATGAGTGTATCTACCAATTCTGTCAAATTCTCCCAAGCCCTTAGTACAGGGCTTTGCGCCCAGGAAGGGCTTAGTCATTCCAGTGCTTAGAACAGTGCTTTGCACAAAGTAAGCGCTTAACAAATAGGATTGATTAAATGAATGAATGAATGAGTGTATCTACCACTTCTATTATATCAGAGGAGCAGCGTGGCTCAGTGGAAAGAGCCCGGGCTTTGGAGTCAGAGATCAAGGGTTCGAATCCCGACTCCGCCACATGTCTGCTGTGTGACCTTGGGTAAGTCACTTAACTTCTCTGAGCCTCAGTTCCCTCATCTGTAAAATGGGGATTAAGACTGTGAGCCCCCCCGTGGGACAACTTGATCACCTTGTATCCCCCCCAGTGCTTAGAACAGTGGTCTGCTCATAGTAAGCACTTAACAAATGCCATTATTATTATTATTATTATTATTATCCCAAGCACTTAGTACAGGGCTCTGCACCCAGGAAGGGCTCAGTCACTCCAGCGCTTAGAACAGTGCTTTGCACATAGTAAGCGCTTAGCAAATAGGATTGATTAAATGAATGAATGAATGAGTGTATCTACCAATTCTGTTATATTCTCCCAAGCCCTTAGTACAGGGCTTTGCACCCAGGAAGGGCTCAGTCACTCCAGCGCTTAGAACAGTGCTTTGCACATAGTAAGAGCTTAACAAATGCCATCATCATTATTATTACTGCTGATTGATTGATCATTAATTAGTCAATTGATTTCCAACCTGGAAGCTTGAAACCTGGTGGCTGTCAGTGACAGAACAGTGGAGTCGCACAGTTGGGGAGATCCTATCAGCCTTGGAATTGTTGCCAACTTGTACTTCCCAAGCGCTTAGTACAGTGCTCTGCACACAGTAAGCGCTCAATAAATGCGATTGATTGATTGATTGATTGAGTTCACCTGTGCTAGCTAGGCTACTTAAGGAAAATCCAACTCTTAGGTGGGCTATGTTCTGTCGTTTAGTGGACCACATTTGGAACACGGGCCATATGCTATTTTTTTTTAATGACATTTATTAAGCGCTTACTATGTGCAAAGCACCGTTCTAAGCGCTGGGGAGGTTACAAGGTGATCAGGTTGTCCCTCGGGGGCTCACAGTCTTCATACCCATTTTCCAGATGAGGTAACTGAGGCCCAGAGAAGTGAAGTGACTCGCCCAAAGTCACACAGCTGGCAATTGGCAGAGCCGGTATTCGAACCCATGATCTCTGACTCCAAAGCCCGGGCTCTTTCCACTGAGCCACGCTGCTTCAATTTTTTTCTATTTCAATGTTTTCAGTTCAATTCAATTCAATCCAATTCAATTTGGGGAAGTTCAATTTTTTTCTATTTCAATTTTTTCAGTTCAATTCAATTCAATCCAATTCAATTTGGGGAAGTTCAATTTTTTTCTATTTCTGTCAATATTTTTCTATTGACACTTGTCTACTTGTTTTGTTTTGTTGTCCGTCTCCCCCTTCTAGACCACGACCCCATTGTTGGGTAGGGATTGTGTCTATCTCTATCCCTTTTCCCCCTCCTCCTTCCCCTCCCCACATCACTTGTATATATTTGTACAGATTTATTAATCTATTTTACTTGTACATATTTACTACTCTGTTTCATTAATGATGTGCATAGAGCTATAATTCTATTTATTCTGACGGTTTTGACACCCGTCTCCATGTTCTGTTTTGTTGCCTGTCTCCCCCTTCTAGACTGTGAGCCCGCTGTCGGGTAGGGACCGTCTCTATATGTTGCCAACTTGGACTTCCCAAGCGCTTAGTCCAGTGCTCTGCACACAGTAAGTGCGCAATAAATACGATTGATTGAATGAATGAATGAATGTTGCCGAATTGTACTTTCCAAGCGCTTAGTATGGTGCTCTAATAATAATAATGATGGCATTTATTAAGCACTTACTATGTGCAAAGCACTGTTCTAAGCACTGGGGGAGATACAAGGTCATCAGATTGTCCCACGGGGGGCTCACAGTCTTCATCCCCATTTTACAGACGAGGGAACTGAGGCCCAGAGAAGTGAAGTGACTTGCCCAAAGTCACACAGCTGACAAGGGGCGGAGCTGGGATTTGAACCCATGACCCCTGACTCCTAAAGCCCGGGCTCTTTCAGCTGAGCCACGCTGCTTCTCTACTCATCATCATCATCAATCGTATTTATTGAGTGCTAACTATGTGCAGAGCACTGTACTAAGCGCTTGGAAAGTACAAATTGGCAACATATAGATATATATGATATATATGATCTATATATATAGATATATATGATATATATAGATAAATATATACACATAGTAAGAGCACAATAAATACGATCAACTTGTACTTCCCAAGCGCTTAGTACGGTGCTCTGCACACAGTAAGCACGCGATAAATATGATTGATTGAATGAATGAATTAATGTTGCCGAATTGGACTTTCCAAGCGCCTAGTACAGTGCTCTGCACACAGTAAGCGCTCAATCAATCAATCAATCAATCAATCGTATTTATTGAGCGCTTACTATGTGCAGAGCACTGTACTAAGCTCAATAAATATGATTGAATGAATAAATGTCCACCCCAGCACTGAGTAGTGTGTAGCAATCAATCAATCAATCAATTGTAGTGCACATACTAAGCAATCAATCAATCAATCAATCATATTTATTGAGCGCTTACTGTGTGCAGAGCACTGTACTAAGCGCTTGGGAAGTACAAGTTGGCAACATATACAGTCCCTACCCAACAGTGGGCTCACAATTTGGAAGGGGGTGACAGAACTTAACATTTAACAAATGCTGTAATTATCCTGTTCTTTGCCCACAAGGAACTAACGGTCTAAGGGGGAAGACAAATATTAAAATAAATCACAGATATGGACATAATTGCCGGTGGGATTGAGGGTGGGGGGATCATCAAGTGTTTAAAGGCTACAGATCCAATTCATTGGTGACCCAGGAAGGAGGAGGGGAAATGAGGGAAAGATTAGAAAAGAACACTGCAAAATATCCCAATTTTAAACTCATACTTCAGGTTGAAATAGACAAAAAAAAAGAACATTATGAAAAATCCAAATTTTAAGCCTAGCAGAGAGAATTAAAAACCATTTACTCGAAGGGGGGAGACAGACAACAAAGCAGAACGTGGAGACGGGTGTCAAAACCGTCAGAATAAATCATCATCAATCGTATTTATTGGGCGCTTACTGTGCACAGAGCACTGTACTAAGCGCTTGGGAAGTCCAAGTTGGCAACATATAGAGACGGTCCCTACCCAGTAGTGGGCTCACAGTCTAAAAGAATAGAATTGTAAATAAATAGAATTATAAATAGAAAAATAAATAGAATTGTAAATAGAATTATAGCTCTATGCACATCATTAATAAAATAGAGTAGTAAATATGTACAAGTAAAATAGAGTAACCAGTAATTAAAAATTAAATACTGATCAATCAATCAATCGTATTTATTGAGCGCTTACTATGTGCAGAGCACTGTACTAAGCGCTTGGGAAGTACAAATTGGCAACATCTAGAGACAGTCCCTACCCAACAGTGGGCTCACAGTCTAAAAGGGGGAGACAGAGAACACAACCAAACATACTAACAAAATAAAATAAATAGAATAGATAGGTACAAGTAAAATAAATAAATAAATAGAGTCATAAATATGTACAATGATAATTATAAACTTCAGTTTAGTGAAGCTTCAACCTGCTTCCCACCAAACCTTCTAGTAGCGTTATAATTATAATAATAATAATGGCATTTATTAAGCGCTTACTATGTGCAAAGCACTGTTCTAAGCGCTGGGGAGGTTACAAGGTGATCGGGTTGTCCCCACGCGGGGCTCCCAGTCTTCATCCCCATTTTGCAGATGAGGGAACTGAGGCCCAGAGAAGTGAAGTGACTGGCCCAGAGCCACACAGCTGACAAGTGGCGGAGCCGGGATTTGAACCCGTGACCTCTGACTCCAAAGCAAGGGCTCTTTCCACTGAGCCACGCTGCAAAATGAAATTCAATCTGCATGTTGCCTTGCTCCTTTTATTTCATCTGCTGTATACAGGAGGAAGAAAGAAGAGAAGTTAAGGCCCTTAATAATCTAGAGTTACATTGTCTACAGTTTTCAAAAAGCCTCGAGTTTCTCCAGGCGGTGCCAGCCTCTTCTGGCACTGGAGATTACGGAATAGACTCGATTCATTCAATCGTACTTATTGAGCGCTTACTATGTGCAGAGCACTGTACTAAGCGCTTGGAAAGTACAATAAATAAATAATAAATAATACAATACAATACAATAGAATACAATACAGTACAATAAAAAAATAATAAATAATGCAATTCAATACAATACAATATTTATTGTATTGTACAATACAATACAGTACAATAAAGAAATAATAAATAATGCAATTCAATACAATATTTATTGTATTGTACAATACAATACAGTACAATAAAGAAATAATAAATAATACAATTCAATACAATACAATATTTATTGTATTGTACAATACAATACAGTACAATAAAGAAATAATAACTAATACAATTCAACACAATACAATATTTATTGTATTGTACAATACAATACAGTACAATGAAGAAATAATAAATAATACAATTCAATTCAATACAATATTTATTGTATTGTACAATACAATACAATACAGTACAATGAAGAAATAATAAATAATACAATTCAATACAATACAATATTTATTGTACTGTACAATACAATACAGTACAATAAAGAAATAATAAATAATACAATTCAATACAATATAATATTTATTGTATTGTACAATACAATACAGTACAATAAAGAAATAATAAATAATACAATTCAATACAACACAATATTTATTGTATTGTACAATACAATACAATACAGTACAATAAAGAAATAATAAATGATACAATTCAATACAATACAATATTTATTGTACTGTACAATACAATACAATACAGTACAATAAAGAAATAATAAATGATACAATTCAATACAATACAATATTTATTGTATTGTACAATACAATACAATACAGTACAATAAAGAAATAATAAATAATACAATTCAATACAATACAATATTTATTGTATTGTACAATACAATACAGTACAATAAAAAAATAATAAATAATACAATTCAATACAATACAATACAATTCAGTACAATAAAGAAATAATAAATAATACAATTCAATACAATACAATATTTATTGCATTGTACAATACAATACAATACAGTACAATAAAGAAATAATAAATAATACAATTCAATACAATACAATATTTGTTGTATTGTACAATACAATACAGTACAATAAAGAAATAATAAATGATACAATTCAATACAATACAATATTTATTGTATTGTACAACACAATACAATACAGTACAATAACGAAATAATAAATAATACAATTCAATACAATACAATATTTATTGTATTGTACAATACAATACAGTACAATAAAGAAATAATAAATAATACAATTCAATACAATACAATATTTATTGTATTGTACAATACAATACAATACTGTACAATAAAGAAATAATAAATAATACAATTCAATACAATACGATATTTATTGTATTGTACAATACAATACAGCACAATAAAGAAATAATAAATAATGCAATTCAATACAATGCAATATTTATTGTATTGTACAATACAATACAGTACAATAAAGAAATAATAAATAATACAATTCAATACAATACAATATTTATTGTATTGTACAATACAATACAATACAGTACAATAGATAAATAATAAATAATGCAATTCAATACAATACAATATTTATTGCATTGTACAATACAATACAATACAGTACAATGAAGAAATAATAAATAATACAATTCAATACAATACAATATTTATTGCATTGTACAATACGATATAATACAGTACAATGAAGAAATAATAAATAATACAATTCAATACAATACAATATTTATTGCATTGTACAATACAATACAGTACAATAAAGAAATAATAAATAATACAATTCAATACAATACGATATTTATTGTACTGTACAATACAATACAGTACAATAAAGAAATAATAAATAATACAATTCAATACAATACAATATTTATTGTATTGTACAATACAATACAGTACAATAAGGAAATAATAAATAATACAATTCAATACAATACAATATTTATTGTATTGTACAATACAATACAATACAGTACAATAAAGAAATAATAAATAATACAATTCAATACAATATTTATTGTATTGTACAATACAATACAATACAGTACAATAAAGAAATAATAAATAATACAATTCAATACAATACAATATTTATAGTATTGTACAATACAATACAATACAGTACAATAAATAAATAATAAATAATACAATACAATACAATAACAATACAACAATGGAGAAAGACAATTCCTGTCACAATGGGCTTACAAGCACTGCGGCCTAATGGCTAGAGCAGGGGCTTGGGAGTCAGGAGGACCTGAGTTCCAATCCCAGCAACCGGCCTGCTGTGTGACTTTGGGCAAGTCACTTCACTCCCCTGGGCCTCAGTCACTTCATCTGTAAAACGGGGATTAAGACGGTGAGCCCCACTTGCGACGGGAGCCCGTCGTTGGGTAGGGATTGTCTCTCTTCACTGTGGCATTGCGCTTTCCGAGCGCTTAGTACGCTGCTCTGCACACAGTAAGCGTTCAATAAATACGATCGGATGAATGAACGAATGTTCATCTGTTAATCTCTATATGTTGCCAACTTGTACTTCCCAAGTGCTTAGTACAGTGCTCTGCACAAAGTTAATCATCATCATCATCAATCGTATTTATTGAGCGCTTACTATGTGCGGAGCACTGTACTGAGCGTTTGGGAAGTACAAATTGGCAACATATAGAGACAGTCCCTACCCAACAGTGGGCTCACAGTCTAAAAGGGGGAGACAGAGAACAAAACCAAACATACTAACAAAATAAAATAAATAGGATAGATATGGACAAGTAAAGTTAATCTGACCTGATTAACCTGTGAGCCCATTGTTGGGTAGGGACTGTCTCTGTATGTTGCCAACTTGTACTTCCCAAGCGCTTAGTACAGTGCTCTGCACACAGTAAGCGCTCAATAAATACGATTGATTGATTGATTGATTGATTGTATCTACCCCAGAGCTTAGTACAGTGCCTGGCACATAGTAAGCGCTTAACAAATACCAGTAAAAAAATAATAAAGTATCCCTAAGGATTGAATTTATCCCATCCTATGAGAAACGGCATTGTCCAGGGGCGAGAGCATTCGTTCATTTAATCGTATTTATTGAGCGCTTACTGTGTGCAGAGCACTGTACTAAGCACATGCACCTGGGATTCAGAGGACCTGGGTTCAAAGCCCAGTTCCGCCACTTAATAATAATTGAGGTATCTTTTAGGTGTTTACTATGTGTCAAGCACTGTTTGTAGCTCTGGGGAAGATGCAAGATAATCAGGTCAGACACAGTCCCTGTCCCACACAGGGCTCACCATCTAATTAGGAAGGCGAACCAGCAATGAATGATGATGATGGCATTTATTAGGCACTTACTGCAAATCAATCAATCAATCGTATTTATTGAGCACTTACTGTGTGCAGAGCACTGTACTAAGCACTTGGGAAGTACAAGTTGGCAGCATATAGAGACGGTCCCTGCCCAACAGTGGTCTCACAGTCTAAAAGCACTGTTCTAAGTGCTGGGGAGGCTACAAGGTGATCAGGTTGTCCCACGGGGGGCTCACAGCCTTCATCCCCATTTTACAGATGAGGGAACTGAGGCCCAGAGAAGTGAAGTGACTTGCCCGAAGTCACACAGCTGACAGTTGGCGGAGCTGGGATTTGAACCCATGACCTCTGACTCCAAAGCCCGTGCCCTTTCCACTGAGCCATGCTGCTTCTCTGACGCATGCTGCAGCATGCCATACTGAATCCCCACTTGATGTTGGGCAAGTCACATCACTTCTCTGTGCCTCAGTTTCCTCAGCTGTAAAATGGGGACTTGATACCAGTTCTCCCTCCCACTCAGACTGTGAACCCCATATGGGACAGGGACTAAGTCCCACCTGATTATTCATTCATTCATTCGTTCAATCATATTTATTGAGTGCTTACTGTTTGCAGAGAACTGTACTAAGCGCTTCATCATCATCATCATCAATCATATTTATTGAGCGCTTACTGTGTGCAGAGCACTGTACTAAGCGCTTGGGAAGTCCAGGTTGGCAACATATAGAGACAGTCCCTACCCAACAGTGGGCTCACAGTCTAAAAGGGGGAGACAGAGAACAAAACCAAACATACTAACAAAATAAAATAAATAGAATATATATGGACAAGTAAAATAAATAAATAAATAGAGTAACAAATATGTACAAACATATATACTTATATACAGGTGCTGTGGGGAAGGGAAGGAGGTAAGATGGGGAGATGGAGAGGGGGACGAGGGGGAGAGGAAGGAAGGGGCTCAGTCTGGGAAGGCCTCCTGGAGGAAGTGAGCTCTCAGCAGGGCCTTGAAGGGAGGAAGAGAGCTAGCTTGGCGGATGGGCAGAGGGACTGGGGGCATTCCAGGCCTGGGGGAGGACGTGGGCCGGGGGTCGATGGCGGGACAGGCGAGAGCGAGGTACAGTGAGGAGATTAGCGGTGGAGGAGCGGAGGGTGCGGGCTGGGCTGGAGAAGGAGAGAAGGGAGGGGAGGTAGGAGGGGGCGAGGGGATGGACAGCCTGGAAGCCCAGGGGGAGGAGTTTCTGCCTGATGCGCAGATTGATTGGTAGCCACTGGAGTTTTTTGAGGAGGGGAGTGACATGCCCAGAGCGCTTCTGGACAAAGACAATCCGGGCAGCAGCGTGAAGTATGGACTGAAGTGGAGAGAGACACGAGGATGGGAGATCAGAGAGAAGGCTGGTGCAGTAGTCCAGACGGGATAGGATGAGAGCTTGAACGAGCAGGGTAGCGGTTTGGATGGAGAGGAAAGGGCGGAGCTTGGCAATGTTGCGGAGCTGAGACCAGCAGGTTTTGGTGACGGCTTGGATGTGAGCACTGTACTAAGCGTTTTATTCATTCAATTGTATTTATTGAGCGCTCACTGTGTGCAGGACACTACTAAGCGCTTGATTATCTTGTATCTACCCCAGTGCTTAGTGCACACATGGCCTAGCAGATAGAGCACAGTCCTCAAAAATCTCCAGTGGCTGCCAGTCAACCTAGGCATCGAGCAAAAACTCCTCACTCTCGGCTTCAAGGCTGACCATCCCCTCACCCCCTCCTACCTCCCCTCCCTTCTCTCTTTCTCCATCCCAGCCCGCACCCTCCGCTCCTCTGCCGCCGCTAACCTCCTCACCGTTAGGCCTCGTTCTTGCCTGTCCCGTCGTCGCCCCCGGCCCACGTCCTTCCCCTAGCCTGGAATTCCCTCCCTCTGCCCAGCCGCCAAGCTAGCTCTCTTCCTCCCTTCAAAGCCCTACTGAGAGTTCACCTCCTCCAGGAGGCCTTCCCACACTCAGCCCCCTTCTTCCTGTCCTCCTCCCCATCACCCCCCTGCCCTACCCTCTTCCCCTCCCCACAGCACCTGTATATATGTTTGTACAGATTTATCACTCCTCAATTGACTTGTACATATTTGCTATTCTATTTATTTATTTATTTTACTTGTCCATATCTATTCTATTTATTTTATTTTGTTAATATGTTTGGTTTTGTTCTCTGTCTCCCCCTTCTAGACTGTGAGCCCACTGTTGGGTATGGACTGTCTCTATATGTTGCCAACTTGTACTTCCCAAGCACTTAGTACAGTGCTCTGCACACAGTAAGCGCTCAATACAATTGATTGATTGATTGATTGATTTTGTTAATGATGTGCATCTAGCTTTATTTCTGTTTGTTCTGACGACTTGACACCTGTCCACATGCTTTTTTTGTTGTCCATCTTCTAGACTGTGAGCCCGTTGTTGGGTAGGGACCGTCTCTATATGTTGCCAACTTGTACTTCCCAAGTGCTTAGTCCAGTGCTCTGCACACAGTAAGCGCTCAATAAATACGATTGAATGAATGAATGAATGAATCATAGCCTCTCATGTACTGTGCCGTTTACCTGCTGTGTGATCTCAGGCAAGTCACTTCACTTCTCTGGGCCTCCCTCTCTGCAATGGGGATTGAGACCATGAGCCCCATGCGGAACTGTTTCCCACCCGATTTACTTGTATCCACCCCAGCACTGGCATTCATTCATTCATTCTATCGTAATTATTGAGCACTTACTGTGTGCAGAGCACTGTATTAAGCGCTTGGGAAGGACAATTCAGCAACAAAGAGAGACCCTCCCTGCCCACAACGGGCTCACAGTCTAGAAGGGGGGAGACATTCATTCATTCAATCGTATTTATTGAAGTCTAGAAGGGGGGAGACAGACAGCAAAACATGTGACAGGCATCATTCATTCATTCTATCGTAATTATTGAGCGCTTACTGTGTGCAGAGCACTGTACTAAGTGCTTGGGAAGGACAATTCAGCAACAAAGAGAGACCCTCCCTGCCCACAACGGGCTCACAGTCTAGAAGGGGGGAGACAGACAGCAAAACATGTAACAGGCATCATTCATTCATTCTATCGTAATTATTGAGCGCTTACTGTGTGCAGAGCACTGTACTAAGCGCTTGGGAAGGACAATTCAGCAACAAAGAGAGACCTTCCCTGCCCACAACGGGCTCACAGTCTACAACGGGGGAGACAGATGGCAAAACATGTAACAGGCATCATTCATTCATTCTATCATATTTATTGAGCGCTTACTGTGTGCAGAGCACTGTACTAAGCTCTTGGGAAGGACAATTCAGCAACAAAGAGAGACCCTCCCGGCTTAACAAACACAACAATTATTACCTAGCAAGTGCTTAACAAATACCATGGAAGAAAAATGCTTCTCTCCAGAAATAAGGTGCAAAAATCATAGCCCGTTGCCCTCATAGAGTTCCTTTTGGGAAAATGAGGACAAAGAGCAGTCTGCATTCCCCTGCTGTAAAGTTGACCCGATGCAACTCATCACGGTGCAGAGAAAGGAAGAAAAATGCTCTGCTCACAGAAAGCTCAGCAGCATCGCTCCATTTCCGCCCTTACTTTCAACAATGCGACCGTTGTGGAAATAGAACCTGCGCTATTCATCATCATCATCATCATCAATCGTATTTATTGAGCGCTTACTATGTGCAGAGCACCGTACTAAGCGCATGGGAAGTACAAATTGGCATCATATAGAGACAGTCCCTACCCAGCAGCGGGCTCACAGTCTAAAAGGGGGAGACAGAGAACAAAACCAAACATACTAACAAAATAAAATAAATAGAATAGATATGTACAAGTAAAATAAATAAGTGACTGGAATTTTGTAAAATTCCTACATAGGTCGCTTCTATTAAAAAGAAAAAAGCGTGAGGCAGTAAAGACATCTGGCGCTGGGCCTCTCTAAGACTGGTCAAGCCAGTTTATTCTTTTTAACTTTCCATTTCTGATGGGGCCAAACAAGCCCGATCAGATTACTAATGGAGACCTCTGTAGTCGGTTCATTACACTCAATCAATCAATCAATCAATCAATCGTATTTATTGAGCACCTACTGTGTGCAGAGCACTGTACTAAGCGCTTGGGAAGTACAAGTCGGCAACACTCGTGGCGAATGAAACGGAATCCGGTAGCCACGGCAAGTTTCCCGTGGCCCGCTTCAACTCCGCAGCCTCTCTGCCCACTCGGCTCTCTTGGCCACTGCCATGGCAATCGGAGGTGCCAAGGACAGAGATTCATTCATTCATTCACTCAGTCGTATTTATTGGGCGCTTACTGTGTGCAGAGCACTGTACTAAGCGAGAGATCATCATCATCATCATCAATCGTATTTATTGAGCGCTTACTATGTGCAGAGCACCGTACTAAGCGCTTGGGAAGTACAAATTGGCAACACATAGAGACAGTCCCTACCCAACAGTGGGCTCACAGTCTAAAAGGGGGAGACAGAGAACAAAACCAAACATACTAACAAAATAAAATAAATAGGATAGATATGTACAAGTAAAATAAATAAATAAATAAATAGAGTAAAAAATAAAAAATAGAGAGATGCATTTGCTTGGGTGGATCTTCAGGGCTGGAAACAGCAGAGCCTCCAGGGATGGAGCACAAATACAAAGTTCGGGTGCTATTTATTGAGCGCTTACTATGTGCAAAGCATACTAAGCGCCTGGGGGAGTCCACAAAAACCATAGACACATTCCCCGCCCACAGTGAGCTTATTAATAGTAATAATGATTGTCGTATTTGTTAAAGTGTTACTAGGGAAGCAGCGTGGCTCAGTGGAAAGAGCCCGGGCTTTGGAGTCAGAGGTCGTAGGTTCAAGTCCCGGCTCCGCCAATTGTCAGCTGTGTGACTTTGGGCAAGTCACTTCACTTCTCTGGGCCTCAGGTACCTCATCTGGAAAATGGGGGTGAAGACTGTGAGCCCCCTGTGGGACAACCTGATTACCTTGTATCCCCCCCAGCGCTTAGAACAGTGCTTTGCACATAGTAAGCGCTTAACAAATACCAACATTATTATTATTATTATTATTATTATTATTATTATTATCATTATGTGCCAGGCACTCTGGGGTTGATCCAAGCAAATCGGGCTGGACACAGTCCCTGTCCCACGTGGGGCTCACAGTCTCAATCCCCATTTGACAGATGAGGAAAGGAGGCTCAGAGAAGTGAAGTGACTTGCCTAAGGTCACGCAGCAGACGAGGGGCAGACCCGGGATTAGAACCCAGAGCCTTATGACACCCAGGCCTGGGCTCTGACCGTTAGGCCATGCTGCTTCCCTCTATTTTACAGTCTAGAGAGGGGGGCAGACATTAATAATAGAATCAATCAATCAATCAATCGCATTTATTGAGCGCTTACTGTGTGCAGAGCACTGTACTAAGCGCTTGGGAAGTACAAGTTGGCAATATATAGAGACAGTCCCTACCCAACAGTGGGCTCCCAGTCTAAAGAAATAAATAAAATTACAGATATGGACATAAGTGGTGTGGGGCTGGAAAGGGGGTACTTCCCAAGCGCTTAGTACAGTGCTCTGCACACAGTAAGCGCTCAATAAATACGATTGATTGATTGATTGATGAATAAGGTAGCAAGTCAGGGGATGTGCTTTAAGGAAGAAGAGATCATGGAAGGTCCCTGAGTGACCACTGGAGAAAAGATAATTGAAAAGGAGAAGGAAAGAAATACAAGCAGCAAATTGTAGGTGTGTCCCTTGGTTTATTCATTCATTCATTCAATCGCATTTATTGAGCGCTTACTATGTGCAGAGCACTGTACTAATGGCTCAGGAGAGTACAATTTAACAAGAAACAGACACATTCCCTGCCCACAACGAGCTTAATAATAATTAAAATAATGATGGCATTTATTAAGCGCTTACTATGTGCAAAGCACTGTTCTAAGCGCTGGGGAGGTTACAAGGGGATCAGGTTGTCCCACAGGGGGCTCACAGTCTTCATCCCCATTTTACAGATGTGGTAACTGAGGCTCAGAGAAGTGAAGTGACTTGCCCAAAGTCACCCAGCCGACAATTGGCGGAGCCGGGATTTGAACCCACGACCTCTGACTCCAAAGCCCGGGCTCTTTCCGTTAAGCCGCGCTGCTTTGCTTACAGCCTAGAGGGTTTCGAAGAGCACTCTGGCTTATAATAATAATAATAATAATAATAATAATAATAATAATAATAATAATAATAATGGTATTTGTTAAGCGCTTACTATGTGCAAAGCACTGCTCTAAGGCTTATAAAGCCACATGACAGGAGAGGGTGGAATCAAAAGGAAGAGATAGCTCCCGTTCATCCAGCTGTTTCCCGATCAAATCCGTCTCAGATCGCTAGTTCAATCAATCAATCAATCAATCAATCGTATTTATTGAGCGCTTACTGTGTGCTGAGCACTGTACTAAGCGCTTAGTTCAAAGATTTCGATCGCCGCTAACCCTCAATGGCTGCACACCAAAGGATATTTCTAGGCCTCCTTCAAGGAGGAGGGTGCATAGAGACGGTTTCAAGGAACTCTGCTACACTGTATTCACCCAAGCGTTTAGTACAGTGCCCTGCACACAGTAAGCACTCAAATGCCATTGCTTTAATCCCGGCTCCAGCACTTTCATTCATACAGTCGTATTTATTGAGCGCTTACTGTGTGCAGAGCACTGTACTAAGTGCTTGGGAAGTACAAGTCGGCAACATAATAATAATAATAATGGCATTTATTGAGCGCTTACTGTGTCCAGAGCACTGTACTAAGTGCTTGGGAAGTACAAGTTGGCAACATAATAATAATAATAATAATAATGGCATTTATTAAGCGCTTACTATGTGCAAAGCACAGTTTTAAGCGCTGGGGGGGGGGTTACAAGGTGATCAAGTTGTCCCACAGGGGCTCACAGTCTTAATCCCCATTTTTTACAGATGAGGTAACTGAGGCCCAGAGAAGTGAAGTGACTTGCCCAAAGTCACACAGCTGACAATTGGCGGAGCCGGGATTTGAACCCATGACCTCTGACTCCAAAGCCCGGGCTCTTTCCACCGAGCCACGCTGACATATAGAGACGGTCCCTACCCAACAACGGGCTCACAGTCTAGAAAGGGGGAGACAGACAACAAAACAAGTAGACAACCTTGTCTGCTATGTGACCTCAGGCAAGTCACTTCAATCAATCAATCAATCGTACTTATTGAGCGCTTACTGTGTGCAGAGCACTGTACTTCACTTCTCTGTGCCTCAGTTGCCTCATCTGTAAAATGAGGATTGAGACCGTGAGCTCCACGTGGGATAGACTGTGACCAACCCGATTTTGCTTGTATCTACCCCAGCGCTTAGTACAGCGCCTGGTCCATAATAAGCACTTAAATATCGCAGTTTTTGCTTGTATCTACCCCAGCGCTTAGTAATAATAATAATAATAATAATAATGGCATTTGTTAAGCGCTTACTATGTGCAAAGCACTGTTCTAAGCGCTGGGAGGGGGGATACAAGGTGATCACAGTCTTCACCGCCATTTTACAGATGAGGGAACTGAGGCCTGGAGAAGCTAAGTGACTTGCCCAAGGTCACACAGCAGACAAGTGGGGGAAGCCGGGATTTGAACCCGTGACCTCTGACTCCAAAGCCCGGGCTCTTTCCACTGAGCCACGCTGCTGGGCCATACTCAAAGCACTTAAATACCGCAGTTATTGGTATTATTCTGAACTCGGTCCATCCGCAACTCGGTCCATCTGCTCAGGTCATCGGTGGATCACCCTGCAGTGGGTGAGATCTGGAACAGAATTTGCCGTTTGGCTCTTGTCTGGTCATTATTTATTAAACGTGTTTGCCCCAGAGCCGTCCCTGTGACGCTCGGCCTTCATCACTGCGATCTTTTGGTGCAATCCAAAACCTGAGAGGTAACCCCATCTCCCTCCCATTATGAACACGTCGAAGGGAAGGTTGCGAATGCTTCCATCTTAAATGATTTCTAAGCCTGTCTCGAGGCGGAGCACAGGCGCTTTATCGTGCTGTGCGCAAATATGAATAGATCGATCAATCAATCATATTTATGGAGCACTTACTGTGTGCAGAGCACTGTACTAAGCACTTGGGAAGTCCAAGTTGGCAACATATAGAGACAGTCCCTACCCAACAGTGGGCTCACAGTCTAAAAGGGGGGAGGCAGAGAACAAAACCAAACATACTAACAAAATAAAATAAATAGAATAGATATGTACAAGTAAAATAAATAGAGTAATAAATATGTACAAACATATATCCATATATCCAGGTGCTGTGGGGAAGGGAAGGAGGTAAGATGGGGGGGATGGAGAGGGGGACGAGGGGGAGAGGAGGGAAGGGGCTCAGTGTGGGAAGGCCTCCTGGAGGAGGTGAGCTCTCATTAGGGCCTTGAAGGGAGGAAGGTCATGGGTTCAAATCCCAGCTCTGCCAATTGTCAGCTGTGTGACTTTGGGCAAGTCACTTCACTTCTCTGGGCCTCAGTTACCTCATCTGTAAAATGGGGATGAAGACTGTGACCCCCCTGTGGGACAACCTGATCAACCTTGTAACCGCCCCAGCGTTTAGCACAGTCCTTTGTACATAGAGTAAGAGCTTAATAAATGCCATCATTATTATTCCCTCTTATTAAAACATTTGCCCCATCTTCTTCTGATGAAATGAAAGAGACTCCTAGGTGAAAGAGACTCCTCTCCAAAATGGCCAGTTTTCAGTGGAGACCCCGGAACTTCATCCCAACTGGCTCCTTAAAACTGTTCACCTGAAATTAGTTCCACTCCTTCAAATTCTCAAGGCCAGTCCTCCCTTCAAGGCCCTACTGAGAGCTCACCTCCTCCAGGAGGCCTTCCCAGACTGAGCCCCTTCCTTCCTCTCCCTCTCGTCCCCCTCTCCATCCCCCCCATCTTACCTCCTTCCCTTCCCCAAAGCACCTGTATATATGTATATATGTTTGTACAGATTTATTACTCTATTTATTTTACTTGTACATATCTATTCTATTTATTTTATTTTGTTAGTATGTTTAGTTTCGTTCTCTGTCTCCCCCTTTTAGACTGTGAGCCCACTGTTGGGTAGGGACTATTTCTATATTTTGCCAACTTGTAATTCCCAAGCGCTTAGTACAGTGCTCTGCACACAGTAAGCGCTCAATAAATACGATTGATTGATTGATTCTTCTTCAATCGGATTAATTGAGAGCTTATTGTGTGCAAGGCTCTGTGCTGAGCACTTAGCACGGTTCTTACGCTTATGTCTCCGACCTTAAACCTCTTTGCTCTGGGTATCTTGGGGTGTACCTTAAGAGAAGCGGCGCGGCTCAGTGGAAAAGAGCCTGGGCTTTGGAGTCAGAGGTCGTGGGTTCAAATCCCGGCTCCGCCACTTGTCAGCTGTGTGACTTTGGGCAAGTCGCTTTGCTTCTCTGGGCCTCAGCTCCCTCATCTGTAAAATGGGGATGAAGACTGGGAGCCTCACGTGGGACAACCTGATCACCCTGTATCCCCCCAGTGCATAGAACAGTGCTTTACACATAGTAAGCACTTAAAAAATGCCATTATTATTATTATTACCTTTACCCCAGAGAGATTAGATTGCTAGAAATGATTATCCTCATCCTCTAGACTGAAAGCTCACTGTGGGCAAGGAATGTGTTTGTTTATTGTTGTATTTGGCTCTCCCAAGCACTATGCATACAGTAAGTGCTCAATAAATGTCACTGACCGACTACTGAATACCCACCATGTGCCAAGTACTGTACTGGGCACTTAAAATGATCAGATCGGACACATTTCCTGTCCCACACAGGTTTTACGGTCTAAGACGTAGGGAGAAGTGGTATTTTAGACTCATTTTACAGATTAGAAAACTGAGGGCCAGGGAAGGGAAATGACTGGCCCGAGGTCACACAGAAGGCAAGTGGTGGAGTAAGGACTAGAGATTCATTCAATCATATTTATTGAGCGCTTACTGTGTGCAGATCACGGCAATTATTGGTAACAGTAATAATAGTGGTAGGTTTTCATGAAGTGCTACTAGGTGCCAAGCACTCTACTAAACGCTGGGGTAAATACAAAATCATCAGGTCCCATATGGGGCTCAAAGCCTAAATAGGAGGAGTATTCATTAATAATAATAATAATAATAATTTTGGTATTTAAGTGCTTACTATGTGCAAAGCACTGTTCTAAGTGCTGGGGGGGATACAAGGTGATCAGGTTGTCCCACGGGGGGCTCACAATCTTAATCCCCATTTTACAGATGAGGGAACGGAGGCACAGAGACGTTAAGTGACTTGCCCAAAGTCACACAGCTGACAAGTGGTGGAGCCAGGATTTGAACCCATGACCTCTGACTCCCAAGCCCGTGCTCTTTCCACTGAGCCACGCTGTCTCTCTAGCATTTGTTAAGCACTTACAACGTGCAAAGCGCTGTTCTAAGCGCGGGTGAGGTTACAAGGTGATCAGGTTGTCCCACGGAGGGCTCACAGTCTTAATCCCCATTTTACAGATGAGGTAATTGAGGCCCAGAGAAGTGAAGTGACTTGCCCAAAGTCACACAGCTGACAAGTGGTGGAGCCAGGATTTGAACCCATGACCTCTGACTCCCAAGCCCGGGCTCTTTCCACTGAGCCACGCTGCCTCTCTAGTATTTGTTATGCACTTACTATGTGCAAAACACTGTTCTAAGTGCTGGGGAGGTTACAAGGTGATGAGGTTGTCCCACGGGGGGCTCACAGTCTTAATCCCCATTTTACAGATGAGGGAACTGAGGCCCAGAGAAGTGAAGTGACTTGCCCAAAGTCACACAGTTGACAAGTGGTGGAGCCGGGATTAGAACCCATGACCTTTGAGTCCCAAGCCCATGCTTTTCTCACTGAGCCACAATCGTATTTATTGAGCGCCTTCTGTGTGCAGAGCACTGTAGCGTGGCTCAATGGAAAGAGCCCGGGCTTTGGAGTCAGAGGTCATGGGTTCGAATCCTGGCTCTGCCACATGTCTGCTGTGTGACCTTGGGCAAGTCACTTAACTTCTCTGAGCCTCAGTTACCTCATCTGTAAATGGGGATTGACTGTGAGCCCCACGTGGGACAACCTGATCATGTTATATCCCCCCAGTGCTTAGAACAGTGCTTCGCACATAGTAAGCACTTAAATGCCATCATTATCATTATTATTATTATTATTACTAAGTGCTTTAAAAATACAATTCAGCAACAAATAGAGACAGTCCCTACCCAACAACGGCCGCAGGCCCAGAGAGGTGCAGTGACTTGCCCAAGGTCACACAGGAGACAAGTGGAAGAGGCAGAATTCGAACCCAGGTCCTCTTGTCACCCAGGCCCCTGCTCTATCCACCAGGTCCATTTCCCAGTCCTCTGCTGCACGGTCTCGGCGCAGTCTGAGAGAAGTGTGGAAAAGAAGGTCATTGCCATGCAACCCCTGACAACATTTATTAAATAATAATAATAATAATAATAATAATAATAATTGTTAGGTGCTTATTATGTGCCAGGCACTGTGCTAGAACAGTGCCCAGTGCTTAGAACAGTGCTCAGTGCTTAGAACAGTGCTCAGCACTTAGAACAGTGCTTGGCACATAGTAAGCGCTTAACAAATGCCATCATCATTATTATTAAGAATAAATGCTATTATTATTATTATTATTATTATTATTATTATTATTATTATTATTACTAAGTGCTGGGATGGATGCAAGCAAATCAGGCTGAACACAGTCCCTGTCTCATATCAGGCTCGCAGTCTCAATCCCCATTTTCCAGATGAGGGAACTGAGGCCCAGAGAAGCCAAGTGACCCGCTCAAGGTCACACAGCAGACAAGTGGTGGAACCGGGCGGGATTAGAACCCACATCCTTCCGACTCCCAGAGCAGGGCTCTAGCCACTGGAGAGAGCCGCTTCTGGAGATCTGAGAATTGAACTTCACCTTATTCAATCCATCCATCCAGGCTACGTACTTACTGAGCGCTTACTGTGTGGAGGAGAGCACTGTACTAAGCGTTTGGAAGAAAGAGACAGAGAGAGAGAGAGAGAGAGAGAGAAAGAGTGTGTTTATGTATGTTCCTTCATTCATTCAATCAATCATATTTATTGAGCGCTTACTGTGTGCAGAGCACTGTACTAAGCGCTTGGGAAGTACAAGTTGGCAACATATAGAGACGGTCCCTACCCATGTATGTTGTCGTGGTGGGCGTTCAAGAATGTTTTCTGCTCTCCAGTGGAGTGGCTAGAGCCCCGGCCTGGGAATCAGAAGGTCACGGGTTCTAATCCCGGCTCTGCCACTTGTCTGCCGTGTGACCTCGAGCAAGTCACTTCACTTCTCTGGGCCTCAGTTCCCTCATCCGTAAAATGGGGATTGAGACTGTGAACTCCTCGTGGGACAGAGACTACCTCCAACCCGGTTTTCTGGTATTCGCTCATTCATTCAATCGTATTTATTGAGCCCTTACTGGGTGCAGAGCACTGTACTAAGCGCTTGGGAAGTACAAGTTGGCAACATAGAGAGACGGTCAATCAATCAATCGTATTTATTGAGCGCTTACTGTGTGCAGAGCACTGTACTAAGCGCTCGGGAAGTACAAGTTGGCAACATATGGAGACGGTCAATCAATCAATCAATCGTATTTATTGAGCGCTTACTGTGTGCAGAGCACTGTACTAAGCGCTTGGGAAGTACAAATTGGCAACATATAGAGACGGTCAATCAATCAATCAATCAATCAATCGTATTTATTGAGCGCTTACTGTGTGCAGAGCACTATACTAAGCGCTTGGGAAGTCCAAGTTGGCAACATATAGAGATGGTCCCTACCCAACGGTGGGCTCACAGTCTAGAAGGGGGAATCCACCTCAGCGCTTAGTACAGTGCCCGGCAAACAGTAAGTGCTTAACAAACACCACAGTTATTAGCCTTATTATTACTATTAGTGTGAGTTTGTTGTGGGCCGGGACCGTGTCGTGGCTCAGTGGAAAGAGCCCAGGCTTTGGATTCGGAGGTCATGGGTTTGAATCCCGGCTCCGCCACGTGTCTTCTGTGTGACCTTGGGCAAGTCACTTCACTTCTCTGAGCCTCAGTTCCCTCATCTGGAAAATGGGGATTAAGACTGTGAGCCCCAGGTGGGACAACCTGATTCATTCATTCAATCGTATTGATGGAGCGCTTACTGTGTGCACAGCACTGGACTAAGCGCTTGGGAAGTCCAAGTTGGCAACATATAGAGACGGTCCCTCCCCAACAGCGGGCTCACAGTCTAGAAGATCACCTTGTGTCCCCCCAGCACTTAGAACAGTGCTTTGCACATAGCAAGCGCTTAACAAATACCATCATTATTATTATTATCCAACTCTGTGTACTCTCCCAAGCACTTAGTCCAGTGCTTTGCAATCAATCGTATTTATTGAGCGCTTACTGTGTGCAGAGCACTGTACTAAGTGCTTGGGAAGTATAAGTTTGCAACATACAGAGACGGTCCCTACCCAACAGTGGGCTCACAGTCAATCAGTGGTATTTATTGAGCACTTACTTTTCATTCAATCGTATTTATTGAGCACTTAGTGTGTGCAGAGCACTGTACTAAGCACTCAGGAGAGGACAATACTAGACTGTGAGCCCACTGTTGGGTAGGGACCGTCTCTGTATGTTGCCAACTTGTACTTCCCGGGTGTTAGTCCAGTGCTCTGCACACAGTAAGCGCTCAATAAAGACGATTGAATGAATGAATGACAATACAAAAGAGTTGGTAAACATGTTCCCTGCCCACAATGAGCTTCCAGTCTAGAGACTTATTATTTACCTAGAGTGTTCCATCATTTCCTCTCTCAGGACGGCACCTGGAGAGTTTCCGGGACTCTCCCAGCCTCGGCTACGGGAGGGAGAGTCAAGCGGAGGCCTACCCATTCCATGAATGAATGAATGAATGAATTCTATTTATTTTGTTTTGTTAATCTGTTTTGTTTTGTTGTCTGTCTCCCCCTTCTAGACTGCGAGCCCACTGTTGGGTCGGGACCGTTTCTATATGTTGCCGACTTGGACTTCCCAAGCGCTTAGTACGGTGCTCTGCACACAGTAAGCGCTCAATAAATATGATTGATTGATTGACCATCTCTTTATGTTGCCAACTTGTACTTCCCAATCGCTTAGTACAGTGCTTTGCACACAGTAAGCGCTCAATAAATACGATTGAATGAATGAATGAATGAATTCCTAGCTTGGCCACTGGCTAGCCAGTGGCAGGCAATCTGCTACAAGTGCAAACCTCCCCGTGCTGGGCAGCAGCAGCACAGGAGAGAGTATATAATAATAATAATAATAATAATAATTATAGCATTTATTAATACTCTCTTCCTCCCTTCAAAGGCCTACTGAGAGCTCCCCTCCTCCAGGAGGCCTTCCCACACTGAGCCCTCTCCTTCCTCTCCCCCTCATCCCCCTCTCCATCCCCCCCATCTTACCTCCTTCCCTTCCCCACAGCACCTGGATATATGTATATATGTTTGTACGTATTTATTACTCTATTTATTTATTTATTTATTTTACTTGTACATATCTATTCTATTTATTTTATTTTGTTAATATGTTTTGTTCTCTGTCTCCCCCTTCTAGACTGTGATCCCACTGTTGGGTAGGGACCGTCTCTAGATGTTGCCAACTTGGACTTCCCAAGCGCTTAGTACAGTGCTCTGCACACAGTAAGCGCTCAATAAATACGATTGAATGAATGAATTAAGCGGTTACTATGTGCAAAGCACTGTTCTAAGCGGTGGGGAGGTTACAAGGTTATCAGGTTGTCCCACGGGGGGCTCACAGTCTTAATCCTCATTTTACAGATGAGGGAACTGAGGCCCAGAGATGTTAAGCGACTTGCCCAATGTCACACAGCTGACAAGTGGCGGAGCTGGGATTTGAACCCATGACCTCTGACTCCAAAGCCCGGGCTCTTTCCACTGAGCCACGGAAGAGTAGAGGGCGGAGACTTGAGTTGACTGCGTGGAAGGAGGCAATGGTCAACCACTTCTGGATTTTGACCAAGAAAACTCTCTGGATCCACTACCAGAGTGATGGCAGGGGGAGAGCGGCGCCTTCTGGGAGAGATAATAATAATAATGGCATTTATTAAGCGCTTACTATGTGCAAAGCACTGTTCTAAGCGCCGGGGGGGGGGGGGGGTTACAAGGTGATCAGGTTGTCCCACGTGGGGCTCACAGTCTTCATCCCCATTTTACAGATGAGGGAACTGAGGCCCAGAGAAGTGAAGTGACTTGCCCCAAGTCACCAGTGGCAGAGCCGGGATTAGAACCCATGACCTCTGGCTCCTAAGCCTGTGTTCTTTCCACTGAGCCACGCTGAGATGTGTCCATGGTGTCACTATGAGTCGGAGATGATTCAACAGCATCAGACAAGTTCTATCAGAGGAGCAGCATGGCTTAGTGGAAAGAGCACAGGCTTTGGAATCAAAGGTCATGGGTTCAAATCCCGACTCTGCCAATTGTCAACAGCTGTGTGACTTTGGGCAAGTCACTTCACTTCTCTGTGCCTCAGTTCCCTCATCTGTAAAATGGGGATGAAGACTGTGAGCCCCCGTGGGACAACCTGATCACCTTGTAACCTCCCCAGCGCTTAGAACAGAGCCCAGCACATAGTAAGCGCTTAATAAATGCCATCATCATCATCATCATTCCCAACGATAGAACGGTTAGAACAATGGGAAGGTGAAACCAAGGTCCACGGGCTGGCATGGTCCTGCTCCACTCTCCTCGAAATTCCTTCCCACATAATAATAATAATAATAATGATAGCATTTGTTAAGCCCTTACTATGCGCCAAGCACTGTTCAAAGCGCTGGGGTAGATACAACATAATCAGGTCGTCCTACACGGGGCTCACAGTCTTAATCTCCATTTTACAGATGAGGGGACTGAGGCACAGAGAAGTGAAATGACTTGCCCAAAGTCACACAGCTGATATATGTTGCCAACTTGTGCTTCCCAAACGCTTAGTACAGTGCTCTGCACATAGTAAGCGCTCAATAAATACGACTGAATGAATGATAAGTGGCGGAGCCAGGATTAGAACCCACGACCTCCGACTCCCAAACTCGGGCTCTTTCCACTAAGCCATGGTGGAGGGAGCACCTGAGGACTCCATCCAGGCTACATATCACTGGCGTGTGTGTGTGTATTTGCACATGCACATGAAGCAGTGTGGCTCAGTGGAAAGAGCCCGGGCTTTGGAGTCAGAGGTCATGGGTTCAAATCCTGGCTCCGCAACTTGTCAGCTGGGTGACCTTGGGCAAGTCACTTCACTTCTCTGGGCCTCAGTTACCTCATCTGTAAAATGGGGATGAAGTCTGTGAGCCCCCCGTGGGACAACTTGATCACCTTGTAACCTCCCTAGAGCTTAGAACAGTGCTTTGCACATAGTAAGCGCTTAATAAATGCCATTATTATTATTATTATTATTATGTGTATTCAAGCAGAACAAGCCAACCCTGGTACTACACGCTAGGGTGGATCACAACTCCAGTGGAAGGGGAGAATGCCAGATTATGGGGGCAATAATGACAATCCATGTTTTCCCTTCTTGCCTCCAGCACGTGAATATTCCCAGAGCAATGACAGGAGGAAAGGAAATGGGGGTGAGGAGGGGGATTAGGGGAAGAGGTCTTTTGGGATATAATAATAATAATAATAATAATAATGGCATTTATTAAACGCTCTCGATGTGCAAAGCACTGTTCTAAGCGCTGGGGAGGATACAAGCTGATCACGTTGTCCCACGTAGGGCTCCCAGTGTTAATCCCCATTTTACAGATGAGGTAACTGAGGCACAGAGGAATGAATTGACCTGCCCAATGTCACACAGCTGACAATTACACTAAGCCTTTACAGAAAATGCAGTCAATGCCTCTTCTGCCTACAGGAGCGTGCGGCAAGGGTGGACAACGGCACACAACACAAGAAGGAGTTGTTCTCGGCCTGCACAAAATGGAGGGTTCCTGTCGTATGCACAAGATGGAGTCAGTCATGTCGAGTCCGCCGGCGGACAGCAAATAGTAGATATGTACAAGTAAAATAAATAGAGGAATAAATCTGTACAAACACAGATACAGGGATGGCCAAGAAGATCCCGAGCGGAGCCCCACATTTCCCAAAATGGGGTGTCCCACTTGGAGCGGGATTTCAGACCAAAGTCTCCACCCCCTCCTTTGGTCCCAAGCCACAGATAGAAGACGGAAGGTACCTGGTTTCGCCCACTCAGGCTTTGCGGCCTCCATCCCCTCAGCAGGTGTCATTTTGGGGTCTGGTCAGCGAAGAAAATAATAATAATAATGGTATTTGTTAAGCGCTTACTATGTGCAAAGCACTGTTCTAAGCGCTGGGGAGGTTACAAAGTGATCAGGTTGTCCCACCGGGGGCTCACAGTTTTTTAATCCCCATTTTCCAGATGAGGGAACTGAGGTACAGAGAATAATAATAATAATAATAATGGTATTTGTTAAGCGCTTACTATGTGCAAAGCACTGTTCTAAGCGCTGGGGAAGATACAAGGTTATCAGATTGTCCCACGTGGGGCTCACAGTCTTAGTCCCCATTTTATAGATGAGGGAACTGAGGCCCAGAGAAGTGAAGTGACTTGCCCAAAGTCACACAGCTGACAGCTGGCAGAGTCGGGATTTGAACCCATGACCTCTGACTCCAAAGCCTGGGCTCTTTCCACCGAGCCACGCTGTGTGGAGCACTGTACTAAATGCCTGGGAGAGTACAAGCCCCCTAGACCCGCTTCAGCATGGGCTCTCCGCTCCTACGAAGCTCTCAGGACGCCAATTATTAGTCGAGTCCGGGCAGGTTTGCCTGCAGCGATGCCAGCTGCTTCATCATCATCATCATCAATCGTATTTATTGAGTGCTTACTATGTGCAGAGCACTGTACTAAGTGCTTGGGAAGTACAAATTGGCAACATAGAGAGACAGTCCCTACCCAACAGTGGGCTCACAGTCTAAAAGGGGGAGACAGAGAACAAAAGCAAACACACTAACAGAATAAAATTAATAGAATAGATATGTACAAGTAAAATAAATAAATAGAGTAATAAATATGTACAAACATATTTACAGGTGCTGTGGGGAAGGGAAGGAGGTAAGATGGGGGGATGGAGAGGGGGACGAGGGATGTGACTAACAAGTCAGGCCTTGTGCAAAGCGCTGAGATCGATTCCACCTAATCAGGGTGGACGCAGCCCAAGCCCCCCAACAAGGGGCTCCTAGTTTCAATCCCCATTTTACAGAATCAATCGATCGTATTTATTGAGCGCTTCCTGTGTGCAGAGCACTGCACTAAGCGCTTGGGAAGTCCAAGTTGGCAACACCTAGAGACGGTCCCTACCCAACAGTGGGCTCACAGTCTAGAAGGGGGAACTGAGGCCCAGAGAAGTGAAGTGACTTTCCCAAGGTCATGTGGTGAGCCGGGATTCGAACCCAGGTCCTTCTGACTCCTAGGTCCACGGTCCTTCTCAGGTTGCTGAATGGCAGATCATTCGTTCATTCAATCCTATTTATTGAGCACTTACTGTGTGCAGAGCACTGTACTAAGTGCTTAGAGAGTTGGTTCACCCAGTTGGCAGATAATAATAATAATAATGATGGCACTTATTAAGCGCTTACAATGTGCAAAGCACTGTTCTAAGTGCTGGGGGGGTTATAAGGTGATCAGGTTGTCCCACGGGGGGCTCACAGTTTTAATTCCCATTTTACAGATGGGGGAACTGAGGCCCAGAGAAGTGAAGTGAATTGCCCAAAGTCACGCAGCTGACAGTTGGCGGAGCCGGGATTTGAACCCATGACCTCTGACTCCAAAGCCCGGGCTCTTTCCACTGAGCCACGCTGCTTTTCTTTTGTTAATATGTTTGGTTTTGTTCTCTGTCTCCCCCTTCTAGACTGCGAGCCCACTGTTGGGTAGGGACCGTCTCTATATGTTGCCGACTTGGACTTCCCAAGCGCTTAGTACAGTGCTCTGCACACAGTAAGCGCTCAATAAATATGATTGATTGATTGATTGATTGATTGATTCTCTGAAACCAAGCTGCCAGAGGAGGGAAGAGAGAAGGTGAAGGAGGAAAGAGGGGCGGTTGGAAAAAGCAGCACATTGGAGGAGGCTGAGAATTTGATTTGACCTTAATGAGTTGGAGAAATATCACAAACACATTGAGATTTTTTTTTTTAATGGTACTTGTTAAACACTGTACTATGGGATGAGATGCAGCGAGGCCCAGTGGAAAAAGCCCGGGCTTGGGAGTCACAAGTCATGGGTTCAAATCCCTGCTCTGCCAATTGTCAGCTGGGTGACTTTGGGCAAGTCACTTCACTTCTCTGGGCCTCAGTTACCTCATCTGTAAAATGGGGATTAATAATAATAATGATGATGGCATTTGTTAAGCACTTAGTATGTGCAAAGCAAGACTGTGAGCTCCCTGTTGTTTTTTTTTGATGGCATTTATTAAGCGCTTACTATGTGCAAAGCACTGTTCTAAGTGCTGGGGAGGTTAGAAGGTGATCGGGTTGTCCCACGGGGGGCTCACAGTCTTCATCCCCGTTTTACAGATGAGGGAACTGAGGCCCAGAGAAGTGAAGTGACTTGCCCGAAGTCACATAGCTGACAAGTGGTGGAGCCGGGATTTGAACCCATGACCTCTGACTCCAAAGCTCGGGGTCTTTCCACTGAGCCACGCTGCTTCCCAGGCTGTGGGACAGCCTGATCACCTTGTAACCTCCCCAGCGCTTAGAACAGTGCTTTGCACATAGAAAGTGCTTAATAAATGCTATTATTATTATGTGCCAGACTGGGTAGATACAAAATAATCAGTCTGGACACAATTTAGGCTCGCAGTCTAAATTGGAGGGAGGATGATTTAATCCCCATTGTACAGATGAGGTAACTGAGGCACAGAGCAGTGAAATGACCTGCCCAAGGTCACCCGGCAGACAAGTGGCAGGAACAGGATTAGAAACCAGGTCCCTCGGACTCCAGGCCCACGCTCTTTCCACTAGGCCATGCTGCTTCCCCTCAGAGCCGACGGAATCAGGGGCGTTAGTTTGAGGAGGAAAGAACAATTTCGCAAATTGAAGATTCATTCATTCATTCAATCGTATTTATTGAGCGCTTACTGTGTGCAGAGCACTGTACTAAGCGCTTGGGAAGTCCAAGTTGGCAACACATAGAGACGGTCCCTACCCAATAGGGGGATCACAGTCAAGAAGGGGGAGACGGAGAACAAAACAAAACATATTAACAAAATAAAATAAATAGAATAAATATATACAAATGGGGGAGGAAGGGTGATGTGCAACTTCAGGAGGTAAAGACTAAATAATAATAATAATAATGGTACTTGTTCAGTGCTTACTATGTTCCAAGCACTGTTGTAAGAGATACAAGGTAGTCAGGTTGTCCCACATGGGGCTCACAGTCTTCATCCCCATTTTGTAGATGAGGGAACTGAGGCCCAGAGAAGTGAAGTGACTTTCCCAAAGTCACACAGCTGACAGGTGGCAGAGCCAGGATTCGAACCCATGACCTCTGACTCCCAAGCCCGGGCTCTTTCCACTAAACCACACTGCTTCTCAAGGATGTAGTGGATCGCAGGCAACCCTGCGTACAGGCAACTTGTACTTCGCAAGCACTTAGTACAGTGCTCTGCACACAGAAAGCGCTCAATAAATATGATTGAATGAATGAATACCCTTGTAATAATAATAATAATAATGATGTTGGCATTTGTTAAGCGCTTACTATGTGCAAAGCACTGTTCTAAGCACTGAGGGGGATACAAGGTGATCAGGTTGTCCCAGGTGGGGCTCACAATCTTAATCCCCATTTTACAGATGTGGTAACTGAGGCTCAAAGAAGTTAAGTGACTTGTCCAAGGTCACACAGCAGGCATGTGGCGGAGCCGGAATTCGAACCCATGACCTCTGACTCCCGAGCCCGGGCTCTTTCCACTGAGCCACGCTGCTTCTCCCCAGCGCTTAGAACGGTGCTTTGCACATAGCGCTTAATAAATGCCACTATTATTACCTCCTTCCCCTCCCCACCGCACCTGTATATATGTATACATGTTTGTACATATTTATTACTCTATTTATTTTACTTGTACATATTTATTCTATTTATTTTATTTTGTTAATTTGTTTTGTCGTCTGTCTCCCCCATCTAGACTGTGAGCCCGCTGTTGGGTAGGGACCGTCTCTATATGTTGCCAACTTGGACTTCCCAAGCGCTTAGTCCAGTGCTCTGCACACAGTAAGTGCTCAATAAATACGATTGAATAAATGAATGAACCCCAATTCTGGACAGAGGATCCTCTCAGTCCCTTTTTTTTGTAGTGGTATTTGTTAGGGACTTACTATGTGCCAGGCACTGTACTCAGCGCTGGGGGAAGATACGAGGTAATCGGGTTAGACACAGTCTCTGCTCCACACGGGGTTCACAGTCTTAATCTCCATTTTACAGATGAGGGAACTGAGGTACAGAGACGTTGAGCGACTTGCCTGAGGTCACATAGCAGACAAGTGGCTTTGGAGTCAGAGGTCATGGGTTCAAATCCCAGCTCCGCCCATTGTCAGCTGTGTGACTTTGGGCAAGTCACTTCACTTCTCTGGGCCTCAGTTACCTTATCTGTAAAATGGGGATTAAGACTGTGAGGCTCCCACCATGGGACAACTTGATCACCTAGTAACCTCTCCAGTGCTTAGAACAGTGCTTTGCACATAGTAAGCGCTTAATAAATGCCATTATTATTATTATTATTATTATTATTATTATTATTATTCTAGACTGTGAGCCCACTGTTGGGCAGGGACCATCTCTATATGTTGCCAACTTGTACTTCCCAAGCGCTTAGTACAGTGCTCTGCACACAGTAAGCACTCAATAAATACGATTGGTTGATTGATTGATTATTATTAAGTGGCAGAGCCGGGATTAGAAGCCAGGTCCCACGGGAGTCTACCCTCTAGGCCTTAATAAATAATAATGATGGCATTTGTTAAGCGCTTACTATGTGCAGAGCACTGTTCTAAGCGCTGAAGCACTGTTCTAAGGCCTTGCTACTTCCTCTTTCTGATGACCGTTAGGATTATAGATATAGGACAGCGTGGCTCAGTGGAAAAGAGCCCGGGCTTTGGAGCCAGAGGTCATGGGTTCAAATCCCGACTCTGCCAATTGTCAGCTGGGTGACTTTGGGAAAGCCACTTCACTTCTCTGGGCCTCAGTTACCTCATCTGTAAAATGGGGATGAAGACTGTGAGCACCCCGTGGGACAACCTGATCACCTTGTAACCTCCCCAGCGCTTAGAACAGTGCTTTGCATATAGTAAGCGCCTAATAAATGCCATTATTATTATTATTATAGGACGCAGGACTGATCCTGGCTAAAACAATAGTCCGGCCGGTTGTTTTGTGACATTTGGGGTGGGTGTTCTTAAAGAACTTCATGTCGGGAAGAGACCATCCTGCAGTTCCCGTGCCACGGCTGACTCACGAGCACAGGTGGAAAACCATTTCTTCCAACACCGCATTGCGCTTATAGCCAGACAGACGGATATCACAGGAAGAACAGTCTACCGAAAAATCTGCAATGAACACGGGCTTTGTAGAAGAATCGAGTTAGCCTGGGAAGAAGCAGAGTGGTATAATAATAATAATAATAATAATAATAATGGCATTTATTAAGCGCTTACTATGTGCAAATCACTGTTCTAAGCACTGGGGAGGTTACAAGGGGATCAGGTTGTCCCATGGGGGGGCTCACAGTCTTCATCCCCATTTTCCAGATGAGGGAACTGAGGCCCGGAGAACTGAAGTGACTTGCCCAAAGTCACCCAGCTGACAAGTGGCGGAGCCGGAATTAGAACCCACGACTTGTACTTCCCAAGCGCTTAGTACAGTGCTCTGCACACGGTAAGCGCTCAATAAATACGATTGATGATGATGATGACCTTCTGACTCTCAAGCCCAGGCTCCTTCCACTGAGTCACGCTGCTTCTCCAGCACAGCAGAGGACTGGTGTCCCAAGCCTGGAATTAATATTATTATTAGTAGTAATAATAATATGTTTGTGTTAATATATAATTATATATATATATAACACATAATTATATATTACCATACATAATACATATTAATATATTTTAACATAAATAAATAAATTATAGAGTGCAGTGCCCGACACATAGTAAGCATTTACCAAATATCATTAACAAAAAGAAAAACAAAAAAAAAAAACCAAAACTAAAATCATGATCTGAGGAACGGCTAGAAGTGTCAGGAAGTTTAACCTGATGATCTTGTATCCACCCCAACGCATAGAAAAGGGCTTGGCACATAGTAAGCGCTTAACAAATACCACCATTATGATTTTTATTATAATAGGGCATGGGCCTCGGAGTCAGAAGGTCATAATAATAATAGCATTTATTAAGCACTTACTATGTTCAAATCACTGTTCTAAGCACTGGGGAGGTTACACGGGGATCAGGTTGTCCCACGGAGGGCTCACAGTCTTCATCCCCATTTTACAGATGAGGGAACTGAGGCCCGGAGAAGTGAAGTGACTTGCCCGAAGTCACCCAGCCGGAATTAGAACCCACGACCTTCTGACTGCCAAGCCCGGGCTCCTTCCACTGAGTCACGCTGCTTCTCCAGCACAGCAGAGCACTGGTGTTCCAAGCCTGGAATTAATATTATTATTAGTAGTAATAGTAATAATGGTATTCGTTAACGTTTACTGAGTGTCGGGCACCGTACTAAGTACTGGGGTGGATACAAGCCAATCAGGTTGGACACAGTCCCTGTCCCACATGAGATTCACAGTCTCAATCCCCGTTTTACGGATGAGGTCATCGATGCCTACAGAAGTGAAGTGACTTATCCAAGGTCACACAGCAGATGAGTGGTGGAGCTGGGCTTAGAAGAGTAATGATGTCATTTGTTAAGCGCTTACTATGTGCAGAGCACTGTTCTAAGCGCTGGGGGGATACAAGGTGATCAAGTTGCCCCACGTGGGGCTCACAATCAGTCCCCATTTTACAGATGAGGTAACTGAGGCTCAGAGAAGTTAAGTGACTTGCCCAAGATCACACAGCCATCATGTGGTGGAGTCAGGATTCGAACCCATGACCTCTGACTCCAAAGCCCGGGCTCTTTTCACTGAGCCACGCCGCTTCGCTTCTCATTAGAACACATGATGCAGCGTGGCTCACTGGAAAGAGCCCGGGCTTTGGAGTCAGAGGTCATGGGTTCAAATCCCGGCTCCGCCAACTGTCAGCTGGGTGACTTTGGGCAAGTCACTTCACTTCTACGGGCCTCAGTTCCCTCATCTGTCAAATGGGGATGAAGACTGTAAGCCCCACTGTGGGACAGCCTGATCCCCTTGTAACCTCCCCAGTGCTTAGAGCAGTGCTTTGCACATAGTAAGCGCTTAATAAATACCATTATTATTATGACCTTCTGACTCCGAGGCCCGTGCCCTATTATAATAAAAATCATAATGATGGTATTTGTTAAGCGCTTACTATGTGCCAAGCCCTTTTCTATGCGTTGGGGTAGATACAAGGTCATCAGGTTAAACTTCCTGACACTTCTAGCTGTTCCCTCGGATCATGATTTTAGTTTTGGGGGATTTTTGGTTTTTCATTTTGGTAATGATATTTGGTAAATCCTTACTATGTGTTGGGCACTGCACTCTATAATTTATTCATTTATGTTAAAATATATTAACATATATTATGGTATATATACATATATACCATAATATATGTTAATATATGATATATGTTCACATATAAATATATATTATATGCATATATAATATACATGTATATATACATATATTAGGTATGTTGATATATAATTATATATTAACATGTATTATGTATGTTTATACAATATACGTTTATAGATTATATATTAACATATTTTATATGTTAATGTACAATGTATGTTAATATATAATTATATATTAAGATATATTATATATGTTAATATATAATGTTAATAATAGAAAGGCAGCGTGCCTCAATGGAAAGAGCAAGAGCTTGGGAGTCAAAGGTCATGAGTTCAAATCCAGGCTCTGCCAATTGTCAGCTGTGTGACTTTGGGCAAGTCACTTCACTTCTCTGGGCCTCAGTTACCTCGTCTGGAAAATGGGGATGAAGACGGTGAGCCCCACGTGGGACAATCTGATTCATTCAGTCAGTCGTATTTATTGAGCGCTTACTGTGTGCAGAGCACTGGACTAAGCGCTTGGGAAGTACAAGTTGGCAACATAGAGAGATGGTCCCTACCCAACAGCGGGCTCACAGTCTAGAAGGTGATCTGATCACCTTGTATCCTCCCCAGCGCTTAGCACAGTGCTTTGCACATAGTAAGCACTTAACAAATGCCATCATGATTTATTTATTATTAATATCTGTCTCCTCCTCTAGGCTATGAACTCGTTGTGGGCAGGGGATGTGTTTGATGGTATAGTGTACTCTCCCAAGTGCTTAGTAAAGTGCTTTGCACACAGTAAGCACGCAATAAATATGATTAAATGAATGAATGAATGAACGAATGAATGAATGCTAAGCGGTGGGATGGATACAAGCAAATCAGGTCAGCCACAGTCCCTGTCCCACACGGGGCTCACAGTCTTCCGCACATCCGCCAAACTAGCTCCCTTCCTCCCTTCAAAGCCCTACTGAGAGCTCACCTCCTCCAGGAGGCCTTCCCACACTCAGCCCCCTTTTTCCTCTCCTCCTTCCCCTCCCCACAGCACCTGTATATATGTTTGTACAGATTTATTACTCTGTTTATTTTACTTGTACACATTTACTATTCTATTTATTTTGTTAATGATGTGCATCTACTTATTCTATTTATTCTGAAGACTTGACACCTGTCCACATGTTTTTTATCGTTGTCTGTCTCCCCCTTCTAGACTGTGAGCCCGTTGTTGGGTAGGGACCGTCTCTATATGTTGCCAACTTGTATTTTCCAAGCGCTTAGTACAGTGCTCTGCACACTGTAGACACTCAATAAATACGATTGAATGAATGAATTAATTAATTAACCCCCATTATGCAGATGTGATTTCTGAGGCCCAGGGAAGTGAAGTGACTAGCCAACAGCAGAGAAGGGACGGAGCTAGAATTAGAACCCAGGTCCTTCCGACTCCCACGTCTGTGCTCTATCCGGTAGGCCACACTGCTTCTCACTTTTTATGGGAGCCTCCCGAGTCCTCGTAATAATAATAATGATAACCATCATCATCATCATCATCAATCGTATTTATTGAGCGCTTACTGTGTGCAGAGCACTGTACTAAGCGCTTGGGAAGTACAAATTGGCATCATATAGAGACGGTCCCTACCCAACAGTGGGCTCACAGTCTAAAAGGGGGAGACAGAGAACAAAACCAAACATACTAACAAAATAAAATAAATAGAATAGATATGTACAAGTAAAATAAATAGAGTAATAAATATGTACAAACATATATACATCTATACAGGTGCTGTGGGGAAGGGAAGGAGGTAAGATGGGGGGGATGGAGAGGGGGACGAGGGGGAGAGGAAGGAAGGGGCTCAGTCTGGGAAGGCCTCCTGGAGGAGGTGAGCTCTCAGCAGGGCCTTGAATGGAGGAAGAGAGCTAGCTTGGTGGATGGGCAGAGGGATTGGGGGCATTCCAGGCCCGGGGGCTGACGTGGGCCGGGGGTCGATGGCGGGACAGGCGAGAACGAGGCCTAACGGTGAGGAGATCAGCGGCGGAGGAGTGGAGGGTGTGGGCTGGGCTGGAGAAGGACAGAAGGGAGGTGAGGTAGGAAGGGGCGAGGGGATGGACAGCCTGGAAGCCCAGGGTGAGGAGTTTCTGCCTGATGCGCAGATTGATTGGTAGCCACTGGAGATTTTTGAGGAGTGGAGTAACATGCCCAGAGCATTTCTGGACAAAGACAATCCAGGCAGCAGCGTGAAGTATGGATTGAAGTGGGGAGAGACACGAGGATGGGAGATCGGAGAGGAGGCTGATACAGTAATCCAGACGGGATAGGATGAGAGCTTGAATGAGAAGGGTAGCGGTGTGGATGGAGAGGAAAGGGCGGAGCTTGGCAATGTTGGGGAGCTGAGACCGGTAGGTTTTGGAGACGGCTTGGATGTGAGGGGTGAATGAGAGAGCGGAGTCGAGGATGACACCAAGGTTGCGGGCTTGTGAGACGGGAAGGATGGTAGTGCCGTCTACAGTGATGGGAGAGTCAGGGAGAGGGCAGGGTTTGGGAGGGAAGACAAGGAGTTCAGTCAATCAATCAATCAATCAATCAATTGTATTTATTGAGCGCTTACTATGTGCAGAGCACTGTACTAAGCGCTTGGGAAGTACAAATTGGCATCACATAGAGACAGTCCCTACCTGATAGTGGGCTCACAGTCTAAAAGGGGGAGACAGAGAACAGAACCAAACATACCAACAAAATAAAATAAATAGGATAGAAATGTACAAGTAAGACAAATAAATAAATAAATAAATAGAGTGATAAATATGTACAACCATATATACATATATACAGGTGCTGTGGGGAAGGGAATGAGGTAAGATGGGGGGATGGAGGGGGGACGAGGGGGAGAGGAAGGAAGGGGCTCAGTCTGGGAAGGCCTCCTGGAGGAGGTGAGCTCTCAGCAGGGCCTTGAAGGGAGGAAGAGAGCTAGCTTGGCGGATGGGCAGAGGGAGGGCATTCCAGGCCCGGGGGATGACGTGGGCCGGGGGTCGATGGCGGGACAGGCGAGAGCGAGGTACGGTGAGGAAATCAGGGGAGGAGGAGCGGAGGGTGCGGGCTGGGCAGTAGAAGGAGAGAAGGGAGGTGAGGTAGGAGGGGGCGAGGTGATGGACAGCCTTGAAGCCCAGGGTGAGGAGTTTCTGCCTGATGCGCAGATTGATCGGTAGCCATTGGAGGTTTTTGAGGAGGGGAGTAATATGTCCAGAACGTTTCTGGACAAAGATAATCCGGGCAGCAGCATGAAGTATGGATTGAAGTGGAGAGAGACACGAGGATGGGAGATCAGAGAGAAGGCTAGTGCAGTAGTCCAGACGGGATAGGATGAGAGCTTGAATTAGCAGGGTAGCGGTTTGGATGGAGAGGAAAGGGTGGATCTTGGCAATGTTGCGGAGCTGAGACCGGCAGGTTTTGGTGACGGCTTGGATGTGAGGGGTGAATGAGAGAGCGGAGTCGAGGATGACACCAAGGTTGCGGGCTTGTGAGACGGGAAGGATGGTAGTGCCGTCAACAGAGATGGGAAAGTCAGGGAGAGGACAAGGTTTGGGAGGGAAGACAAGGAGCTCAGTCTTCGACATGTTGAGCTTTAGGTGGCGGGCGGACATCCAGATGGAGATGTCCTGAAGGCAGGAGGAGATGCGAGCCTGGAGAGAGGGGGAGAGAGCAGGGGCAGAGATGTAGATCTGGGTGTCATCAGCGTAGAGATGATAGTTGAAGCCGTGGGAGCGAATGAGGTCACCAAGGGAGTGCGTGTAGATCGAGAACAGAAGGGGACCAAGCACTGAACCTTGGGGAACCCCCACAGTGAGAGAATGGGAGGGGGAGGAGGAGCCTGCAAAAGAGACTGAGGAAGAACGACCGGAGAGATAAGAGGAGAACCAGGAGAGGACGGAGTCTGTGAAGCCAAGGTCAGATAGCGTGTTGAGAAGAAGGGGGTGGTCCACAGTGTCAAAGGCAGCTGAGAGGTCGAGGAGGATTAGGACAGAGTAGGAGCCGTTGGATTTGGCAAGCAGGAGGTCATTGGTGACCTTTGAGAGCGCAGTTTCCGTGGAATGAAGGGGACGGAAGCCAGACTGGAGGGGGTCGAGGAGAGAGTTGTTGTTGAGGAATTCTAGGCAGCGCGTGTAGACAACTCGTTCAAGGAGTTTGGAAAGGAATGGTAGGAGGGATATGGGACGATAACTAGAAGGTGAGGTGGGGTCAAGAGAGGGTTTTTTTAGGATGGGAGAGACATGGGCATGTTTGAAGGCAGAGGGGAAGGAACCAGTGGAGAGTGAGCGGTTGAAGATGGAAGTTAAGGAGGGGAGAAGGGATGGAGCGAGAGATTTCATAAGATGAGAGGGAATGGGGTCAGAAGCACAGGTGGCCGGAGTAGCACTTGAGTAAGGCCCAGTCCTTACACTGGGCCAGCCACTGTACTAAACTCTGGGGTTAATACAGTAAGCAGATCAGACACGGACCCTGGCCCACACAGAGTTCCTAGTGTAAGAGCGAGAGATCCTGGGTATGTGATCCCCAGTTTACTGTTGAGGAAACCGAGGCACAGAGAAGTTAAGTGACTTGCCCAAGGTCACACAGCAGACTGTAAAATCACTGTGGGCAGGGAATGTGTCTACCCACTCTGCTGTATTTATTCATTCAATCGTATTTATTGAGCGCTTACTGTGTGCAGAGCACTGTATTAAGCACTTGGGAAGTACAAGTTGGCAACATATAGAGACGGTCCCTACACAACAATGGGCTCACAGTCTAGAAGGAGTGTTGTACCCTCCCAACTGCTAAGTGCGGTGGCCTGCATTCAATAAATATACCATTGATTGATTGATTGATTGAAACAGCAGAGAGGGGATTAGAACCCGGGTCCTCTGACTCTCAGGTCCCCGGGCTCTTTAAGCTGGGTCAGGTTGCTTCCATATTGTTAAATTAAGTCGCCTTAGCGCTGATTTTCGGGGGACTTACCCCACATTTCTCCATCCTGAAAAGTGGTCATTTATCCTGGCTCTAAGTTCTCTATCTTTTAGCCAGTGTTCTGTAATAATAAATAATAATAATAATAATAATAATAATAATGGAATTTGTTAAGTACTTAGTATGTGCCAAGAACTGTTCTAAGCACTGGGGGGATACAAAGTAATCAGGTTGTGCCACGTGGGGCTCACAGTCTTCATCCCCATTTTACAGACGAGGTAACTGAGGCCCAAAGAAGTAAAAAGTGACTTGCCCAAAGTCACACAGCAGACAAGTGGTGGAGCCGGGATTAGAACCCACAACCTGTGCATAACAGAGGATGCCTTTTGATGTAGAACATTATCAGAAGCCTTTTTAAGCATGTTCTGTGCACTGCCAATTCTATTTGTTTATATTGATGCTACTGATGCCTGTCGGCTTGTTTTTTTTGTTGTCTGTCTCCCCACCTCTAGACTGTGAGCCCGTTGTTGGGTAGGGATTGTCTCTGTTGCCCAATTGTACTTTCCAAGCGCTTAGTACAGTGCTCTGCACACAGTAAGCTCTTGATAAATACAATTGAATGAATGAATAAACTAGGGCTTCATTCTTCTCTATCCACATGCTTATCGAGCCCTTTAAAGAACTCTAAAGAAATGGATTAGGTACTAAATCCCCTTACTAATCCATGGTATTTAGTGAGCGCTTACTGTGGGCAGAGCACTATACTAAGCACCAGGGAGAGTACGATACAATCAATCAATCAATCAATCGTATTTATTGAGCACTTACTGTGTGCAGAGCACTGTACTAAGCACTTGGAAAGTCCAAGTTGGCAACATATAGAGACAGTCCCTACCCAACAGTGGGCTCACACTCTAGAAAATTGGTAGACACGTTCTCTGCCCACAAGGAGCTGACAATTTAGAAAGACGGTTAACTCCCACATAGAAGCCCTTCTACTCTTCATTAAATCAAAGGTGCTGCCTTTTCCTGTGCGCTAATAGTTTTTCCACAAAATCTTTACTTATCCTATTTAGCAGCCTCTCTTTCTCCATTTTACCCTTTGTTTTGGCAGCAGCCCTGGCCTTGTCCAATATTTTCTCCTCAGTTTCCTCATCCTGGCCATTAATTAATCAGTCGATCAAACAGTTGCATTTATTGAGCACTTACTGTGTGCAGAAACCCGTACTAAGCACTTGGGGGAGTCCAATATAACAGAGTTGTTAGACACATTCCCTGCCCATAACAAGCTCGCAGTCTAGAGGAATACTATTTTAAACAGGTTGCTTGAAGGCAGGGATCATATCTGCCAACTCTATTGTATTGTTCATTCATTCATTCAATCGTATTTATTGAGCGCTTACTGTGTGCAGAGCACTGTACTAAGCGCTTGGGAAGTACAAGTTGGCAACATATAGAGGCGATCCCTACCCCACAGCAGGCTCACAGTCTAGAAGATGAATTATGCCTCTCCCAAGCGCTTAATACAGTATTCTGCAAACAGTAAGGGCCCAATAAATAGCATTGACTGATTGAATGATCGACTGTGGAGCTTGGAATTCCTGCCCCCTGGGATTCCTTGAAGAGCGGTAACCTAGATTTCAAAACTTTCCATTTTTCCTCAGGATCTCTAGAACTTTTCCCAGTGACTTTCCCCTGGCCAGCAATTCTAGTTGGGAAGTCTCCTAGGAATAATTTGAGCATCACAAAGTAATCCCCGAGATAAACGCCCCACCTTTTCCTCAACTCCACTACCTCTTGGCTATGGCTTGTTGTGGGCAGGAAATGTGTCTACTGAATCTGTTGTACTCTCCCAGGCGCTTAGTACAGGGCTCTGCACATGGTAAGCACTCAATAAATACTACTGATGGATTGATACCTCAAAGGATAATGAAGCATAGCTCTGTTCAACCATCCCTTACCCAACCTGTCAACCCATCTATGCCTTTCGTTTAAAGTTTTAGGTTGGCAACTCCGAATTGGGATTCTGGAGCCCACAATTAATGCTGGGCGGAGAGACGGGACGAAGGAAGGACGTGGGGGTGATTTAAAGGGGTGGGAAGTAGGACTCAGAAGGGAAGGGAAATGGGATTATTCAGCATCAAGAAGAAGACACTGATTAGTGTCCTCTTCAATTAGGTGAAGATTTCATATGCACCGTAGGGGAACCAGCTATTTTCCTCCTGGACGGAGAAGTTTTTCTTCTTTGGTGGATTCCCCTCAGCAACTGTATACTCTTGGTACTTAGTACTTGGAAAAAAACAACTTTCTGATAATGATAATGAAGACAGTGCCATAAATATTCAATTAAAATCACTGATTGATTGATTGGCAGGGAGTGAAACCAACAATTTTCCTCCTGGATGGAGAAGTTTTTCTTCTTTTGTGGATTCCCCTCAGCAACTATATACCCTTGGTACTTAGTACTTGGAAAAAAAACACCTTTCTGATATTGATAATGAAGACAATGCCATAAATATTCAATTAAAATCACTGATTGATTGATTGGCAGGGAGTGAAACCAACTATTTTCCTCCTGGATGGAGAAGTTTTCCTTCTTTTGTGGATTCCCCTCAGCAACTATATACTCTTGGTACTTAGTACTTGGAAAAAAACACCTTTCTGATAATGATAATGAAGACAATGCCACAAATATTCAATTAAAATCACTGATTGATTGATTGGCAGGGAGTGAAACCAACTATTTTCCTCCTGGATGGAGAAGTTTTTCTTCTTCCTCTCCATCCCCCCATCTTACCTCCTTCCCTTCCCCATAGCACCTGTATATATGTATATATGTTTGTACAGATTTATTACTCTATTTATTTATTTATTTTACTTGTACATATCTATTCTATTTATTTTATTTTGTTAGTATGTTTGGTTTTGTTCTCCGTCTCTCCCTTTCAGACTGTGAGCCCACTGTTGGGTAGGGACCGTCTCTATATGTTGCCAACTTGTACTTCCCAAGCGCTTAGTACAGTGCACTGCACACAGTAAGCGCTATATAAATACGATTGATAGATTGATTCTTTTGTGGATTCCCCTCAGCAACTATATACCCTTGGTACTTAGTACTTGGAAAAAAAAACACCTTTCTGATAATGATAATGAAGATAATGCCATAAATATTCAATTAAAATACTGATTGATTGATTGGCAGGGAGTGAAACCAACTATTTTCCTCCTGGACGGAGAAGTTTTTCTTCTTTTGCGGATTCCCCTCAGCAACTATATACTCTTGGTACTTAGTACTTGGAAAAAAACACCTTTCTGATAATGATAATGAAGACAGTGCCATAAATATTCAATTAAAATCACTGATTGATTGATTGGCAGGGAGTGAAACCAACTATTTTCCTCCTGGACGGAGAAGTTCTTCCTCTTTTGTGGATTCCCCTCAGCAACTATATAGTCTTGGTACTTAGTACCTGGAAAAAAACACCTTTCTGATAATGATAATGAAGACAATGCCATAAATATTCAATAAAAATCACTGATTGATTGATTGGCAGGGAGTGAAACCAACTATTTTCCTCCTGGATGGAGAAATTTTTCTTCTTTTGTGGATTCCCCTCAGCAACTATGTACCCTTGGTACTTAGTATTTGGTAAAAAAAACACCTTTCTGATAACGATAATGAAGACAATGCCATAAATATTCAATTAAAATCACTGATTGATAGATTGGCAGTGAGTGAAACCAACTATTTTCCTCCTGGATGGAGAACTTTTTCTTCTTCCTCTCCATCCCCCCCACCTTACCTCCTTCCCTTCCCCACAGCACCTGTATATATGTATATATGTTTGTACATATTTATTACTCTATTTATTTATTTATTTATTTTACTTGTACATATCTATTCAATTTATTTTATTTTGTTAGTATGTTTGGTTTTGTTCTCTGTCTCTCCCTTTTAGACTGTGAGCCCACTGTTGGGTAGGGACCGTCTCTATATGTTGCCAACTTGTACTTCCCAAGCACTTAGTACAGTGCACTGCACACAGTAAGCGCTCAATAAATACGATTGATTGATTGATTCTTTTGTGGATTTCCCTCAGCAACTATATACTCTTGGTACTTAGTACTTGGAAAAAAACAACTTTCTGGTAATGATAATGAAGACAATGCCATAAATATTCAATTAAAATCACTGATTGATTGATTGGCAGGGAGTGAAACCAACTATTTTCCTCTTGGATGGAGAAGTTTTTCTTCTTTTGTGGATTCCCCTCAGCAACTATATACTCTTGGTACTTAGTACTTGGAAAAAAAAACACCTTTCTGATAATGATAATGAAGGCAATGCTATAAATATTTAATTAAAATCACTGATTGATTGATTGGCAGTGAGTGAAACCAACTATTTTCCTCCTGGATGGAGAAGTTTTTCTTCTTTTGTGGATTCCCCTCAGCAACTATATATCTTTGGTACTTAGTACTTGGAAAAAAACACCTTTCTGATAATGATAATGAAGACAATGCCATAAATATTCAATTAAAATCATTGATTGATTGATTGGCAGTGAGTGAAACGAAAGGAGATGGAAGCTTGTCATGGCGGTGATTGTGCCCTACCAACTCTAGAGATGCAGTGGGAATCAGAGGACCTGGGTTCTAATCCTGGCTTCCCCATTTCACCTCTTTGGGCCTCAGTTCCCTCATCTCTAAAATGGGGATCAAGATTGTGAGCCCCAGGTAGGACATATTCTGTGTTGAACCTGGTTAACTTGCGTCTACCTCAGCACTTAGCACAGTGCCTGGCACATAGTAAGTGCTTAACAAATGTCATTAAAAAACTCTATTATATTGTATTTTCCCAAGCGCTTAGTACAGTGCTGTGCACACATCGCTCAATAAATCCCATTGATGGATGTGAGCCCGTTGTTGGGTAGGGACCGTCTTATATAATAATAATAATAATTATGACATTTATTAAGCGCTTACTATGTGCAAAGCACTGTTCTAAGCGCTGGGGAGGTTACAAGGTGATCAGGTTGTCCCACAGGGGGCTCACAGTCTTCATCCCCATTTGACAGATGAGGGAACTGAGGCCCAGAGAAGCGAAGTGACTTGCCCAAAGTCACACAGCTGACAATTGGTAGAGCTGGGATTTGAATCCACTACCTCTGACTCCAAAGCCTGGGCTCTTTTCCACTGAGCCACGCTGCTTCTCTATGTTGCCGACTTGTACTTCCCAAGCGCTTAGTACAGTGCTCTGCACACAGTAAGCGCTCAATAAATACGATTGAGTGAGTGACAGTGAGTGAAATGAGAGGCGATGGAAGATCCTTGTGGGCGGGGTTTGTGTCTACCAACTCAACGGCTTTCTATTTTCCCACGCGCTTAGAACAGTGCTCTGCTCAAGGTAAGTGCTCAGCAAATACCACTGATTGATTGAGATGGAATCAAACGGCACCCCGAGGAATCTAGGTTTGAAAGGGAGGAAAGATATATACCGGAATGTTATATACCACGGGCAGCTATGGCAACTGCTTCCCTGGATTCATTCATTCATTCTATCATATGTATTGAGCGCTTACTGTGTGCACTGTACTAAGCGCTTGGAAAAGTGCAATACAGCAATAAAGAGAGACAATCCCTGGATGTCTGTTCACCATCCGCATTTAATAAGGGGAAGGGAAACCGAGGCCCAGGGAATGATGAAGGGTTTGAGGCCAGGGAAACAATCCCCAGATTCATTCATTCGTTCAATTAGTGAGCGCTTACTGTGTGCAGAGCACTGTACTAAACGCTTGGGAAGTCCAAGTTGGCAACATATAGAGACGGTCCCTACCCAACAGTGGGCTCACAGTCTAAAATGGGGAGACAGAGAACAAAATCAATCAATCAATCAATCGTATTTATTGAGCGCTTACTGTGTGCAGAGCACTGGACTAAGCGCTTGGGAAGTACAAGTTGGCAACATATAGAGACGGTCCCTACCCATCAGTGGGCTCACAGTCTAGAAATCACCCAGGAATCCCAAGGGAATCCCGCCACAATCCCAGCCCATCCAGCCCATCCCCGTCCGGACTCCTGACAGTCCTCGATCCCTGCTAAGCGCTTAGTCCAGTGCTCCGCACACAGTAAGCGCTCAATAAATACGATTGATTGATTGACTGATTGCCGGCCCTGCTTATTGCAGCGTGGCTTAACGGCTAGAGCTCGGATCTGGGAATCACAAAGGCCTGGGTTCTAATCCTGGCTCCGCCAAGTGCCTGCCGGGTGACCACAGGCGAGTCGCTTCACTTCTCCGTGCCTCAGTTCCCTCATCTGTAAAATGGGGATTAAGACTGTGTCCAACCTACCCCAGCGCTTAAAACAGGCCTGTCACACAGTCAGGGCTCAACAAATACCACGATTATTACGATTATCCTTCCTCTTCCCCGCTCAGATCACGGGCCCCCGGTTCTTGATATAGACGTGGTAAGGGTCGCTCAGCTTGTCCGCCTTCCGGGAGCGTGTGTAGCCAAGGACGAGGCCGCCCACGGTGACGGCGAAGAAGAACATGACGAAGAGGACGTAGATGTAGGAGTTGTCGTCCCTGCCGAGGCCGGTCGCCGGGCCGGGCTCCGGTTGGTTTCCCCGGGGCTGGCAGGACGGCGGCGGGGGGCCGTGGAGGGTCTCATTCAGGGCCTTCACAATCCAGTGCAGGCCCCGGGACCAGGCCGCCGTCCGGTTGCTCGTCTCCATCACGGCTGGAAGAGAAGAGACGGCAGAAGAAGGAAGAGATCGACCGCTGTAAGAGACAAAAAAAAAAATGAGGATATTTGTTAAGCGCTTACTTATATAGCAAGCGCTGTTTTAAGCGCTGGGGGAGAGACAAGGTCATCAGGTTGTCCCACGTGGGGCTCACTGTCTTCATCCCCATTTGACAGATGAGGGGACTGAGGCACAGGGAAGTGAAGTGACTCACCCAAAGTCACACGGCTGACAAGCGGCGGAGCCGGGATTAGAACCCACTCTTTCCACTGAGCCACGCTGCTTCTCAAGGCCCTACTGAGAGCTCACCTTCTCCAGGAGGCCTTCCCAGACTGAGCCCTTTCCTTCCTCTCCCCCTCGTCCCCCTCTCCATCCCCCCCATCTTACCTCCTTCCCTTCCCCACAGCACCTGTATATATGTATATATGTTTGTACAGATTTATTACTCTATTTATTTGTTTATTTTACTTGTACATATCTATTCTATTTATTTTATTTTGTTAGTATGTTTGGTTTTGTTCTCTGTCTCCCCCTTTTAGACTGTGAGCCCACTGTTGGGTAGGGGCTGTCTCTATATGTTGCCAATTTGTACTTCCCAAGCGCTTAGTACAGTGCTCTGCACATAGTAAGAGCTCAATAAATACAATTGATGATGATGATGATATTTATTACTCTATTTATTTTACTTATACATATCTATTCTATTTATTTTATTTTGTTAGTATGTTTGGTTTTGTTCTCTGTCTCTCCCTTTTAGACTGTGAGCCCAATGTTGGGTAGGGACTGTCTCTATATGTTGCCAATTTGTACTTCCCAAGCGCTTAGTACAGTGCTCTGCACATAGTAAGCGCTCAATAAATACGATTGATGATGATGATGATATTTATTACTCTATTTATTTTACTTGTACATATCTACTCTATTTTATTTTGTTAGTATGTTTGGTTTTGTTCGCTGTCTCCCCCTTTTAGACTGTGAGCCCACTGTTGGGTAGGGACTGTCTCTATATGTTGCCAACTTGTACTTCCCAAGCGCTTAGTCCAGTGCTCTGCACACAGTAAGCACTTAATAAATACGATTGATTGATTGATTCTCTAAGAGAAGGCATCATGATATCTGCTCATTCGTTCATTCAATCGTATTTATTGAGCGCTTACTGTGTGCAGAGCACTGGACTAAGTGCTTGGGAGAGTACGGTAGAACAATAAACAGTCACATTCCCGGCCTGGAATGAGTTTAAGCGTTCATTATGTGTCGGGTACCGTTCTAAGTTCTGGGGTAGTTACAAGCTAGTCAGGTTGGACACAGTCCCTGTCCCCTATGGAGCTCGCGGTCTTAATCCCCGTTTAATAATAATAATAATAATAATAATAATAATAATAATAATAATAATAATAATAATAATAACGGTGTTTGTTAAGCGCTTACTATGTGCCCGGCACTGTACTAAGCACCGGGGTGGGTACCAACCAATTGGGTTGGACACAGTCCCTGTCCCACGTGGGGCTCACAGACTCAATCCCCATTTTCCAAATGAGGTCACTGAGCCACACCGCCTCTCTAATCCAGGATTAGAACCCAGGGCTTTTAACTCCCAGGCCCGAGCTCTTTCCATAAGGCCACGTTATTTCTCAGCTAACAGTTTTAGAGTGAGGGCTACCGGAATTAGTGCCAGGGGGAATTCAATCAATCGTATTTATTTAGCGCTTACTGTGTGCCGAGCACTGTACTAAGCGCTTGGGAAGTCCAAGTTGGCAACATATAGAGACGGTCCCTACCCAACAGTGGGCTCACAGTCTAGAAGGGGGAGACATATAACTGAGCAACTTCACTGTTTTGTGGGGCTGGCAGGTAGAGCCATGTAATAATAATAATAATAATAATAAAATAATAATAATAACTATAGTGATAATCATAGTATTAGTTAAGCACTTATTTTGTGCCAAGCCCTGTTCTAAGCACTGGGGTAGATACAAGGTAATCAGGTTGTCTCCCATGGGGCTCACAGTCTTAGGCCCCATTTTACAGATGAGGTAAATGAGGCACAGAGAAGTTAAGTGGCTAGCCCAAGGTCACACAGCTGACAAGAAGCGAGAAGCAGCGTGGCTCAGTGGAAAGAGCCCGGGCTTTGGAGTCAGCAGTCATGGGTTCAAATCCCGGCTCCGCCAATTGTCAGCTGTGTGACTTCGGGCAAGTCACTTCATTTCTCTGGGCCTCAGTTCCCTCATCTGTAAAATGGGGATGAAGATTGTGAGCCCCTCGTGGGACAATCTGATCACCTTGTAATCCCCAGCACTTAGAACAGTGCTTTCCACATAGTAAGTGCTTAATAAATGCCATCATTATTATTATTAAGTGGCAGGGGAAGCCTGGGAACAGTGCTGTACACACAGTGAGCACTCAATAAATATGACTGATTGGCTTTTTATTCCATTTCATTCAATCATTCGTTCAATTGCATTTATTGAGCGCTTACTTGTGTAGAACACTATACTAAGCGCTTGGGAAGTACAAGTTGGCAACATATAGAGACAGTCCCTACCCAACAGTGGGCTCACAGTCTAGAAGAGTGGGCTCACAGTCTAGAAAATTATCCCCTCGCTCATTTTTAGACAATGTCCTACCCAAATAATAATTGTGGTATTTGTTAAGCACTTTCTAGATGATGATGATGATGATGATGATGGTATTTATTAAGCACTTACTATGTGCAAAGCACTGTTCTAAGCGCTGGGGGGATACAAGGTGATCAGGTTGTCCCACGTGGGGCTCACAGTCGTAATCCCCATTTTACAGATGAGGGAACTGAGGCACAGGGAAGTGAAGTGACTTGCCCCAAGTCACGCAGCTGGCAATCGGCAGAGCCGGGATTTGAACCCATGACCTCTGACTCCAAAGCCCGGGCCCTTTCCATTGAGCCACGCTGCACCGCACTAAGCGCTGGGGCAGATGCAGGATGATCCCTATGCCTGTCCCACGTAGGGATCACAGCCTTCATCCCTGTGCTAAAGATGAGTTAACCGAGGCAGAGAAAAGTGGCCAAGCCGAGGAAGCGACGGTGGCCCTGCTCGCTTATTCCCGACCAACGCCGGTAATCGGGATGGGAGATAATAATAATAATAATAATTTTGGTATTTGTTAAGCGCTTAACAAATTAATTCGATTAATTAGATAATCGGGAGGTTCCCAGGAGGGGATTTTCAGACAAGAGGTGGGCCTGGCCTACGTTAACTGGGGCCTGAGTGGGGAAATAGAGGAACGGAGCCCCTCTTTTGGGGAGGGGGTGTGACCCCCCCCCCCCAAAGGGCTGGGATACCTCTGGTCAGGCCAGGGACATCCTCACGTTCTCCTCCTTGTCCGGTTGGGATGGGCCTGGGTGGCTGGGAGGGCTGGAATCCTTTTCACTTTCACATACAGGTTGTTGGGTCGGGATTGTCTCTCTACCTGTTGCCGAATTGTACTTTCATTCATTCATTCATTCATTCAATCGTATTTACTGAACGCTTACTGCGTGCAGAGCAGTGTACTCAGCGCTTAGCACTTTCCAAGCACTTAGTCCAGTGATCTACACACAGTAAGCGCTCAATAAATACGGCTGAATGAATGCATATGGGTTTGGACCGAACTTAAGTTGGCTTCCCGGTGGGCACAGCCAGGGAATTCCGTGACACGGATCTAGGATGTGGTGCCGCATTCCCAAGGTGGAGCGGCTTAACTGCACTCTAGAGCCCGGAGATGAGTTTGCAAAGGCACTCTACTTGTGGACTTAATAATAATAATAATGATGATGATGATGATGGTATTTGTTAAGCGTTTACTTTGGGCCAGGCACTGTACTAAGCACTGGGGTGGACGCAAGCAAATGGGGTTGGACACAGTCCCCGCCCCAACGTGGGGCTCACGGTCTCAATCCCCATTTTACAGATGAGGAAATTGAGGCCCAGAGAGGTGAAGTGACTCACCCAAGGTCACCCAGCAGCCAAGTGGCGGAGCCGGGATTAGAATAATAATAATAATAATAATAATAATAATAATAATAATAATAATAATATGGGTAGGGACTGTCTCTATATGTTGCCAATTTGTACTTCCCAAGCGCTTAGTACAGTGCTCTGCACATAGTAAGCGCTCAATAAATACGATTGATGATGATGATGATGATAATAATAACATTTATTAAGCGCTTACTATGTGCAAAGCACTGTTCTAAGCGCTGGGCCTTCTGACTCCCAAGCATGTGCTCTATCACTTTCCAGGTTGCAAACTATATAATCTGCAACCACTCCTGCCTTTTTTTAATGGTATTTGTTACGTGCTTACTATATAGTGGGCACTGTACTAAGCGCTGGGGTAGATGTACACTGTAATCAGGTTGGACACAGTCCCTGTCCCACCTTGGGCTCACAATCCGAGAGAAGCAGCGTGGCTCAGTGGAAAGAGCACGGGTTTGGGAGTCAGAGGTCATGGGTTCTAATCCCGGCTCCGCCACTCGTCTGCTGTGTGACTTTGGGCAAGTCACTTCACTTCTCTGGGCCTCAGTTCCCTCATCTGGAAAATGGGGATTAAGCCTGTGAGCCCCACGTGGGACCACCTGATTACCTTGTGTCTACCTCAGGGCTTAGAACAGTGCTTGGCACAGTCTTTTAGACTGTGAGCCCACTGTTGGGTAGGGACCGTCTCTATATGTTGCCAACTTGTACTTCCCAAGCGCTTAGTACAGTGCTCTGCACACAGTGAGCGCTCAATAAATACGATTGATTGGCATATAGTAAGCGCTTAACAAATACCATCGTCATCATTATTATTATTATTATCTTAATCCCCATTTTTTACAGATGAGGAGCCTGAGGCCCAGAGAAGAGACTCGGCCAAGATCACGGAGCAGACAAGTGGCGGAGCCGGGATTAGAACCCAGATCCTTCGGATTTCCAGGCTCGGGCTCTTTCCGCTTGGCTGGGAGCTCCCCGAGGGCTCGTCTGTGTTTTCTTGGACCAAGTCTAATTCTTCCACGTGTATTCTTTCCCAGGGCTTTCCCAGGAGAGTACTCTCCTTGAAAAATACTATTACTACTACTGGCCTTGACAGAAACTCCCTCTCTCCTCTCCCAAGGTACAGATGGGGAAACTGAGGCCCAGAAAGATGAAGTAAATGACCAGAGAAGCAGCTTGGCCTAATGGCCCGGGACTGGGAATCAGAAAGACCTGGAGATTAAGACTGTGAACCAGGCTTGCCCCGCGGGGCCCAGCATCCTGTGAGAAAAAAGAGATCGTCTGGTGGTTGCGATTGTGCCTGATATTTATATATAATGTATATATGTATATATGTTTGTACATATTTATTACTCTATTTATTTATTTATTTATTTTGCTTGTACATATCTATTCTATTTATTTTATTTTGTTAATATGTTTTGTTTTGCCTGATATTGATATAGACTGTATATATGTATATATGTTTGTACATATTTATTACTCTATTTATTTATTTATTTTACTTGTACATATCTAGTCTATTTTATTTCGTTCATATGTTTTGTTTTGCCTGATATTTATATATACTGTATATATGTATATATGTTTGTACATATTTATTACTCTATTTATTTTACTTGTACATATCTATTCTTTTTTTTTATTTTGTTAATATGTTTTGTTTTGCCTGATATTTATATATGCTGTATATATGTATATATGTTTGTACATATTTATTACTCTATTTATTTATTTATTTATTTTACTTGTACATATCTAGTCTATTTATTTTATTTCGTTAATATGTTTTGTTTTGCCTGATATTGATATATACTGTATATATGTATATATGTTTGTACATATTTATTACTCTATTTATTTTACTTTTGTACAAATCTATTCTATTTTTTTATTTTGTTAATATGTTTTGTTTTGCCTGATATTGATATATACTGTATATATGTATATATGTTTGAACATATTTATTACTCTATTTATTTATTTATTTATTTTGCTTGTACATATCTATTCTATTTATTTTATTTTGTTAATATGTTTTGTTTTGCCTAATATTGATATATACTGTATATATGTATATATGTTTGAACATATTTATTACTCTATTTATTTATTTATTTTGCTTGTACATATCTATTCTATTTATTTTATTTTGTTAATATGTTTTGTTTTGCCTGATATTGATATATACTGTATATATGTATATATGTTTGAACATATTTATTACTCTATTCATTTATTTATTTATTTTGCTTGTACATATCTATTCTATTTATTTTATTTTGTTAATATGTTTTGTTTTGCCTGATATTGATATATACTGTATATATGTATATATGTTTGTACATATTTATTACTCTATTGATTTATTTTACTTGTACAAATCTATTCTATTTTTTTATTTTGTTAATATGTTTTGTTTTGCCTGATATTGATATATACTGTATATATGTATATATGTTTGAACATATTTATTACTCTATTTATTTATTTATTTATTTTGCTTGTACATATCTATTCTATTTATTTTATTTTGTTAATATGTTTTGTTTTGCCTGATATTGATATATACTGTATATATGTATATATGCTTGAACATATTTATTACTCTATTTATTTATTTATTTATTTTGCTTGTACATATCTATTCTATTTATTTTATTTTGTTAATATGTTTTGTTTTGCCTGATATTGATATGTACTGTATATATGTATATATGTTTGAACATATTTATTACTCTATTTATTTATTTATTTATTTTGCTTGTACATATCTATTCTATTTATTTTATTTTGTTAATATGTTTTGTTTTGCCTGATATTGATATAGACTGTATATATGTATATATGTTTGTACATATTTATTACTCTATTTATTTATTTTACTTGTTCATATCTAGTCTATTTTATTTTGTTAATATGTTTTGTTTTGCTTGATATTTATATATGCTGTATATATGCATATATGTTTGTACATATTTATTACTCTATTTATTTATTTATTTATTTTACTTGTACATATCTATTCTATTTATTTTATTTTGTTAATATGTTTTGTTGTCTGTCTCCCCCTTCTAGACTGTGAGCCCACTGTTGGGTAGGGACAGTCTCTATATGTTGCCAACTTGTACTTCCCAAGCGCTTAGTACAGTACTCTGCACACAGTAAGCGCTCAATAAATACGATTGATGATGGATGATGCGGGACGGGGACTGTGTCCAACCTGATTAGTTCGTATCTACCCCAGTGCTTAGCACAGTGCCTAGAGCATAGTAAGCACTTAACAAAATATTATCAACAAGAAAACTTGCCTGGGCAGATTTCATTTCCTACCCGGGCAAGTAGTGATGCTGAGCTTTCTGAGGGAAATATCTGTCTCCCCCTCTAGACTGTGAGCTCGTTGTGGGCAGGCAATGGGTCTGTTTATTGTTGTATTGTACTCTCCAGAGCGCTCAGTACAGTGCTCTGCACACAGTAAGCGCTCAATAAATACGATTGAATGAATGGATTCTCAAACCCTTGCAACTGCAGCTGGTCCTGGAGCTTGGGAGTCAGAGGTCGTGGGTTCTAATCCCGGCTCCGCCGCTTGCCAGCTGGGTGACTTTGGGCAAGTCGCTTCACTTCGCTGGGCCTCAGTTGCCTCATCTGTAAAATGGGGATTAAGACTGTGAGCCCCACGTGGGACAACCTGGTTACCTTGTATCTACTCCCACGCTTAGAACAGTGCTTGGCACAGAGAGCTCGCCTCCTCCAGGAGGCCTTCCCAGACTGAGCCCCCTTTTTCCTCTCCTCCTCCCCATCACCCCCACCCTACCTCCTTCCCCTCCCCAATCAATCAATCGTATTTATTGAGCGCTTACTGTGTGCAGAGCACTGAACTAAGCGCTTGGGAAGTCCAAGTTGGCAACATATAGAGACGGTCCCTACCCAACAGTGGGCTCACAGTCTAAAAGGGGGAGACGGAGAACAAAACCAAGCATACTAACAAAATAAAATAAATAGAATAGATAGGTACAAGTAAAATAAATAGAGTAATAAATAGATACAAACATATATACATCTATACAGGTGCCGTGGGGAAGGGAAGGAGGTAAGGTGAGGGGGATGGAGAGGGGGACGAGGGGGAGAATCTGCTTCATGAAGCAGAAGCCATCATGAGGCCAAAATTACAGGGTTCTGCTGAAGCGGTAGCCAGCCGAGACTAGATGGCTCCATCTTCACGCTTCCTAAAGATCAAGCGCTTGGTGCAGTGCTCTGCACACAGTAAGTGCTCAATAAATACGATTGATTGATCGATTGATTGATTGTTTTACAGAGGAGGGAACTGAGGCCCAGAGAAATCCTCCCGCCTTACCTCCTTCCCTTCCCCACAGCACCTGTATATATGTATATATGTTTTTACGTATTTATTACTCTATATATTTATTTTACTTGCACATATTCTATTTATTTTATTTGGTTACTATGTTTTGTTTTGTTGTCTGTCTCCCCCTTCTAGACTGTGAGCCCACCGTTGGGTAGGGACCGTGTCTGCATGTTGCCAACTTGTATTTCCCAAGCGCTTAGTACAGTGCTCTGCACACAGTAAGCGCTCAATAAATATGATTATATTGATTGATTGATTGTTTTACAGAGGAGGGAACTGAGGCCCAGGGAAGTCCCCCCCGCCTTACCTCCTTCCCTTCCCCCCAGCACCTGCATATATGTATATATGTTTTTACGTATTTATTACTCTTTATTTTACTTGTACATATTCTATTTATTTTATTTGGTTAATATGTTTTGTTTTGTTGTCTGTCTCCCCCTTCTAGACTGTGAGCCCACCGTTGGGTAGGGACCGTGTCTATATCATCATCATCATCAATCGTATTTATTGAGTGCTTACTGTGTGGAGAGCACTGTACTAAGCGCTTGGGAAGTCCAAGTTGGCAACCTATAGAGACAGTCCCTACCCAACAGTGGGCTCACAGTCTAAAAGGGGGAGGCATGTTGCCATGTCTATATGTTGCCAACTTGTATTTCCCAAGCGCTTAGTACAGTGCTCTGCACACAGTAAGCGCTCAATAAATACGATTGATTGATTGATTGATTGATTTCTTCCTTTGTCATTGGCAGGCATTGACTTCAAACGTTTGTCTGTGGGGTGGGATGAAACCGATCCAATAATCTGTTTTTAAGGCCCAACTCCTCCTCGAAACTCCTTGCGGGCAGGGGTCCCATCGACCGGCTCTGTTGGGGTGTACCCTCCCGAGCGTTTGGTACGGGGCTCTCCGCAGAGCGAGCGAGCGCTCAGTACATAGCAGAGATCAATCGATAACCGTGGATAGAGAAGCGGCATGGCATGGCGTTAGGGCAGGGGCCTCGGAGTCACGAGGTTTGCTGCCATTTGTCCGCTGCGTGACCTTGGGCCAGTCACTTCACTCCTCTGCGCCTCAGTTCCCTCACCTGCAAAATGGGGATGGAGACCGTGAGCCCCACGGGGGAGAGGGAGAGGGTCCAACCCAGAGGTCAGTCAGAGGTCAGGGGTTCAAATCCCGGCTCCGCCAACTGTCAGAGAAGCAGCGTGGCTCGGTGGAAACAGCCCGGGCTCTGGAGTCAGGGGGTCATGGGTTCGAATCCCGGCTCCACCACAAGTCGGCTGTGTGACCTTGGGCAAGTCACTTCACTTCTCTGAGCCTCAGTCCCCTCATCTGTAAAAATGGGGATTAAGACTGGGAGCCCCACGTGGGACAACTTGATCACATTGTATCACCCCCCAGCGCTTAGAACAGTGCTTTGCACATAGTAAGCGCTTAACAAATGCCATCATTACTATTATTATTATTATATGGGTGTGTGTGCATGTATATATATATGGGGGGGTGTATGTATATATGCGTGGGTGTGTGTATATATACACTATATAGTATAGTATTAGTAAATCTTATATATACACACATATATATTAGACATACTAATACTGTACTATACTGTATATACTATGCAGTCTTTTAGACTGTGAGCCCACTGCTGGGTAGGGACTGTCTCTATATGTTGCCAACTTGTACTTCCCAAGCGTTTAGTACAGTGCTCTGCACACAGTAAGCTCTCAATAAATACAATTGATTGATTGATGTGTATATACTATATAATATATATAATATATATATATAATATAACATTAGTACGCATATATATACACATGTATGACATACTATGACATATATTAAGCGCATAGTAAGCGCTTAATAAATGCCATCATTATAATAATAATGTAATAATATTAATATAATAATAATAATAATATAATTAATAATATTATAATAATAATGATGGCATTTATTAAGTGCTTACTAAGTGCAGAGCACTGTTCTAAGCACTGGGGGGGATACAAGGTGATCAAGTTGCCCCACGTTGGGGCTCACAGTCCTAATCCCCATTTTACAGATGAGGTAACTGAGGCTCAGAGAAGTGAAGTAACTTGCCCAAGGTCACACAGCAGACATGTGGCGGAGCCAGGATTCGAACCCACGACCTCTGACTCCCCACAGCACTTGTATATATTTGTACAGATTTACTACTCTATTTATTTGACTTGTACATATTTACTACTCTATTTTATTAATATGTATATAGCTATAATTCTATTTATTCTGATGGAATTGACACCTGTCTACTGGTTTTGTTGTCTGTCTCCCCTCTTCTAGCCTGTGAGCCTGTTGTTGGGTAGCAACCGTCTATCTGCGTTGCCTACTTGTACTTCCCAAGCGCTTAGTACAGTGCTCTGCACACAGTAAGCGCTCAATAAATACAATTGAATGAATGAATGAATAGTCAGCGCTTAACAAATACCGTCATTATTATTATTATTATTATTATTACTATTATTATTATTATTATTATCCTGCCTAGCTGTTTTAGGGCAAGCTGTCGGGTGATTCCCTTGTCGACCACAAGGGGGAGCGTATCAGACTTTGGCTGTGAATCTTTACCTTTCTTAATAATAATAATAATAATAATAATAATAATAATAATAATAATGGCATTTATTAAGCGCTTACTATGTGCAAAGCACTGTTCTAAGCGCTGGGGAGGTTACAAGGTAATCAGGTTGTCCCATGGAGGGCTCACAGTCTTCATCCCCATTTTACAGATGAGGTAACTGAGGCACAGAGAAGTGAAGTGACTTGCTCAAAGTCACACAGCTGACAATTGGCGGAAGCAGGATTTGAATCCATGAGCTCTGACTCCAAAGCCCGGGCTCTTTCCACTGAGCCACGCTGCTTTCTTCCCATTCAATCCAAAGGCTCCTTTAATAATAATAATAATAATAATAAATATATTTTAAAAATATAAAATAGTTTTTATTATTATATAGAATAGAATAATAGAATAGAATAGAATTAGAACAGTGCTTTGCACATAGTAAGCGCTTAACAAATACCATCATTATTATAATATAATATAAATAATATAATGATATGGTATAATATTATAGTTATTGTTATTATTATGGCATTTGTTAACCACTTACTGTGTGCCAGGCACTGTACTAAGCACTGGGGTAGACACAAGATAAACGGGTTGGACACAGTCCCTGTCCCACATGGGGCTCACAGTGTCAATCCCCATTTTCCAGAGGAGGTAAATTGAGGCCTAGAGAAGTGAAGTGACTTCCCCAAGGTCACATGGCAGACAAGTGGCGAAGCGGGGATTAGAACCCATGACCCTTGTGATTTATAAATAATAATAATAATAATAATTACGGTATTTGTTAAGTGCATAACAAGTTAAGTGCATAATAAGTTGTCTGTCTCCCCCTTCTAGACTGTGAGCCCGCTGTTGGGTAGGGACCGTCTCGATATGTTGCCAACTTGTACTTCCCAAGCGCTTAGTACAGTGTTCTGCATCATCATCATCATCATCAATCGTATTTATTGAGCGCTTACTGTGTGCAGAACACTGTACTAAGCACTTGGGAAGTACAAGTTGGCAACATCTAGAGACGGTCCCTACCCAACAGTGGGCTCACAGTCTAAAAGGGGGAGACAGAGAACAAAACCAAACATACTAACAAAATAAAATAAATAGAATAGATATGAATAAATAGAATAGATATGAATAAACAGAATAGATATGAATAAATAGAATAGATATGGACACAGGAAGCGCTCAATAAATACGATTGAATGAATGAATACTAGGTGCCAAGCACCGCACTAAGCGCTGGGGTCCAAAGTAGAGGCCGAACTTCCCATCTCTGACCATTTTGTTGCCAGTGATGCCTGTCTACTTGTTTTATTTTGTTGTCTGTCTCCCCCTTCTAGGCTGTGAGCCCGTTGTTGGGCAGGGATTGTCTCTGTTGCCGAATTGTACTTTCCAAACGCTTAGTACAGTGCTCGGCACACAGTAAGCGCTCAATAAATACGATTGAATGAATGAATGGATGAACAGTAAGCGCTCAATAAATACGATTGAATGAATGAATAGGGTGGATACAAGCAAATCAGGTTGGACACAGTCCCCGTCCCACGTGGGGCTCCCAGTCTCGATCTTCATTTTCCAGACGAGGTCACTGAGGCCCAGAGAAGTGAAGTGACTTGTCCAAAGTCACACAGCAGACAAGTGGCGGAGGCGGGATTAGAACCCATGGCCTTCTGACTCCCAGTCGCAGACTCTATCCACAACACCACGCTGCTTCTCCATAAAAAAGACACAAATAATATTTACACACCTTTGTGAGTACCTAGTAAGGGTGTGGCTGTCCACACCCTCAGACTACACACACCAGAGTCACGGGTATTGTAGTTTTGTGCAGATCATTTTTGGCAATTGATGTTTTTAGAACTCTTCAGCTTTCAGAGTTTTGTTTTGTTTTTTTTTTTATGGTGTTCATTAAGCCCTCTCTATGGGCCAGGCACAGTACTAAGCGCTGGGGTGGGTACGAGCAAATCGGGTTGGACCCAGTCCGTGTCTCAGTTCCGATAATAATGATAATGATGGCATTTACTAAGCGCTTACTACGTGCAAAGCACTGTTCTAAGCGCTGGGGAGGTTACAAGGTGATCAGGTTGTCCCACGGGGGGCTCACAGTCTTCATCCCCATTTTACAGATGAGGGAACTGAGGATAGAGTCACAGAGCAGACAAGTACTGAGCCCTCTCCTTCCTCTCTCCCTTGTCCCTCTCTCCATCCCCCCCGTCTTATCTCCTTCCCTTCCCCACAGCACCTGTATATATGTATATATGTTTGTACATATTTATTACTCTATTTATTTATTTATTTATTTATTTATTTTGCTTGTACATATCTATTCTATTTATTTTATTTTGTTAATATGTTTGGTTTTGTTCTCTGTCTCCCCCTTCTAGACTGCGAGCCCACTGTTGGGTAGGGACCGTCTCTATATGTTGCCAACTTGTACTTCCCAAGCGCTTAGTACAGTGCTCTGCACACAGTGAGCGCTCAATAAATACGATTGATTGATTGATTGGAGCCACTTGTAATAATGATGATATTCATAAGTGCTTACTAAATGGCTGGCACTGTACTAAGCCCTGGGGTAGAGGCAAGATCATCGGATTGGACACAGTCCCTGTCCCACATGGGGCTCACAGTCTGAGTCCCCATTTTACAGATGAGGAAACCCCACTATCCCTAATCAATCGATCAATCAATCGTATTTATTGAGCGCTTACTGTGTGCAGAGCACCGTACTATGCGCCTGGGAAGTCCAAGTTGGCAACATATAGAGACAGTCCCTACCCAACAGTGGGCTCACAGTCTAAAAGGGGGAGACAGAGAACGAAACCAAACGTACTAACAAAATAAAATAAATAGAATAGATATGTACAAGTAAAATAAATAGAGTAATAAGTATGTACAAACATATATACATATATACAGGTGCTGTGGGGAAGGGAAGGAGGTAGGATGAGGGGGGTGGAGAGGGGGACAAGGGGGAGGGAGGACAGATATTGCATCCCCATTTTACAGATGAAGGAACTGAGGCACAGAGACATTAAATGACCCCAAGGTCACCCAGCGGGCAAGCGGCAGATGCGGATTAGAACCCAGATCCTCCGATTCCCCGACCCTAGCTCTTTCCACGAGGTAATGTTACTTCACTTATTAAACTGATTGTGGGCCGGGAACGTGGGGCTCCCAGTAAAGAAAATTATCGAGACGCAGGGTGGCCTAGAGGACAGAGCACGGGCTTGGGAGTCAGAAGGACCTGGGTTCTAATCCTGACTCCGCTACTTCTCTGCTGTGTGATATTAGTATGTTACCCTCACCGTTCCACTTTTCATTTCCCTCATTTAGACAGCTACGTTTGGGTGTTTTGATAACTCGCGCTTTTAGTTAAACACTCAATTTCAATATCACTATATTCCTAGATTTATGAGCCCCTAGAGGGGCAGGTTCTAAGTCTAATTCCTACCTGTATTCATTCATTCAATATTTATAGAGCGCTGTACTAAGCGCTTGGGAAGTACAACTGTATGCTCTTTTCCTCAGTTCCCTCATCTGGAAAATGGGGATTAAAGACCGGGAGCCCCACGTGGGACAACCTGGTTACCTTGTACCTCCCCCAGTGCTTAGAACAGTGCTTGGCACACAGTAAGCGCTTAACAAACACTAAAATCAATTGATTAATTAATTAATAGTAGTAAGTGCCCAACAAACACCATCATTATTTGTTATTTGTAGTAGTAAGACTTCTAGACTTCCCAGCTCTAGACTTCTAGACTGTGAGTCCACTGTTGGGTAGGGACCGTCTCTATATGTTGCCGACTTGTACTTCCCAAGCGCTTAGTCCAGTGCTCTGCACACAGTAAGTGCTCAATAAATACGATTGAGTGAATGAATGAATGAATAGTAGTAGTAGTAGTAATAGCAGTAGTAGTAAGTGCTCAATAAAGAAAATTGACTGACCCATGTTCAGCAATGTGTATTTGCATGGGCCAACTTGTACTTCCCAAGCGGAGCCGGGATTTGAACCCATGACCTCTGACTCCAAAGCCCGGGCTCTTTCCACCGAGCCACGCTGCTTCTCTGTGCACAGAGCACTGTACTAAGCGCTTGGGGAGTACAATCGATCATATGGATTGAACTCTTACTGTGTGCAGAGCACTAACAATCATGGATTGAGTTCCTACTGTGTGCAGGGCACTGTACTAAGACAGCATCCCTGCCCACAGCGAGCTTACAGTCTAGAGGGGGAGGCAGATATTAATAGAAATAAAATGACAGCAATGGACAGAAGTGTGGTGGGCCCGCTGTTGGGTAGGGACCGTCTCTATGTGTTGCCAACTTGTACTTCCCAGGCGCTTAGTGCAGTGCTCTGCACACAGTAAGCGCTCAATAAATACGATTGAATGAATGAAGGAATGAATTCTATTTATTTTATTTTGTTAATATGTTTTGTTTCGTCATCTGTCTCCCCCTTCTAGACTGCGAGCCCGCTGTTGGGTAGGGACCGTCTCTAGATGTTGCCGACTTGTAATAATAATAATAATAATAATAATAATAATAATAATGGCATTTATTAAGCACTTACTATGTGGAAAGCACTGTTCTAAGTGCTGGGGAGGTTACAAGGTAGTCAGGTTGTCCCATGGGGGGCTCACAGTCTTCATCCCCATTTTACAGATGAGGGAACTGAGGCCCGGGGAAGTGAAGTGACTTACCCAAAGTCACACAGCTGACAATTGGCTGAGCCGGGATTTGAACCCGTGACCTCTGACTCCAAAGCCAGGGCTCTTTCCAGTAAACCATGCTGCTTCTCAAGCAGCGTACTTCCCAAGCGCTTGGCACAGTGCTCTGCACACAGTAAGCGCTCGATAAATACGATTGAATGAAAGAATAGTCCAGTGCTCTGCACACAGTAAGCGCTCAATAAATACGATTGAACGAATGAATGAATGTGTGTGAGTTTGTGTGCCCTTGTGCGGAAAAGTGTGTGAGTGTGTGCGTTTGTAGGTGTGTGTCTGGGGGAAAGGGTGTTTGTGGAGAAGCAGCCCGGCGGAGTGGCTACAGCCCAGGCCTGGGACTCGGAAGGTCATGGGTTCTAATCCCGACTCCGCCACTTGCCTGCTGTGTGACCTTGGACAAGTCACGTCCCTTCTCTGGGCCTCAGTTCCCTCACCTGTAAAATGGGGGTTGAGACCGTGAGCCCCGCGTGGGCCGGGGGCTGCGTCTCACCCGACTTTCTTGTGGCCGCCCCAGCGCTCAGTACAGTGTCAGGCGCGTAGTAAGCGCTTAACAGTGCTTTGCACATGGTAAGCGCTTCATTCATTCATTCAACCGTATTTATTGAGCGCTTACTGTGTGCGGAGCACTGGACTAAGCGCTTGGGAAGTCCAAGTTGGCAACATCTAGAGACGGTCCCTACCCAACAGTGGGCTCACAGTCTAGAATAAATGCCATTATTATTCTAACAAATACTATCATTATTACTGTTATGTTGATGATGATACCAAATACTATCATTATTACTATTATGATGATTATTATTCGTGTAACCCCAATTCTCCCCCGCCCCCGAGAAGCTGAAAAGTGGGTCCTACCGTTGGCGGTGCCCGTCTCGGTGCCCCCCCCCCCCCCCCCCGGCAGCCTCCTCCGGCCTCGGCCCGGCGGCCGGCACAGCGCTCAGCGCAGGGCTCAGCGCCCCGGGCTGGGTGTCCCCGGGGGCCGCCAAACAACGACGGGATGAAGGCGGGGCGGACCCCGGGCCGGTGCCCCCTCCAGACGCCCGCCCGGCCTCCTCCCCCTTCCCCTCCTCCTCCTCCTCCTCCTCCTCCTCCTCCCCACGCCCCATGTCTGTCCCTGCCCCTATCTCTGCCCCATGTCTGTCTCTGTCCCTGTCCTTTTCTCTCCCCCCGTCTCTGTCCCTGCCCCTGTCTCTGCCCCTTGTCTCTGTCCCTGTCCTTTTCTCTCCCCCCGTCTCTGTCCCTGCCCCTGTCTCTGCCCCTTGTCTGTCTCTGTCCCTGTCCTTTTCTGTCCCCCCGTCTCTGTCCCTGCCCCTGTCTCTGCCCCTTGTCTGTCTCTGTCCCTCTCCTTTTCTCCCCCCGTCTCTGTCCCTGCCCCTGTCTCTGCCCCTTGTCTGTCTCTGTCCCTGTCCTTTTCTCTCCCCCCGTCTCTGTCCCTGCCCCTATCTCTGCCCCATGTCTGTCCCTGCCCCTGTCTCTGCCCCATGTCTGTCTCTGCCCCTTGTCTGTCTCTGCCCCTGTCTCTGTCTCTGTCCTTTTCTCTCCCCTCTGTCCCTGCCCCATCTCTGCCCCGCGTCTGTCTCTGCCCCTGTCTCTGCCCCATGCCTGTCTCTGTCCCTCTCCTTTTCTCTACCCCGTCTCTGTCCCCGCCCTTATCTCTGCCCCATGTCTGTCTCTGTCCCTGTCCTTTTCTCTCCCCCCGTCTCTGTCCCTGCCCCTGTCTCTGCCCCTTGTCTGTCTCTGTCCCTGTCCTTTTCTCTCCCCCCGTCTCTGTCCCTGCCCCTATCTCTGCCCCATGTCTGTCCCTGCCCCTGTCTCTGCCCCATGTCTGTCTCTGCCCCTTGTCTGTCTCTGCCCCTGTCTCTGTCTCTGTCCTTTTCTCTCCCCTCTGTCCCTGCCCCATCTCTGCCCCGCGTCTGTCCCTGCCCCTGTCTCTGCCCCTTGTCTGTCTCTGTCCCTGTCCTTTTCTCTCCCCCCGTCTCTGTCCCTGCCCCTATCTCTGCCCCATGTCTGTCCCTGCCCCTGTCTCTGCCCCATGTCTGTCTCTGCCCCTTGTCTGTCTCTGCCCCTGTCTCTGTCTCTGTCCTTTTCTCTCCCCTCTGTCCCTGCCCCATCTCTGCCCCGCGTCTGTCCCTGCCCCTGTCTCTGCCCCTTGTCTGTCTCTGTCCCTGTCCTTTTCTCTCCCCCCGTCTCTGTCCCCGCCCCTATCTCTGCCCCATGTCTGTCCCTGCCCCTGTCTCTGCCCCTTGTCTGTCTCTGCCCCTGTCTCTGTCTCTGTCCTTTTCTCTCCCCTCTGTCCCTGCCCCATCTCTGCCCCGCGTCTGTCTCTGCCCCTGTCTCTGCCCCATGCCTGTCTCTGTCCCTCTCCTTTTCTCTACCCCTGTCTCTGTCCCTGCCCCTATCTCTGCCCCATGTCTGTCTCTGTCCCTGTCCTTTTCTCTACCCGTCTCTGTCCCTGTCCCTGTCCTTTTCTCTACCCGTCTCTGTCCCCGCCCTTATCTCTGCCCCATGTCTGTCTCTGTCCCTGTCCTTTTCTCTACCCCGTCTCTGTCCCTGCCCCTATCTCTGCCCCAAGTCTGTCTCTGTCCCTGTCCCTGTCCTTTTCTCTACCCGTCTCTGTCCTTTTCTCTACCCATCTGTCCCCGCCCGTCTCTGTCCCTGTCCTTTTCTCTCCCCCTGTCTCTGTCCCTGCCCCTATCTCTGCCCCATGTCTGTCTCTAACCCTATCTCTGTCCGTCCTTTTCTCTACCCGTTTCTGTCCCTGCCCCTATCTCTGCCCCATGTCTGTCTCTGTCCCTGTCTCTGTCCCTGTCCTTTTCTCTACCCCTGTCTCTGTCCCTGCCCCTGTCTCTGCCCCATGTCTTCTCTGTCCCTGTCTCTGCCCGTCCTTTTCTCTGCCCCTGTCTCTGTCCCTGCCCCTATCTCTGCCCCATGTCTGTCTCTGCCTAACTCTGTCCTTTTCTCTACCCCTGTCTCTGCCCCTGCCAACTTGGACTTCCCAAGCACTTAGTCCAGTGCTCTGCACACAGTAAGCACTCAATAAATACGATTGAATGCATGAATGAATGAATGTTCCCATCCCAGCCCCTGCCCATCTCTGCCTCTGCCCCTCGGCCTGCCCCTGTCTGTCTCTTCCCCCGGCCCTGCCCCTGCCCCTGTCCCTTCCCCAGCCCTTGTCTCTCCCCCTGCCCCCGCCCGAGCCCCAAGTCGGCTGTCTTTGGTCAGAGGCCCTGCGGGCACCAGTGCCACTGGCTGGGGGCACACATGAGGCTGGGATGGGGAACTCTGCCCCAGAGTTGGGACTGCATCAGCTGCTGCCCTGAGAGACAGAGAAAGAGAAAACAAAGGCAGCCACGGTCCAAGGCGGGCACAGGGGTTCCCCCTGAGGTGCCAGGGCACCCGCCAAGCAGCCCCCCCCATCACCTTTCCATCCTCCACCTCCAGGAAGAGGATGGAGAGAGTCCTTGCAGGGCTGGGGGCGGGGGGCACTCAACAAGGATGCCAACCGCCCTGAGCGTCACACCTTCTACCCAGCACACCAATCCGGGGAGCTTTGTTGTCTGTCTCCCCCTTCTAGACTGTGAGCCCACTGTAGAGTAGGGACCGTCTTCATATGTTGCCAACTTGGACTTCCCAAGCACTTAGTCCAGTGCTCTGCACACAGTAAGCGCTCAATAAATACGATTGAATGAATGAATGAATGAATGAATGAATGAAAGGACCCGAGTGGAGCCAAAAGGACCCGAGTGGAGCCAAACAAAGCTGAGTGGAGCCGAGGAGCGCCAAGCGGAGCTGTACCTGTACCTGTATATATATTTGTATGTATTTATTACTCTATTTATTTATTTATTTTATTTGTACACATTTATTCTATGTATTTTATTTTGTTAATATGTTTTGTTTTGTTCTGTCTCCCCCTTCTAGACTGTGAGCCCACTGTTGGGTAGGGACCGTCTCTATATGTTGCCAACTTGTCCTTCCCAAGCGCTTAGTACAGTGCTCTGCACACAGTAAGCGCTCAATAAATACGATTGAATGAATGAAAGAGAGTCAACGCCCGAGTCCCCGGACATGGCTGGGGCCAATTAGAAATCATCCAGACTGTAAGCTCCTTGTGGGCAGGGAACGTGACACTGTTATGTTGTACTCTGCCAACTGCTTAGTACAGCGCTCTGCACACGGTAAGATCCTTGTGGTCAGGGAACATGTCTGCTCTGCTGTTATATTGGACTCTCCCAAGTGCTTAGTAATAATAATAATATTATTTGTTAAGCGCTTACTATATGCCAAGCACTGTTCTAAGCACTGGGGGGATACAAGGTGATCAGGTTGTCCCACATGGGGCTCTCAATCTTCATCACCAATTTACAGATGAGGGAACTGAGGCCCAGCGAAGTGAAGTGACTTGCTCAAAGTCACACAACTGACAAGCGGCAGAGCCAGGATTAGAACCCACGACCTCTGATTCCAATCCCGGGCTCTTTCCACTGAGCCACTCTGCTTTTACAGATGAGGCAACTGAGGCACAGAGAAGTTAAGTGACTTGTCCAAAGTCACACAGCTGGTAAGTGCCAGGACCGGAATTAGAACCCAATACCTCTTGACTCCCAAGTCGTCAGAGTTATAGTAGAGTGCTGTGCACACAGTAAGCTCCTTATGGTCAGGGAATAGGTCTGCTATATCATTATACTGCATTCTCCCAAGGGCTTAGTAATAATAATAATAATAATGATAGCATTTATTAAGCATTTACTATGTGCAAAGCACTGTTCTAAGCGCTGGGGAGGTTACACGGTGATTAGATTGTCCCACGGGGGGCTCACAGTCGGAATCCCCATTTTACAGGTGAGGTAACTGAGGCCCAGAGAAGTGAAGTGACTTGCCCAAAGTCACACAGCTGACAACTGGCGGAGCCAGGATTTGAACTCGTGACCTCTGACTCCAAAGCCTGGGCTCTTTCCACTGAGCCACGCTGCTTCTGCACACGGTAAGCTCATTGGGCAGGGAATGGGTCTGCTATATCATTATATTGCATTCTCCCAAGTGTGTAATAATAATAATAATGATAATAATAATAATAATAATAATAAATAATAGCATTTATTAAGCGCTTACTATGTGCAAAGCACTGCTCTAAGCGCTGGGGAGGTTACACAGTGATTAGATTGTCCCACGGGGGGCTCACAGTCGGAATCCCCATTTTACAGGTGAGGTAACTGAGGCCCAGAGAAGTGAAGTGACTTGTCCAAGGTCACCCAGCTGACAACTGGCGGAGCCGGGATTTGAACTCGTGACCTCTGACTCCAAAGCCCGGGCTCTTTCCACTGAGCCACGCTGCTTCTGCACACGGTAAGCTCATTGTGGGCAGGGAACAGGTCTGCTATATCATTATATTGCACTCTCCCGGTGCTTAGTACAGTGCTCTGCACACGGTAAGGTCCTTGTGGGCAGGGAGTGTGTCTGTTATATCGTTTCATTGTACTCTCCAAAGCACTTAGTATGGTGCTCTCCAAAGCGCTTACTTTGTGTGGACAAATAAATACGATTGACTAGGAATCAATCAATCATTATTAAACACTAATAATTTAATATAAATTTTAATTTTATTTAATTTTATTAATTTTAATATAAAATTTAATTTAATTTAATTAATTTTAATATAGATTTTAATAATTAATATATTAAGAGTTTACTGTGTGCAGAGCACTGTACTAAGCAGTTGGGAGTTTGGAGAAGCAGCGGGGCTCAGTGGGAAGAGCCCGGGTTTTGGAGTCAGAGGTCATGGGTTCAAATGTGTGACTTTGGGCAGGTCACTTCATTTCACTGGGCCTCAGTGACCTCATCTGTAAAATGGGGATGAAGACTGTGAGCCCCCCGTGGGACAACCTGATCACCTTGTAACCTCCCCAGCGCTTAGAACAGTGCTTTGCACATAGGAAGCGCTTAATAAATGCCGTTATTATTATTATCTCGTCTATCTCGCCACCAATTCCTCGCTCTGGTCCTCCCTCCAGCCTGGCACTACAACAGACCCTCCTTCAAAGCCTTCTAAAAAGCCCACCTCCTCCAAGAGGCCTTCCCTGATTAAGCCCTCATTTCCCCAGTTCCCCCCTCCCTTCTGCATTGCCCTGGCACTTTATTTTTTATGGTATTCCACTCAATCATACTTATTGAGCGCTTCTTGGGTGCAGACAGTACACAACACACAGTGCTTTGCACATAGTAAGTGCTTAACAAATGCCATTATTATTATTATTATTACTATGTGCCAGGCACTGTACTAAACACTGGGGTATTTGTACATATTTATTACTCTATTTATTTATTTTACTTGTACATATCTATTCTATTTATTTTATTTTGTTAGTATGTTTGGTTTTGTTCTCTGTCTCCCCCTTTTAGACTGTGAGCCCACTGTTGGGTAGGGACTGTCTCTATAGGTTGCCAACTTGTACTCCCCAAGCGCTTAGTACAGTGCTCTGCACACAGTAAGCGCTCAATAAATACGATTGATGATGATGATGATGACCGTCTCTATATGTTGCCAACTTGTACTCCCCAAGCGCTTAGTACAGTGCTCTGCACACAGTAAGCGCTCAATAAATACGATTGATGATGATGATGATGACTGTCTCTATATGTTGCCAACTTGTACTTCCCAAGCGCTTAGTACAGTGCTCTGCACACAGTAAGTGCTCAATAAATACGATTGATTGATTGATCCAAGCTAATCAAGTTGGACACCGTCCCTGGCCCCCACGGGGGCTCACAGTCTTTACCCCCATTTTACAAACGCGATAACTGAGGCACAGAGAAATGAAGTGACTTGCCCAAGGTCCCACAGCCGACAAGTGGGGGAGCCGGGATTCGAACCCAGGTCCTTCTGACTCCATTCACTCATTCAATCGCATTTATTGAGCGCCTGTGCAGAGCACTGAACTAAGCGCTTGGGAAGTCCAAGTCGGCAACATCTAGAGACGGTCCCTACCCAATAAAGGGCTCAAAATCTAGAAGGGGGAGACAGGCAACAAAACAAAACATGTGGATAGGTGGCAAAACATGTAGACAGGTGACAAAACATGCAGACAGGTGACAAAACATGTAGACAGGTGACAAAACATGTAGACAGGTGGGCTACGCTGCTTCTCTCTCCTTCCCACTTAGACTGAGTCCCATGTGCGACAGGAACTCTGTCTGACCTGATTATTTTTTACCCTGTAAACGCTTAAAATATATCACTACTATTATTGGGTCAGGTTCTAAAGGTTGCACAATTCACTCTGGAAGACACCCCCCTTCCACCCCATAGCAACCTCTTTTTTTAAAAAAAACATATTTGTTAAGTATTTACTACGTGCCAGGCAGTGTACTAAGCAACGGGGTGGATCCGAGCGAATCAGGTTGGACCCAGTCTCTGTCCCACGTGGGGCTCACGGCCTCAAAACCCATTTAACAGATGAGGGAACTGAGACACAGAGAAGGTAAGTAACTTGCCCAAGGTCACACGGCCGACCAGCGGCAGCAAAGTATGAGTTTTTTTTAATCAATCAGTCGTATTTATTGAGCGCTTATTGTGTGCAGAGCACTGTACTAAGCACTTGGGAAGTACAAGTTGGCAACATATAGAGACAGTCCCTACCCAACAGCGGGCTCACAGTCATAATGGTATTTTTTAAGCACTTACTATGTATCAGACACCGTCTAAGCACTGGAGTAGATACAAGTTATTCGGGCCGGATACAGTCCCGTCCCACCTAGGGGTGCACGTTCTAAATAGGAGGACCAACAGGAGTTAAATCCCCATTTTGCAGGGGAGGAAACTGAGGCACAAAGAAGTTAATAGAGCAGGCAAGCTCTAGGAGAAGCAGTGTGGCTCAGTGGAAAGAGTCTGGGCTTTGGAGTCAGAGGTCATGGGTTCAAATCCCGGCTCCGCCACTTGGCAGCTGTGTGACTCTGGGCAAGTCACTTCATTTCTCTGGGCCTCAGTTACCTCATCCGTAAAATGGGGATTGACTGTGAGCCCCCCGTGGGACAACCTGATCACACTGTAAACTCCCCAGTGCTTAGAACAGTGCTTTGCACGTAGTAAGCGCTTAATAAATGCTATTAAGAAGAAGAAGGCAAGTCCTCTGGCTCCCGAGTCTGTGCTTCTAGACTGCGAGCCTGCTGTTGGGTAGGGACCGTCTCTATATGTTGCCGACTTGTACTTCCCAAGTGCTTAGTACAGTGCTCTGCGCACAGTAAGTGCTCAATAAATACAATTGAATGAATGAATGAATTCTATTTATTTTATTTGGTTAATAGGTTTTGTTTTGTGGTCTGTCTCCCCCTTCTAGACTGTGAGCCCGCTGTTGGGTAGGGGCCGTCTGTACAGGGTGCCACCTTGTACTTCCCAAGCGCTTAGTCCAGTGCTCTGCACACAGTAAGCGCTCAATAAATACGACTGAATTGAATGAATGAATGTGCTTTACCTGGAATGTAAGGAAATTTGGCAGTCAGGGAATATGAGGGAGCGAGAAGAGCCTTTCTTCTCTGGGCTTCAGTTTCCTCAGCTGTAAAATGGGAATCCAAAGAAATGTCCTCATGTCACAGGGATGATGATACACGATGATGTGCACCTAGCGTTAATTCAATTTGTTCTGACGATTTCGACACCCATCTACATGTTTTGTTTTGTCGTCCGTCTCCCCCTTCTAGACTGTGAGCCCGTTGTTGGGCAGGGATGTCTCTATATGTCACCGACTTGTACTTCCCAAGCGCTTAGTACAGTGCTGCGCACACAGTAAGCACTCAATAAATACGATAGAATGAATAAGTGAATGAATTCAGTACTGTTCTCCCTCCCACTTACACTATGAGCCGTACGTGGGACTGGGCTCCGCGCCCGCCCTGATAAACTTCACTCATTCAGTCATATTTATTGAGCGCTTACTTGTGCAGAGCACTGTACTACGCGCTTGGGAAGTACAAATCGGCAACATATAGAGATGGTCCCTACCTAACAATGGACTCAGTTTGTATCCACCGCAGTGCTTACAACAGTCCTTGACGCAGAGTAAGTGCTTAACAAATATTCATTCATTCAATCGTATTTATTGAACGCTTACTGTGTGCAGAGCACTGGACTAAGCGCTTGGGAAGTACAAGATGGCAACGTCTAGAGACGGTTCCTACCCAACAACGGGCTCACAGTCTAGAAGGGGGAGGCAGACAACAAAACAAAACATGTAGACAGGTGTCAAAATCGCCAGAACAAATAGAATTAAAGCTAGATGCACATCGTTAGCAAATAAAAAGAATAGTAAATATGGACTAAACGTTTTCCAATGGCTGTTAACACTGTCCAAATATTTCCTAACATGGTGTTGTGATGACCCAGCCAGGAGGAAAAAGTCTCAATTGTATTTTCAATTGCACCCCAGCGCTTACAACAGTGCTTGACGCAGAGTAAGTGCTTAACAGTAAGCGCTCAATAAATACGATTGAATGAATGGATGAATGAACAACCTGATCACCTTGTATCCCCCCAGTGCTTAGAACAGCGCCTTGCACATAGTAAGCGCTTAACAAATACCATCATTATTATTATTATTGTAGTAAGCACTTAACAAATGCCATCATTATTATTCTCTGGGCCTCAGTTCCCTCATCTGTTATTGTCTCCCCCCCCCCCAGAGCTTAGAACAGTGTTTTGCACATAGTAAGCGCTTAACAAATACCATCATTATTGTTATTATTATTATAGTGAGCACTTGACAAATGCCATCATTATTATTCTCTGGGCCACAGTTCCCTCATCTGTAGAGTGGAGATAAAGACTGTGAGCCCCACATGGGACAACCTGATCACCTTGTATCCCCCCAGCACTTAGAACAGTGTCTTGCACATAGTAAGTGCTTAACAAACACCATTATTATTATTATCATTATTATTATTATAGTAAGCACTTAACAAATGCCATCATTATTATTCTCTGGGCCTCAGTTCCCTCATCTGTTATTTTATCCCCCCCCCCCCCGCGCTTAGAACGGTGTTTTGCACATAGTAAGCCCTTAACAAATACCATCATTATTATTATTATTATAGTAAGCACTTAACAAATGCCATCATTATTATTCTCTGGGCCTCAGTTCCCTCATCTGTGAAATGGAGATAAAGACTGTGAGGCCCACCTGGGACAACCTGATCACCTTGTATTCCCCCAGCGCTTAGAACAGTGTCTTGCACATAGTAAGCGCTTAACAAATACCATTATTATTATTATTATTATTATTAACAAATATTCATTCATTCAATCGTATTTCATTCATTCATTCCTTCAATTGTATTTATTGAGCGCTTACTGTGTGCAGAGCACTGTACTAAGTGCTTGGGAAGTACGAGTCGGCAACATATAGAGACGGTCCCTACCCAGCAACGGGCTCACAGTCTAGAAGGGGGAGGCAGACAACAAAACAAAACATGTAGACAGGTGTCAAAATCGCCAGAACAAACAGAATTAAAGCTAGATGCACATCATTAGCAAAATAAAAAGAACAGTAAATATGGACTAAACGTTTTCCAACGGCTGTTAACACTGTCCAAATATTTCCTAACCTGTTGTGATGGCCCAGCCAAGAGGAAAAAGTCTCAACTGTATTTTCAACACAGTCTTATAGATGTCTCTTAAATATCTGATGCAGAAAGAAATATTTGATACCACCAGCATCTGAATCTTCCTTGTCCCCTAGCAGGGCATTGGAGAATTTCACTGTTTGGAGAAAGTCTTGCAGACAGGTAACCTCTACCTAGTCAGTGAGTAACAAACATCCTATGAATTGTACAAACCAGTGTAAAGAATTTCATTGTTTGGAGAAAGTCTTGTAGACAGATAACCTCTGCCTACTCAAAGAGTAACAAACATCCTATGAATTGTAGGTACCAGTGTAAAAAAACAAACAAGCAAACAAACACTCCAGGGGGAGGGGCAGGGGGTTCATTCATTCATTCATTCATTCATTCAATTGTATTTATTGAGCGCTTACTGTGTGCAGAGCACTGTACTAAGTGCTTGGGAAGTCATCATCATCATCATTAATCGTATTTATTGAGCGCTTACTGTGTGCAGAGCACTGTACAGAGCAGACTGCAGACTGCAGACAGACTGCAGAGCACAGTCTCTTTTGCAGGCTCCTCCTCCCCCTCCCATCCTCTTACTGTGGGGGTTCCCCAAGGTTCAGTGCTTGGTCCCCTTCTGTTCTCAATCTACACTCACTCCCTTGGTGACCTCATTCGCTCCCACGGCTTCAACTATCATCTCTACGCTGATGACACCCAGATCTCCGTCTCTGCCCCTGCTCTCTCCCCCTCCCTCCAGGCTCGCATCTCCTCCTGCCTTCAGGACATCTCCATCTGGATGTCCGCCCGCCACCTAAAACTCAACATGTCCAAGGCTGAACTCCTTGTCTTCCCTCCCAAACCTTGCCCTCTCCCTGACTTTCCCATCTCTGTTGACGGCACTACCATCCTTCCCGTCTCACAGGCCCGCAACCTTGGCGTCATCCTCGACTCCGCTCTCTCATTCACCCCTCACATCCAAGCCGTCACCAAAACCTGCCGGTCTCAGCTCCGCAACATTGCCAAGATCCGCCCTTTCCTCTCCATCCAAACCGCTACCCTGCTCGTTCAAGCTCTCCTCCTATCCCATCTGGACTACTGCATCAGCCTTCTCTCTGATCTCCCATCCTCGTGTCTCTCTCCACTTCAATCCATACTTCATGCTGCTGCCCGGATCATCTTTGTCCAGAAACGCTCTGGACATATCACTCCCCTCCTCAAAAACCTCCAATGGCTACCGATCAATCTGCGCATCAGGCAGAAACTCCTCACCCTGGGCTTCAAGGCTGTCCATCCCCTCGCCCCCTCCTACCTCACCCCCCTTCTCTCCTTCTCCAGCCCAGCCCGCACCCTCCGCTCCTCCACCACTGATCTCCTCACTGTACCTCGCTCTCGCCTGTCCCGCCATCGACCCCCGGCCCACGTCATCCCCCGGGCCTGGAATGCCCTCCCTCTGCCCATCCGCCAAGCTAGCTCTCTTCCTCCCTTCAAGGCCCTGCTGAGAGCTCACCTCCTCCAGGAGGCCTTCCCAGACTGAGCCCCTTCTTTCCTCTCCCCCTCGTCCCCCTCTCCATCCCCGTCTTACCTCCTTCCCTTCCCCACAGCACCTGTATATATGTATATATGGTTGTACATATTTATTACTCTATTTATTTATTTATTTTACTTGTACATTTCTATCCTACTTATTTTATTTTGTTGGTATGTTTGGTTCTGTTCTCTGTCTCCCCCTTTTAGACTGTGAGCCCACTGTTGGGTAGGGACTGTCTCTATGTGATGCCAATTTGTACTTCCCAAGCGCTTAGTACAGTGCTCTGCACATAGTAAGCGCTCAATAAATACGATTGATTGATTGATTGATTGTACTAAGTGCTTGGGAAGTCATCATCATTAATCGTATTTATTGAGCGCTTACTGTGTGCAGAGCACTGTACTAAGCGCTTGGGAAGTCCAAGTTGGCAACATCTAGAGACGGTCCCTACCCAACAGCGGGCTCACGGTCTAGAAGGGGGAGACAGGCAACAAATACCATCATCAACGTAGCTGGAGCCTTCCCATTCATTCATTCATTCATTCAATCGTATTTATTGAGCACTTACTCATCATCAATCGTATTTATTGAGCGCTTACTATGTGCAGAGCACTGTACTAAGCGCTTGGGAAGTACGAATTGGCAACATATTTCATTTGCTCTTCATTTTTCATCTTTGCTTTTTCATTACTCTATTTATTATTACTCTATTTATTTATTTATTACTCTATTTATTTATTTCTTTTACTTGTACATATCTATTCTATTTATTTTATTTTGTTAGTTTTGGTTAGTTGTTAGTTGTTTGGTTTCGTCCTCTGTCTCCCCCTTTTAGACTGTGAGCCCAATGTTGGGTAGGGACTGTCTCTATATGTTGCCAATTTGTACTTCCCAAGCACTTAGTACAGTGCTCTGCACATAGTAAGCGCTCAATAAATATGATTGATTGATTGATTGATTGCTTTACTTGTAACCTGTTTCAACTGCTCATATATCTATTAGCAACAAGAAAGCAAGAATGTTTTCAATCCAGGAAGCGAAGCAATCTGCGTCTGCTGAAAGACCCGTCAACGGATAGCCTGGGACTTGGATAACCTCGATATAGTTCCCGTGGAGTCTCCATAATTGTGTTGAAGCAGCACAGGAAAGTCTTCCTTTCCTCCATTGCCATCACCACGACTGCGGATCCTTGGAGAATTTGCTGTGGGACTACACCGTCCACCGTCCACCATCCACGGTACCCATTTCCCTCCTCGGAAGCTCTTCCTCTCTGACCCGAAACCGCTCTTTCGCAGCTGAAATCTGTTTCCTCTGGCTTTGTCCTCGGGGAAACTGAGGAACAGGGGTCGGCTTCCCCGGACCAAGTCGTTGGGAACTCAAGAGAATGGCGCTCTCGGCTTCCGTGTGGGGTTAACAGCACAGATTCATTCATTCGATCGGATTTATTGAGCGCTTACTGTGTGCGGAGCACTGTACTGAGCGCCCGATGGATGTCAGAAACAAATCACGGCTGCTGGTTTTGTCTGCACAGGGGAGCAGCGTGGCCCAGTGGGTAGAGCGTGGGCCTGGGTTCTAATCTCGGCTCCCTCACGTGCCTGCGTTCGTTCATTCAATCGTCTTTATTGAGCGCTTACTGTGTGCAGAGCACTGGGCTAAGCGCTTGGGAAGGACAAGTTGGCAACATATAGAGACGGTCTGGGAAGGCTTCCTGGAGGAGGTGAGCTCTCAGTAGGGCTTTGAAGGGAGTGAGTGGAGTGAAGGGAGTGAAGGGAGGGAGGGAGTTTGTTGAGTGCTTACTATGTGCCAAGCACTCTTCTAAGCCCTGGATACCTTTGTTAAGTCTTTTTGACTGTGAGCCCACTGTTGGGTAGGGACTGTCTCTATATGTTGCCAACTTGGACTTCCCAAGCGCTTAGTACAGTGCTCTGCACACAGTAAGCGCTCGATAAATACGACTGATGATGATGATGATGATACCCTTGTTATTATCAATAATAATAATAATAAATCAAACTGAAAGCATCCCTCCATGTTATGAGCAGTAAGCCCCATGCCCTTCTTGGCCTGGGAGAAGGGCAATCACCCCTGATACCACGTGGGGTAATCAATCAATCAGTCAATCAATCAATCGTATTTATTGAGTGCTTACTGTGTGCAGAGCACTGTACTAAGCGCTTGGGAAGTACAAGTTGGCAACATATAGAAACAGTCCCTACCCAACAGTGGGCTTACAGTCTAAAAGGGGGAGACAGAGAACAAAACAAAACATATTAACAAAATAAAATAAATAGAATAAATATGTACAAGTAAAATAAATAAATATCATCATCATCATCATCAATCGTATTTATTGAGCGCTTACTATGTGCAGAGCACTGTACTAAGCGCTTGGGAAGTCCAAGTTGGCAACATATAGAGACGGTCCCTACCCAACAGTGGGCTCACAGTCTAAAAGGGGGAGACAGAGAACAAAACCAAACATACCAACAAAATAAAATAGAATAGATATGTACAAGTAAAATAAATAGAGTAATAAATCTGTACAAACATATATACAGGTGCTGCAGGGAAGGGAAGGAGGTAAGAAGGGGGGGATGGAGAGGGGGGCGAGGGGGAGAGGAAGGAAGGGGCTCAGTCTGGGAAGGCCTCCTGGAGGAGGAGGAAGGCTTATTTGGGGTACACTTATATGGACTGTCAGCTTGTGATGTCTGCTAATTCTGCTGTACTGCATCTCCCAGGCGCTTAGTAAAGTGCTCCGCCCCCAGTAAGCGCTCAATCAATACCACTGATTGATTGGCCCAGTCGCTGCCTCAGTTTCCTCTTCCGCAAACTGCGTCACTCCAACTCAGAGGAGGCAGTGAGAGTGTGAGACCGGTTCGGGGGCGGCGGGGGGGGGAAAGGCAGAGAAGAATCATTCTTCCCAACTCTGTTCCCACGAGGCCTTGTGGGCAGAATGACCTGCTGAGTAATAATTAAACCCCTTTTCTTTCCACTCCCACGGGAATGCTGTTCCGGTGCCGTCATTTAAAATAGGGAAAGGCAGCTTTCCTGAATAATACTAATGGCATCTGGTAAGCACTCACTACGTGCCAAGCTCCGGGGCAGCGACAAGATCATTCCCCCTTTTAATAATGATGACATTTGTTAAGCGCTTACTATGTGCAAAGCACTGTTCTAAGCGCTGGGGGGAGATACAAGGTGATCAGGTTGTCCCACGCGGGGCTCACAGTCTTCATCCCCATTTTACAGATGAGGTAACTGAGGCTCAGAGAAGTTAAGTGACTTGCCCAAGGTCACACAGCAGACATGTGGCGGCGCTGGGATACGAACCCATGACCTCTGACTCCAAAGCCCGGGCTCTTTCCATTGAGCCACGCTGTGAGCCCACTGTTGGGTAGGGACCGTCTCTATATGCTGCCAACTTGGACTTCCCAAGCGCTTAGTACAGTGCTCTGCACACAATAAGCGCTCAATAAATACGATTGATGATGATCATCATCATCATCAGGTCAGACACAGTCCCTGAGCTATACGGGGCTCACAGGTTAGGCAGGGGGTAAAATGCTTTGCACATAGTAAGCGCTTAATAAGTGCCATTATTATTATTATTTATTTATTTTACTTGTACATATCTATTCCATTTATTTTATTTTGTTAATATGTTTGGTTTTGTTCTCTGTCTCCCCCTTCTAGACTGTGAGCCCACTGTTGGGTAGGGACCGTCTCTAGATGTTACCAACTTGTCCTTCCCAAGCGCTTAGTCCAGTGCTCTGCGCACAGGAAGCGCTCAATAAATACGATTAATTAATTAATTAATTAAAATCAGGTACCGAATCTTCGTTGCACAGGTGAGGAAACTGAGGCACAGAGAGCAAAATAATAATAATAATAATAATAATGAGAATGGTATTTGTTAAGTGCTTACTATGTGCCAAGCACTGTTCTAAAAACTGGGGTAATAATAATGGCATTTATTAAGTGCTTACTATGTGCAAAGCACTGTTCTAAGCGCTGGGGAGGTTACAAGGTGATCAGGTTGTCCCGGGGGGCTCACAGTCTTCATCCCCATTTTACAGATGAGGTAACTGAGGCCCAGAGAAGTCAAGCGACTTGCCCAAAGTCACACAGCTGACAAGTGTCTCCCCCTTTTAGACTGTGAGCCCACTGTTGGGTAGGGACTGTCTCTATATGTTGCCAATTTGTACTTCCCAAGCGCTTAGTACAGTGCTCTGCACATAGTAAGCGCTCAATAAATACGATTGATGATGATGAAGTGGCGGAGCTGAGATTAGAACCCACGACCTCTGGCTCCCAAGCCCGGGCTCTTGACTTGTCCAAGGTCATGCGACAAGCTAGGGGTGGGGTCAGGATTAGAACTCAGGTCCTCTGACTCTTAGGCCCGTGCTCATTCCACTCGGCCATACTGCACTTCTCTTTTCTGTTTGTTTGTTTCACGGTGTTTGTTAAGCGCTTACTACGGGCCACGCACTGTACTTAGTGCTGGGGCAGATACAAGATTGCCAGGTTGGACCCAATCCCTGTCCCTCATGGGGCTCACAGTCCCAATCCCCATTTTCCAGATGAGGGAACTGAGGCCCAAAGAAGTGAAGTGACTTGCCCAAGGTCGCCCAGCGGACAAGAAGCAGAGCTGGGATTAGAACCCATGACCTTCTGGGTCCCAGGCCCGGGCTCTGTCCACCATGTCCACCATGAGAAGCAGCGTGGTTCAGTGGAAAGAGCCCGGGCTTGGGAGTCACAGATCATGGGTTCAAATCCCGGCTCCGCCACTTGTCAGCTGTGTGACTTTGGGCAAGTCGCTTCGCTTCTCTGGGCCTCAGCTCCCTCATCTGTAAAATGGGGATGAAGACTGTGAGCCTCATGTGGGACAACCTGATCACCCTGTATCCCCCCCCAGCACGTAGAACAGTGCTTTGCACATAGTAAGCGCTTAAAAATGCCATTATTATTATTATTATTATCAAATCCCGGCTCCGCCCCTTGCCAGCTGTGTGACTTTGGGCAAGCCACTTCACTTCTCTGGGCCTCAGTTACCTCATCTGTCAAATGGGGATGAAGACTGCGAGCCCCCGGTGGGATAACCTGATCACTTGCAACCTCCCCAGCGCTTAGAACAGTGCTTTGCACATAGTAAGTGCCAGCGCTTAGAACAGTGCTTCGCACATACTAAGCGCTTAATAAATGCCATTATTATTATTATTAATAATAATAATAATAAATGCCATTATTATTATACCATGCTGCTTCTGCTACTACCCTCCCTCCCAGCATTTCTACACATCTCCATTATGAACAGTGCTTGGCACATAGTAAGCGCTTAACCAATACCACCGCTATTATTTGGTTCCTTCTCCTATCTGTTTTAGTATCTATTTAATTTTATTTTAGTACCTATTTACCCCACTAGCTGTAGCCTCCTAGAAGGCAAAGACCTGGTCTACTATTTCTAGTGTACTTTCCCAGGGGCTTAGTACAGTGTCCCACACAAAGCATCCAATAAATATTACGGACGGATTGAGACCTTCATTCTCTTAATCAGCGCCTCGGCGGATGGTGAATCTTGCTAGTTTTTAAAGATCCTTCGGAGAAGGAGATGCCATAAACCTTCAGAGTTTAACTTGCCTCTAAACTATAAGCCTGTTGTGGACAGGGAACACATCTACCAATTCTGCTGTACTGAACTCTCCTAAACGTTTAATACAGTGCCCCGCGGATCAGAATAATGGTATTTGTTAAGCGCTTACTATGTGCCAAGCACTTTTCAACGTAGTAAGCAGCGTGGCTTAGTGGCAAGAGCCTGGAGTTGGGAGTCAGAAAACGTGAGTTCGAATCCTTACTAAACCTCTTGCTTGCTGTGTGACCTTGGGCAGCGTGGCTCAGTGGAAAGAGCCCGGGCTTGGGACTCAGAGGTCATGGGTTCTAATCCTGCCTCTGCCACTTGTCAGCTGTGTGACTTTGGGTAAGTCACTTCACTTCTCTTGGCCTCAGTTCCCTCATCTGTAAAATGGGGATTACGACTGTGAGCCCCACGTGGGACAACCTGATCACCTTGTATCCTCCCCAGCGCTTAGAACAGTGCTTTGCACATAGTAAGTGCTTAACGAATACCATAATTATTATTAACTTCTCTGTGCTTCAGTTCCCTCCTCTGTAAAATGGGGATTAAGATTACGAGCCCCACGTGGGACAACCTGATCACCTTGTATCCTCCCCAGCGCTTAGAACAGTGCTTTGCACATAGTAAGTGCTTAACAAATACCACAATTATTATTAACTTCTCTGTGCTTCAGTTCCTTCATCTGTAAAATGGGGATTAAGACTGTGAGCCCCACGTGGGACAACCTGATGACCTTGAATCTAACCCCGGCGCTTAGAACAGTGCTTTGCACATAGTAAGTGCTTAACAAATACCATAATTATTATTAACTTCTCTGTGCTTCAGTTCCCTCATCTGTAAAATGGGGATTAAGACTGTGAGCCCCACGTGGGACAACCTGATCACCTTGAATCTAACCCCACCGCTTAGAACAGTGCTTGGCACATAGTAAGTGCTTAACAAATACCAAAATTATTATTAACTTCTCTGTGTTTCAGTTCCCTCATCTGTAAAATGGGGATTAAGACTGTGAGCCCCACGTGGGACAACCTGATCACCTTGAATCTAACCCCGGTGCTTAGAACAGTGCTTGGCACATAGCAAGCGCTTCATTATTACTATTATAATAAGCACCCAATAAATACCATTGATTGTCTCCCAAACAGGTATTTTTTCCTTCTGTCTAGTCCACCTTTAAGAGGGAGGAAAAGAAAGGCCCAGAGAGATCAGTAGTTTAACATCAGTTTGGGAAATATTCTAGGATAAATGATCAGGTTATGTTTGCAGTTGAAAAGCCAGAACAAACCAGAAAGGAACCCACATGGCTTTGTAAAAGGCAAATTGTTCAAATTTAATCCCTTCTGGGACGGAGTGACAGGTATATGGATGAGAGAGAATCAATCAATCAATCAATCGTATTTATTGAGCGCTTACTGTGTGCAGAGCACTGTACTAAGCGCTTGGGAAGTACAAGCTGGCAACATATAGAGACAGTCCCTACCCAACAGTGGGCTCACAGTCTTGAAGGGGGAGACAGAGAACAAAACCAAACATACTAACAAAATAAAATAAATAGAATAGATAGGTACAAGTAAAATAAATAAATAAATAGAGTAATAAATATGTACAAACATATATCCATATATACAGGTGCGGTGGGGAAGGGAAAGAGGTAAGATGCGGGGGATGGAGAGGGGGACGAGGGAGAGAGAAAGGAAGGGGTACAGTGTGGGAAGGCCTCCTGGAGGAGGTGAGCTCTCAGTAGGCCCTTGAAGGGAGGAAGAGAGCTAGGTTGGCTAGCTTGGAGAGAAATAATAGATGCAATTTCTCTAGACAACTCAGAAGTAAACTCATCCTTTAGACTATATACTCACCATGGGCTGGCAACTTAACAACTAATTCTGTTATATTGTTCTCTCCCAAGCGCTTAGGACGGTGCTCTGTACACAGGAAGCGTGCAATATGATCGATTAATTGGAAGGCTTCCGTTTGTTCCACAAAACATCCCTATGGACAAACTGGGAAAATACGATTTTGACCTCATTACTACTTAGGAGGAAGGGGGCTTCACAGACTGGCAACTCACTGTGGGCAGGGAATATGTCTTTATTGTTCTATTGTACTCTCCCAAGCGCTTAGTATAGTGCTCTGCACCCAGTAAACGCTCAATAAATGCGACAATAAAAGTGGGACACAAACTGTGTCCAACCCGACACTTGCAGCCACCTCAGCGCTCAGCAGAGTGCTGTGGCGACTATTAATGTTCTAATATTTTGCGTTCGCTGGGCTCTATAAACACCGGTACGGTTCATTAAGCACTTGGCATTTCAGGTCCTCTGCGGTTCAAAACCTGTCGCTTTCCCCCTACAAACCAGATGTTCCACATAACACAAACCCCTCAGCTCCCCGAGCTTTGCGATTACACGTGAAACTGCGGCAGACACTCTAAGCTGGTTACGGACTTAAATGCTAAAAACACTCCCTTTTGGGGGATATGTAACCATACACCCTGCTTCCAACTCCCTAAATTCCCCTCCCAGAACAAATATGAGATTACGGTCATTGCCTGACAAGAGAGTTGAACTGTAGGGCTATCCATCACTCCCTCACAAACTTCACTTTTCTATTGGTCTTGTGCAAGCGAGAGATTAAAACTGCTTTTTGACAGATTTCAAGGAGAGGCGGTGCCATTTGATACGATTAATGATGAACTGCGGGCATTACGTATTTCTTTTTTCGCAACGTAAATGGGGATTCAGCCCTTCTGTTCACTGAAGGGGAAAATAAATCCACTGAATAAACTTTAAAAAGAGATGGGCAGGGTGGTGAATAGTTCCCTTCGCATGCTCTGCTTTCACCCAAGATCAGAGCTTCCTCATGGAAAGTAGTCTTCTAGCCAGGATTCTGCCCTGGGAAGGGGGGGGCCTTCCAGCTGGGATTCTATCCAGGGAAGGGGGTCTTCCAGCCAGGATTCTGCCCTGGGAAAGGGGTCTTCCAGCTGAGATTCTATCCAGGGAAGGTGGTCTTCCAGCTGGGATTCTATCCTGGGAACGGGGTCTGCCAGCTTGGACTGTGCCCTGATCTTCTAGCTGGAATTCTGCCCTTGGAAGGGGGCTGCCAGCTTAGATTCTGCCTTGGGAAGGGGGGTCTTCAGCCGGGATTCTGCCCTGGGAAGGGCGTCTTCCAGCTGGGATTCTACGCAAGGAAGGGGGTCTTCGAGTTGGGATTCTAGACAGGGAAGGGGGACTGCCAGCCGGGATTCTGCCCTGGGAAGGGGGTCTTCCAGCTGAGATTCTATCCAGAGAAGGGGGTCTTCCAGCTGACATTCTTCCCTGGTCCTCTAGCTGGGATTCTGTCCTGGGAATAAGGTCTGCCAGCTTGGATTCTGCCCTGGTCTTCTAGCTGGAATTCTGCCCTGGGAAGGGGGTCTGTCAGCTGGGATTCTGCCCTGGGAAGGGGGTCTGCCAGCTTAGATTCTGCCTTGGGAAGTAGGGGGGGTGTCTTCCAGCTGAGATTCTATCCAGGGAAGGGGGTCTTCCAGCTGACATTCTGCCCTGGTCTTCCAGCTGGGATTCTATCCTGGGAAGGGGGTCTGCCAGCTGAGATTCTATCCAGGGAAGAGGGTCTTCCAGCTGAGATTATGCCCTGGTCTTCCAGCTGGGATTCTATCCTGGGAAGGAGGTCTGCCAGCTTAGAGTCTGCCTTGGGAAGGGGGGTTTTCCAGCTGGGATTCTGCCCTTAGAAGGGCGTCTTCCAGCTGGGATTCTACGCAAGGAAGGGGGTCTTCCAGTTGGGATTCTACACAGGGAAGGGGGACTTCCAGCCGGGATTCTGCCCTTGGAAGGGGGGTCTTCCAGCTGAGGTTCTATCCAGGGAAGGGGGTCTTCCAGCTGACATTCTGCCCTGGTCTTCTAGCTGGGATTCTGTCCTGGGAAGTGGGTCTGCCAGCTTGGATTCTGCCCTGGTCTTCAATTCTGCTCTGGGAAGGGGGTCTGTCAGCTGGGATTCTGCTCTGGGAAGGGGGTCTGCCAGCTTAGATTCTGCCTTGGTATGGGGGGGTCTTCCAGCCAGGATCTGCTCTGGGAAGGGTGTCTTCTAGCTGGGATTCTATGCAAGGAAGGGGGTCTTCCAGTTGGGATTCTACCCAGGGAAGGGGGGCTTCCAGCTGAGATTCTATCCATTCATTCATTTATTCATTCAATCGTATTTATTGAGAGCTTACTGTGTGCACAGCACTGTACTAAGAACTTGGGAAGTACAAGTTGGCAACATATAGAGACGGTCCCTACCCAACAATGGGCTCACAGACCAGGGAAGAGGTTCTTTCAGATTGGATTCTTCCCTGGTCTTCTAGCTGGGATTCTGCCCTAGGAAGGGGGTCTGCCAGCTTGGATTCTGCCCTGGGAAGGGGGTCTCCCAGCTGGGATTTTACCCAAGGATTGGGGGTCTTCCAACTGAGATTCTATCCAGGGAAGGGGGTCTGCCAGCTGGGATTCTGCGCTGGTCTTCTAGTTGGGATTCAGCCTTGGGAAGGGGGTCTGTCAGCTGGAATTCTGCCCTGGGAAAGGGGTCTGCCAGCTTGGATTGTGCCCAGGGAAGGGAGTCTTCCAGCTGGGATTCCGCCCTGGGAAGGGTCTTCTAACTGGGATTCTGCCCTGGGAAGGGGGTCTTCCAGCTGGAAATCTACCCAAGGATGGGGGGGGGGGGGGTCTTCCAGCTAGGATTCTGCCCTGAGAAGGGGGTATGTCAGCTGGAATTCTGCCTTGGGAAGGGGGTCTGCCAACTGAGATTCTATCCAGGGAAGGGGGTCGCCTTCCCAGACTGAGCCCCTTCCTTCCTCTCCCCCTCGTCCCCCTCTCCATCCCCCCATCTTACCTCCTTCCCTTCCCCACAGCACCTGTATATATGTATATATGTTTGTACAGATTTATTACCCTATTTATTTATTTATTTTACTTGTACATATCTATTCTATTTATTTTATTTTGTTAGCATGTTTGGTTTTGTTCTCTGTCTCCCCCTTTTAGACTGTGAGCCCACTGTTGGGCAGGGACAGTCTCTATATGTTGCCAATTTGTACTTCCCAAGCGCTTAGTACAGTGCTCTGCACATAGCCCTCAATAAATACGATTGATGATGATGATGATGATGATTCCGCCCTGGAAAGGGGGTCTGTCAGCTGGAATTCTGCTCCGGGAAGGGGGTCTGCCAGCTTGGAATCTGCCTTAGAAAGGTGGGGGGTCTTCCAGCCGGGATTCTGCACAGCCCCACACAGCAGTCTCCCTGTCTGTCTCTTCCCCACTCCAGTCCATACTTCACTCTACTGCCCAGATCATTTTTCTACAAAAACGTTCAGTCCACAGCTCTCCTCCACTCCTCAAGAACCACCAGCGGTTGCCCAGCCACCTCTGCATCCAATAAACTCCTTATCCAAGGCTTTAAAGCACTCAATCAGCTCACCCCCTCCCACCTGACCTCCCTGATTTCCTACTACTAATGGCATTTATTAAGCGCTTACTATGTGCCAAGCACTGTTCTAAGCGCTGGGGAGATTATAAGGTGATCAGGTTGTCCCACGGAGGGGCTCACAGTCTAAATCCCCATTTTACAGATGAGGGAACTGAGGCCCAGAGAAGTGAAGTGACTTGCCCACACAGCTGACAACTGGCAGAGCTGGGATTTGAACCCATGACCTCTGACTCCCGAGCCCAGGCTCTTTCCACTGAGCCACGCTGCTTCTCAATCCTGCCTGCATGCTTTGGTTCTTTTAGACTGTGAGCCCACTCTTTTAGACTGTGAGCCCACTGTTGGGTAGGGACTGTCTCTATATGTTGCCGACTTGTACTTCCCAAGCGCTTAGTACAGTGCTCTGCACACAGTAAGCACTCAATAAATACGATTGATTGATTGATTATGCTAACTTACTCACTGTATCACATCTCCATCACATCCATCTCACCTCCGATCCCTTGCCCACATCTTCCTTCCAACCTGAATTCCTTCCTCCTCCCTATGTGGAAGGCCGCCACTCTTCCCACCTTCAAGCCTTATTAGACTTCTAGACCGTGAGCCCACTGTTGGGTAGGGACCGTCTCTATATGTTGCCAACTTGGACTTCCCAAGCGCTTAGTACAGTGCTCTGCACACAGTAAGCGCTCAATAAGTACGATTGATTGATTGATTGATAGATCATAAGGTCACACCCCCTCCGAGAGGCCTTCCTCCTACTCCGCCTCCGTTCTGCATCACGTAGACATTCGGATCTGTTCCCTTTAATCAATCAATCAATCAATCGTATTTATTGAGCGCTTACTGTGTGCAGAGCACTGTACTAAGCACTTGGGAAGCCCAAGAACCTGGTGTTCAGCCCCTACATGGTACTTAGGGATCTATCTGTAATTAATTTTATTCTATTAATGTCTGTCGTCTCCCCCTGAAGACTGCAAGCTCCTTGTGGGCAGGGAACATGACCACCAACTTTGTAGTCTTCGGAGAAGCAGCAGGGCTTAGTGGACAGAGACCGGGCCTGGGAATCACAAGGACCTAGGTTCTAATCCCAGCTCCGTTCATTCATTCATTCAATCGTATTTATTGAGCGCCTACTGTGTGCAGAGCACTGTACTAAGCGCTTGGGAAGTCCAAGTTGGCAACATATAGAGACGGTCCCTACCCAACAGCGGGCTCCCAGTCTAGAAGGGGGAGACAGACAACAGAACAAAAGATAGCAACAAAATTCATTCATTCATTCAATCATATTTATTGAGCGCTTACTGTGTGCAGAGCACTGTACTAAGTGCTTGGGAAGTACAAGTTGGCAACATATGGAGACGGTCCATCACATCCCCCACCCCCATTCACCATCATCCCCTGCTTTCTCCCCTCCCCCATCCCCATTTACCACCCACCCCCCCTTTGAGAAGCAGCATGGCTCAGTGGTAACAGCCCGGGCTTGGGAGTCAAAGATCATGGGTTCAAATCCCGCTCCACCAACTGTCAGTTGTGTGACTTTGGGCAAGTCACTTAACTTCACTGGGTCTCAGTGACCTCACCTGTAAAATGGGGATCAAGACTGTGAGCTCCACATGGGACAACCTGATCACGTTGTATCCTTCCCAGTGCTTAGAATAGCGCTTGGCACATAGCAAGTGCTTTAACAAATTCCATCATTTTATTTTTTTTATTTTCCACCCCCATTTACCCCCACTCTCTTCCCATTCCCTCCCCATTTACCAACCCACTCTCTTCCCATTCCCTCCCCATTCGCTTTCCACCCCATCCCCATTTCCCCCCTTCCCACCCCATCCCCATTTCACCCCACTCTTCCCATTCCCTCCCCATTTACCCCCCTCTTCCCATTCCCTCCCCATTCTCTTCCCATTCCCTCCCCATTTACCCCCACTCTCTTCCCATTCCCTCCCCATTTACCCAAATGTTCCCAATTTGTACTTCCCAAGTGCTTAGCACAGTGCTCTGCACACAGTAAGCGCTCATTAAATATGACTGAATGAAGGAATGAATGTCTGCCGTGTGACCTTGAGCAAGTCACTTCACTTCTCTGGGCCTTGGTTCCCTCATCTGTAAAATGGGGATTAAAAATGTGAGCCCTAAGGGGGATAGGGACTGTGTCAAACCTGACTGACTTGCATCTATCTACCCCAGTGCTTAGCACATAATAAGTGCTTAACAAATACCATTATTATTATTGTATTGCACTAGAACAGTGCTCCGCACATGGTAATCGCTCAATAAACACCACTGCTTGACAGATCAATTGTCTCCCCCTGAAGACTGTAAGTTCCTGGTGGGCAGGGAACCTATCAACTCTTGCACTGTACTCTGCCAAGCACTCAGTATGGTGCTCTGCACACAGTAAGTGCTCAATAAATACCACTCCTTGAAAGATCAATTATAATGCAATGGGCAGACCAGGAAGTTGTTCCTGAAAGCTAATCTCGGTCCCTCTTTCCATAGCTGAAGCTGATTCTATGATTGATGATGATGATGATGATGATGATGATGATGATTCTTCTGCCCTCAAAGATCACTCAAAGGAGTAGATCCCTTCCCTCTGGCATCAATATCCTCAGGAAAGCGTATGCTCAGGGAAGGAAGTGGAGAAGTAAAAGCTCAGCTTGGGGAGATTTCCCCCCCTCTAGACTGTAAGCTTATTCCTTCATTCAATCGTATTTATTGAGCGCTTACTGTGTGCAGAGCGCTGTGCTAAGCGCTTGGGAAGTGCAAGTTGGCAACATATAGAGACGATCCCTACCCAACAGTGGGCTCCCAGTCTAGAAGGGGGAGACGGACAACACAACAACACATATTAACAAAATAAAATAGAATAGTAAATATGTACAAGAAAAATAAATAGAGTAATAAATCTGTACATGCATATATACAGGTGCTGTGGGGAGGGGGAGGAGGGGGCTCATTGTGGGCAGGGAATGTGTCTACCACCTCTGTTATAATAATAATAATAATGGCATTTATTAAGCGCTTACTATGTGCAAAGCACTGTTCTAAGCGCTGGGGAGGTTACAAGGTGATCAGGTTGTCCCACGGGGGGCTCACAGTCTTATACTGTACTCTCCCAAGCACTTGGAACATTGTACTGTACTAAGATACCATCCCTGCCCACAGCGAGCTTACAGTCCAGAGGGGGAGGCAGATTAATAGAAATAAATTGATAGCAATGGACATAAGTGTGGTGGGCCCACTGTTGGGTAGGGACCGTCTCTAAGTGTTGCCAAGTTGTACTTCCCAGGCGCTTAGTACAGTACTCTGCACACAGTAAGCGCTCAATAAATACAATTGAGTGAATGAATGAATGAATTCTATTTATTTTATTTGGTTAATAGGTTTTGTTTTGTTGTCTGTCTCCCCCTTCTAGACTGTGAGCCCGCTCTTGGGCAGGGGCCGTCTGTATATGTTGCCAACTTGCACTTCCCAAGCGCTTAGTACAGTGCTGTGCACACAGTAAGCGCTCAATAAATACGATTGAATGAATGAATGAATTCTATTTATTTTATTTTGTTAATATGTTTTGTTTTGTTGTCTGTCCCCCCCTTCTAGACTGCGAGCCCGCTGTTGGGTAGGGACCGTCTCTAGATGTTGCCAACTTGGACTTCCCAGGCACTTCCCAGTGCTCTGCACACAGTAAGCACTCAATAAATATGCTTGAATGAATGAATGAATTGTACACACTTGATAAATACGACTGACTGAAATGTGTGGGTATGCCAGGGTAGAAAGAAGAATACGGGGCTGGCATGCCCTCCCTCTGCCCATCCGCCAAGCTAGCTCTCTTCCTCCCTTCAAAGCCCTACTGAGAGCTCACCTCCTCCAGGAGGCCTTCCCAGACTGAGCCCCCCTTTTCCTCTCTTCCTCCTCCCCTCCCCATCACCCCCTTCCTCACCCCACGGCACTTGTATTTGTCCATATTTATTACTCTATTTACTTTATTAATGATATGTACATAGCTATAATTCCATTTATTCCGATGGAACTGACACCTGTCTACTTGTTTTGTTTTGCTGCCTGTCCCCCCCTTCTAGACTGTGAGCCAGTTGTTGGGTAGGGACCGTCTCATCTGTTGCCGATTCGTACTTCCCGAGCGCTTAGTACAGTGCTCCGCACTGTACTCCTCCTCCAGGAGGCCTTCCCAGACTGAGCCCCTTCCTTCCTCTCCCCCTCGTCCCCCCTCCATCCCCCCCATCTTACCTCCTTCCCTTCCCCACAGCACCTGTATATATGTTTGCACATATTTTTTACTCTATTTTATTTGTACATATCTATTCTATTTATTTTATTTTGTTAGTATGTTTGGTTTTGTTCTCTGTCTCCCCCTTTTAGACTGTGAGCCCACTGTCGGGTAGGGACTGTCTCTGTTGCCAATTTGTACTTCCCAAGCGCTTAGTACAGTGCTCTGCACATAGTAAGCGCTCAATAAATACGATTGATGATGATGATGATGATGCTGCACACAATAAGCGCTCAATAAATACGAATGAATGAATGAATGGGGGGTAGAACGCTGAAGCTTGGGTAGGAAGAGAGGGAAGGAGGGGATTACTTTCTCTCAATCATTGGTATTTATTGAACGCTTACTATGGGCAGAACGCTGCATTAGAGCTGGGAAAGGCACAACAAAATTAGCAGACGCATTCCCTGCTCGCTTATTGGCATTTGGGGCCCAAGCTGGGGCTTCTTTAATTTCCGCCTGATATCCTCAGCAGATTGTGTAATAAAATGCACATTCAATACCACTTCTGGGGAGTTTAGATCCAAATTCGTAAATTGCCGGAGCCCATCGGTTAATCCCGCTCGGAAAGTAGCAGGGTTCTCCTCCTCTCCCTGGGTAATCTCTTTAACCTTTTCACAGCTGACCTGTTTCCTGATTCCTTTTTCCATTCCTGAGAGGAGGAGTCCCAACATAATATTTCGCCATTCTCTGCCCCTGCTCCCGTCGTGGTAGTCCCAATTCGGATTCTCCCTCGGGCAGGCAGGGATGTTCCCCTCCTCTCTAGCCCGTTTATCCCCTTCCTGAATCGCTAGGTCCCAGATCGTGCGGTTATCCGCCACAATCAAACAGGTGGATGGGAGAAGGTTAAAGTCTTCCCAAGGCAAACCGTATTGGAGTGTTAAACGCTGGGACTCGTCCCGAAACCTGGTGGGGTCTTGGGTGTAGGATCGCAGTTAGGACTTGGCCTGCGCTAGCTCCGTCAGGACAAAAAGGGTCGATTGCCCTCGCCGGCCGCTTCCCTTCTTCCTTCAATCGTATTTATTGAGCGCTTACTGTGTGCAGAGCACTGGACTAAGCGCTTGGGAAGTACAAGTTGGCAACATACAGAGACGGTCCCTACCCAACAGCGGGCTCACAGTCTAGAAGGGGGAGACGGACAACAAAACGAAATATATTGAGGGGAAGGAGGTGGGGTGAGGGGTTTCCAGGGCCAAACTGGCGTGGGGAGGCCTCAGGACCAGTTCACCGTCCTTGTAAGCATGAGAAGGTGGCGATGGGGGGTGATGGAGTGGATTTGGATAAAGGTGGATAAAGGGTAGGGGCAGGAGTGGACCGGTTAGAGGGAAAGAAGGGATGGGGGACTTGAGGCTTTTGATTGAGGAAATCCTCCTCCTCTTCTTTCGAGGGGGCTTTGAAAGTTTAGGTTTCAGGCCCATAGGGCCAGCAGAGCAAATGCAGCAACCTTTCCCTTTGGGTGCTAGGCCGAGGGCCATAAAGGCCTGGACTAGACTGTGAGCCCACTGTTGGGTAGGGACCTTCTCTATATGTTGCCAACTTGTACTTCTGCACACAGTAAGTGCTCAATAAATACAATTGGTTGATTGATTGATTGACATAGGGCACCTCAGACCACTTCCCTACTCACCTCCAGAAAAGGTCAAGCTGCAAAATGGTATTATAATTCAGTGAGACATGTTCAGGCCACACCTCCTGGTCCTCCAGTTTGTACTGAGGCCACTCGGCTGTACACAGAAAGATAAGATGTTCACTTCTCAAGGATTCTAGGCCGAATTTATCCTTGTTCTTTAGATCTAACAAGCACCCCAAGGGGGAATCGGAGGGGATAGAAGAGCCGCTCTGGCCCATCTTTCCTTACCTGCACCGACACTACGTCGCTTTCGCCTCTTCTGGAGTCGAATCAAGCAATCGCCGTCTCGGGTCTCTCCCTTGGGATCAGCCCGACGTCCCTAGTCCTCACGGTCCTAGGTCAGGCATCCAGTGTCCGGTGGCGTCTCACCCGTCGTCAGTCTCCTCGACCGACTACGCTCAGTCCTTTCCGGACTGGCTGGCCACCCCTGCAAGGGTGCCTTCCCTGGCTCCCTGAGCCAACCCGTCGGTGCAAATAAGATAGATGGGTACCGATCCTCGGGGCCCCAAAAATTGATGCCGGCCAAAACACCGGAGTCGCGTGGGGGAGTAAAGAATTGCTCAGATGATCGCCTTCCCAAGCAAGCTTTTATTATCCCCTTCCAGGACTGCTCTGGACTTAGGTGCTTTTGGGTGTAACGCACGCAGCGGACTCCGCTCCTTAGGGGAGGCGAGAGCCCTGAGCACTCAGTGGGAGTTGCTTATAAGCTCCATCTGGGGGTCGTGGCACTTGTGAATTGGCTCTGTCCTCCCTCGTGAGGCTAGCATCACTTGTTGCCGGACAGAACACATGTCCAAGACTGAACTCCTTGTCTTCCCTCCCAAACCCTGCCCTCTCCCTGACTCTCCCATCTCTGTTGACGGCACTACCATCCTTCCCGTCTCACAAGCCCGCAACCTTGGTGTCATCCTCGACTCCGCTCTCTCGTTCACCCCTCACACCCAAGCCGTCACCAAAACCTGCCGGTCTCAGCTCCGCAACATTGCCAAGATCCGCCCTTTCCTCTCCATCCCAACCGCTACCCTGCTCGTTCAAGCTCTCATCCTATCCCATCTGGACTACTGCATCAGCCTTCTCTCTGATCTCCCATCCTTGTGTCTCTCCCCACTTCAATCCATCCTTCATGCTGCTGCCCGGATTGTCTTTGTCCAGAAACGCTCTGGACATGTTACTCCCCTCCTCAAAACTCTCCAGTGGCTACCAATCTGCGCATCAGGCAGAAACTCCTTACCCTGGGCTTCCAGGCTGTCCATCCCCTCGCCCCCTCCTACCTCCCCTCCTTTCTCTCCTTCTCCAGCCCGGCCCGCACCCTCCGCTCCTCCGCCGCTAATCTCCTCACCGTTAGGCCTCGTTCTCGCCTGTCCCGCCATCGACCCCCGGCCCACGTCATCCCCCGGGCCTGGAATGCCCTCCCTCCGCCCATCCGCCAAGCTAGCTCTCTTCCTCCCTTCAAGGGCCTACTGAGAGCTCACCTCCTCCAGGAGGCCTTCCCAGACTGAGCCCCTTCCTTCCTCTCCCCCTCTTCCCCCTCTCCAATCTCCCCGTCTTACCTCCTTCCCTTCCCCACAGCACCTGTATATATGTATATATGTTTGTACATATTTGTTACTCTATTTATTTTACTTGTACATATCTATTCTATTTATTTTAGTTTGTTAGTATGTTTGGTTTTGTTTTCTGTCTCCCCCTTTTAGACTGTGAGCCCACTGTTGGGTAGGGACTGTCTCTATAGGTTGCCAACTTGTACTTCCCAAGCACTTAGCACAGTGCTCTGCACACAGTAAGTGCTCAATAAATACGATTGATGATGATGATGGTAGTGATCGTCCGCCCACCTCCTCTTCCTGGACCTTGCCAGCTCAGCGCCTTCATTGCCCCATCTGCAGTTCTTGTCCGCTCACCCGCACGTTGGCCTCAATACCACACAAATAAAGACCATATTTGAGGTCAACAGACCATTCAGTATGCAAAAGCCCTATTGAGAGCTCACCTCCTCCAGGAGGCCTTCCCAGACTGAGCCCCCTACTTCCTCTCCCTATCCCGCGCCTTACCTCCTTCCCCTCCCCACAGCACCTGTATATATGTATATATGTTTGTACATATTTATTACTCTATTTTACTTGTACATATTTATTCATTTTATTTTGTCAATATGTTTTGTTTTGTTGTCCATCTCCCCCTTCTAGACTGTGAGCCCGCTGTTGGGTAGGAACCGTCTCTATATGTTACCGACTTGTACTTCCCAAGCGCTTAGTACAGTGCTCTGCACACAGTAAGCGCTCAATAAATACGATTGAATGAATGAATGAATGCTCACGATGAGTTAATTCGGGGAGGGCCTTCAGAAATTTTGTTAATGTTTTGTTTTGTTGTCTGTCTCCCCCTTCTAGACTGTGAGCCCGCTGTTGGGTTGGGACCGTCTCTATATGTTGCCAACTCGGACTTCCCAAGCGCTTAGTACAGTGCTCTGCACACAGTAAGTGCTCAATAAATACGATTGAGTGAGTGAATAGACGAGATGGAGGGAGAAGTTAACGTTAGAGTGCTCAATAAATACGATTGAATGAGCCTTTGGGAGAGGCCCTTAGAAAATGAGCAGTCTCAAGTGCTCTCCTCTTTTTCTTCTTTCTCCCCTCTTTTTATTCCCTTTTTTTTTTTCCTCCCGCTCCCCTTGGTGCTAGACTTAATTCCCCTCGTAATAGCCTCCCACCCGTTTTGGGCTGGCCAAAGTTATGCCAAAAAGAGGGGCAAATTATGCGAGTGAAGAGGGCCGTGCTTTCCAAGGAGAGCAGCTGGATCTGTGAACCCATTTTGGAAATACTGGTTAGACGCGGCCGGGGACGATACCGAATCGCCCGAGAAACGATCCCAGTGCACCCAAGTGAGTTTTGGACAGTAAACTTGGACGTGGTGGGTTGAGAGGAAGCTTTCTAACGCTGCCCGGATTTCCAGTATCGTAATCCGTCCCGCACGCCTCTTTCAGCCGGCGTTTTCCTCGGAGGTTAAAATGCAATTGTACGTCTCTTCAAAGGCCTCCAGGAAGGGCTCCATGACCTCCTCCACCGTGACGTGTCTCTGGAGTTCTTCGCTGAGGGAGGTGACGCCAAAACCCTCCAGTCCACAGGGCACGATGTGCTGAAACCAGGTGAGGTCCGTGCAGCAGTTCAGAGCCAGCCCGTGAGACGTGACGTGTCTTCCGCACCGGACTCCTGAAACCACACGAGAAGCCGGTCACTCTTTGGCGATGATGATGATGGTATTTGTTAAGCGCTTACTATGTGCGAAGCACCGTTCTAAGCACCGGGGCGGGGGGTACAAGGTGATCAGGTTGTCCCACGGGGGGCTCACAGTCTTCATCCCCATTCTACAGATGAGGCAGCTGAGGCCCAGAGAATCAATCAACTGTATTTATTGAGCGCTTACTGTGTGCAGAACACTGTACTAAGCGCTTGGGAAGTCCAAGTTGGCAACATATATAGAGACGGTCCCTACCCAACAGTGGGCTCACTGGGTAGGGACCGTCTCTATCTGTTGCCAACCTGTGCTTCCCAAGCGCTTAGTACAGTGCTCTGCACACAGTAAGCGCGCAATACGACTGAATGAATGAATGAATAAAAGAAGTGAAGTGACTCGCCCAAAGTCACACAGCTGACAAGCGGCTGAGTCGGGATTGGAACCCACGACCTCTGACTCCCAAGCCCGGGCTCTTTCCACTGAGACACAATGCTTCTCTAAGGCGGTGATCTACTCTTTTTTTTTTTTTAAAAAAAAAAAGGTATTAAGCGCTTACTCTATGCTAGGCACTGTGCTAAGCAGTTGGGTAGGTACAAGCTAAACTCATTCATTCATATTTACTGAGTGCTTACTGTGTGCAAAGCGCTGTACTAAGCATTTGGAAAGTACAGTTCAGTGATAATAATAATAATCCTAATAATAATAAAGATGGCATTTGTTAATGAATGAAGATGGCATTTGTTAAGCACTTGCTATGTGCAAAGCACTGTTCTAAGCACTGGGGGGATACAAGGTGATCAGGTTGTCCCACGGGGGGCTCACAGTCTCAATCCTCCTTTTACAGATGAGGTAACTGAGGCTCAGAGGAGTGAAGTGACTTGCCCAAGGTCACACAGCAGACATGTGGCGGAGCCGGGATTCGAACCCATGACCTCTGACTCCAAAGCCCGGGCTCTTTCCACTGAGCCACGCTGCTTCAGTATTTGTTAAGCGCCTACTATGTACAAAGCACTGTTCTAAGCGCTGGGGGAGGTAACAAGGTGATCAGGTTGTCCCACGGGGGGCTCATGGTTTTAATCCCCATTTTACAGATGAGGGAACTGAGGCCCAGAGAAGTGAAGTGACTTGCCCAAAGTCACACAGCTGACAAGCGGCTGAGTCGGAATTAGAACCCACGACCTCTGACTCCCAAGCCTGGGCTCTTTCCACTGAGCCACCATGCTTCTCTAAGGTGGTGATCTACTCTTTTTTTTTTTTAAAAAAAAAAGTATTTCTTAAGCACTTACTCTACGCCAGGCACTGCGCTAAGCAGTTGGGTAGGTACAAGCTAAACTCATTCATTCAATCATATTTACTGAGCGCTTACTGTGTGCACAGTGCTGTACTAAGCGTTTGGAAAGTACAGTTCAGTGACAAATAATAATAAAGATGGTATTTGTTAAGTGCTTACTATGTGCAAAGCACTGTTCTAAGCGCTGGGGGAGGTAACAAGGTGATCAGGTTGTCCCACGGGGGGCTCATGGTTTTAATCCCCATTTTACAGATGAGGGAACTGAGGCCCAGAGAAGTGAAGTGACTTGCCCAAAGTCACACAGCTGACAAGCGGCTGAGTCGGAATTAGAACCCATGACTTCTGACTCCCAAGCCCGGGCTCTTTCCACTGAGCCACCATGCTTCTCTAAGGTGGTGATCTACTCTTTTTTTTTTAAAAAAAAAAAAGTATTTCTTAAGCGCTTACTCTACGCCAGGCACTGCGCTAAGCAGTTGGGTAGGTACAAGCTAAACTCATTCATTCAATCATATTTACTGAGCGCTTACTGTGTGCACAGCACTGTACTAAGCGTTTGGAAAGTACAGTTCAGCGACAGATAATAATAATAAAGATGGTATTTGTTAAGCGCTTACTATGTGCAAAGCACTGTTCTAAGCGCTGGGAGAGGTAACAAGGTGATCAGGTTGTCCCACGGGGGGCTCACGGTTTTAATCCCCATTTTACAGATGGGGGAACTGAGGCCCAGAGAAGTGAAGTGACTTGCCCAAAGTCACACAGCTGACAAGCGGCTGAGTCGGGATTAGAACCCACGACCTCTGACTCCCAAGCCCGGGCTCTTTCCACTGAGCCACAATGCTTCTCTAAGGTGGTGATCTACTCCTTTTTTTAAAAAAAAAAAAAAGATATTTCTTAAGCGCTTACTCTATGCCAGGCACTGCGCTAAGCAGTTGGGTAGGTACAAGCTAAACTCATTCATTCACAATCATATTTACTGAGCGCTTACTGTGTGCAGAGCGCTGTACTAAGCGTTTGGAAAGTACAGTTCAGCGACAAATAATAATAATAAAGATGGTATTTGTTAAGCGCTTACTATGTGCAAAGCACTGTTCTAAGCGCTGGGGGAGGTAACAAGGTGATCAGGTTGTCCCACGGGGGGCTCACGGTTTTAATCCCCATTTTACAGATGAGGGAACTGAGGCCCAGAGAAATTAAGTGACTTGCCCAATGTCACACAGCTGACAGTTGGCGGAGCCGGGATTTGAACCCATGACCTCTGACTCCAAAGCCCGGGCTTTTTCCACTGAGCCACGCTGCTTCTCCAGAGGGGGGAAACGGACATCAAAACAAGTAAACAGGCATCCATAGCATCAATATAAATAAACTGAATTAGAGATGTCTACGCATCATTAATCAAATAAATAGCATTATAAATATGCCCGCCTCCTAATCGCAGAGGAGCAACGTGGCTCGGTGGAAAGAGCCCGGGCTTTGGAGTCATTCATTCATTCAATCGTATTTATTGAGCGCTCACTGTGTGCAGAGCACTGGACTAAGCGCTTGGGAAGTACAAGTCGGCAACATATAGAGACGGTCCCTACCCAACAGTGGGCTCACAGTCTAGAAGCGGGAGACAGACAACAAAACAAAACATATTAACAAAATAAAATAAATAGAATACGTACAAATAAAATAGAGTAATAAATCCGCACAAACATATGTACATATATACAGGTGCTGTGGGGAGGGGAAGGAGGTAAGGTTGGGGGGGGGGGGATGGGGCAAGTCACTTCACTTCTCTGCGCCTCAGTTCCCTCATCTGTAAAATGGGGATTAAGACTGTGAGCCCCCCGTGGGACAACATGATCACCCTGTATCCTCCCCAGTGCTTAGAACAGTGCTTTGCACATAGTAAGCGCTTAGTAAATGCCATTATTATTATTATTCTCTGGACCTCAGTGACCTCATCTGTAAAATGGGGATTAAGACTGTGAGCCTCACGTGGGACAACCTGATCACCTTGTATCCTCCCCAGTGCTTAGAACAGTGCTTGGCACATAGGAAGCACTTAGCAAATACCATCATCATTATTATTATTATTCTCTGGGCCTCAGTGACCTCATCTGTAAAACAGGGATTAAGACTGTGAGCCCCACGTGGGACAACCTGATCAACTTGTATCCTCTCCAGCGCTTAGAACAGTGCTTTGCACATAGTAAGTGCTTAACAAATGCCATTATTATTATTATTATTATTATTATTATTATTATTATTATCTGGGCTTCAGTGACCTCATCTGTAAAACGGGGATTAAGGCTGTGAGCCCCACGTGGGACAACATGATTACCTTGTATCCTGCCCAGTGTTTAGAACAGTGCTTTGCACATAGTAAGCGCTTAATAAATGCCATTATTATTATTATTATTATTATCTGGGCTTCAGTGACCTCATCTGTAAAACAGGGATTAAGACTGTGAGCCCCCCATGGGACAACCCAATCACCTTGTAACCTTCCCAGCACTTAGAACAGTGCTTTGCACATAGTAAGCGCTTAATAAATGCCATTATTATTATTATTATTATTGTTACTATTATTATTATTCTCTGGGCCTCAGTGACCTCATCTGGAAAATGGGGATGACGACTGTGAGCCCCCCCCATGGGACAACCTGATCACCTTGTAACCTCCCCAGAGCTTAGAACAGTGCTTGACACATAGGAAGCGCTCAACAAATGCCATCATTATTATTCTTCTCATTCTTATTACTTGCCCAAGGTCACACAGCAGATGTGGAAGAGCCGGAATTAGAACCCAGGTCCCCTGGCCACCCAGGCCTGTGGTCTGTCCACTGGCCCAAGCTGCTTCTCTGTGTCCCCTTCCGCCCTAGACCGTAAGTTCGGTGTGGGCAGGGAACGTGTCGACCAACTCTGCTGTACTGCACTCTCCCAAGTGCTTCGAACAATCAATCAATCAATCAATCGTATTTATTGAGCGCTTACTGTGTGCAGAGCACTGTACTAAGCGCTTGGGAAGGACAAGTTGGCAACATAGAGAGACCCAACAGCGGGCTCACAGTCTAGAAGGGGGAGACAGGCAACAAAACATATTAACAAAATAAAATAAATAGAATAAATATGTACAAGTAAAATAAATAAATATCATCATCATCATCAATCGTATTTATTGAGCGCTTACTATGTGCAGAGCACTGTACTAAGCGCTTGGGAAGTACAAGTTGGCAACACATAGAGACGGTCCCTACCCGACAGCGGGCTCACAGTCTAGAAGGGGGAGACAGAGAACAAAACAAAACATTAACAAAATAAAATAAATAGAATAAATATGTACAAGTAAAATAAATAAATATCATCATCATCATCATCAATCGTATTTATTGAGCGCTTACTATGTGCAGAGCACTGTACTAAGCGCTTGGGAAGTACAAGTTGGCAACATATAGAGACAGTCCCTACCCAACAGTGGGCTCACAGTCTAAAAGGGGGAGACAGACAACAAAACCAAACATATTAACAAAATAAAATAAATAGAATAAATATGTACAAATAAAATAAATAGAGTAATAAATACATGCGAACATATATACATATATACAGGTGCTGTGGGGAGGGGAAGGAGGTAAGGCGGGGGGATGGAGAGGGGGAGAGGAAGGAGGCCGGTTGATTTCAGTAAGATCAATCAATTAATGAATCGTATTTATTGAGCGCTTGCTGTGTGCAGAGCACTGTACTAAGCGCTTGGCAAGTACAAATTGGCAACACATAGAGACGGTCCCTACCCAACAATCAATCAATCAATCAATCGTATTTATTGAGCGCTTACTGTGTGCGGAGCACTGCACTAAGCGCCTGGGAAGTACAAGTTGGCAACATATAGAGACAGTCACAGTGCTCTGCACAAAATAAGCGCTCGATACACGCCATGGATGACGACGGCATGCCAACTTGGACTTCCCAAGCGCTTAGTACAGTGCCCTGCACACAGTCAGCGCTCAATAAATACGACCGAACGAATGAATCAAGAGAAGCCGCGTGGCTCGGCGGAAAGAGCCCGGGCTTGGGAGTCAGAGGTCACGGGTTCGAATCCCGCCTCCGCCACCTGTCTGCTGTGTGACCTTGGGCGAGTCACTTCAGTTCTCTGGGCCTCAGTCATCTCACCTGTAAAATGGGGATGGAGGCTGTGAGCTCCACGTGGGACAACCTCATCACCTTCTATCTACGCCAGTGCTGAGAACAGTGCTTGGCACATAGCGTTTAACAAATATTATTATTATTATTGTTGCTATTATTACTATTATTATCATCAATCGTATTTATTGAGCGCTTACTATGTGCACAGCACTGTACTAAGCGCTTGGGAAGTACAAATTGGCAACATATAGAGACAGTCCCTACCCAACAGTGGGCTCACAGTCTAAAATTATTATCATTTTATTTATTTATTTATTTATTATTTTATCATTATTATTATTATTATTATTAATTATTATTATTATTATTATGTCCTCTGTTCCTCCACCTCTAGCAATAGTCGAAAGCTGCAGCTACCCAAATTAAAGTGGAGAGAAGCTTGGTGGCCTAATGGAAAGGGCAGGGCCCCGAGAGCCAGACAACCCGGAGCAGCGTGGCTCAGTGGAAAGAGCCCGGGCTTTGGAGTCAGAAGTCATGGGTTCAAATTCCGGCTCCGCCAATTGTCAGCTGGGTGACTCTGGGCAAGTCACTTCACTTCTCTGGGCTTCAGTTCCCTCATCTGTAAAATCGGGGTGAAGACTGTGAGCCCCCCCGTGGGACAACCTTATCACCTTGTAACCTCCCCAGCGCTTAGAACATCATCATCATCAATCGTATTTATTGAGCGCTTACTATGTGCAGAGCACTGTACTAAGCGCTTGGGAAGTACAAATTGGCAACATACAGAGACAGCCCCTACCCAACAGTGGGCTCACAGTCTAAAAGGGGGAGACAGAGAACAAAACCAAACATACTAACAAAATAAAATAAATAGAATAGATATGTACAAAAAAAATAGAGTAATACATATGTACAAAAATATATACATGTATATATATAGAACAGTGCTTTGCACATAGTAAGCGCTTAATAAATGTCATCATCATTATTATTATTATTATTATTATTCTAATCCCAGCTCTGCCACGTGTCAGCTGTGTGACCTGGGGGGGGGGGCGTCACTTAAAGTCTCTGGGCCTCAGCTGTCTCATCTGCAAAATGGGGATTAAATCCTACTCATTCATTCACTCAATCGTATTTACTGAGAGCTTACTGTGTGCAGAGCACTGTACTAAGCGCTTGGGAAGTCCAAGTTGGCAACATATAGAGACGGTCCCTACCCTCACAGTCTAGAAGGGGGAGACGGACAACAAAACATGCGGACAGGTGTCACCAGAACAAATAGAATTAAAGCTAAATGCACATCGTTAACAAAATTTATAGAATAGTAAATATGTACAAGTAAAATAGAGTAATCATTCTGTGTGGTTTTGTTCTCTGTCTCCCTCTTCTAGACTGTGAGCCCACTGTTGGGTAGGGACCATCTCTAGATGTTGCCAACTTGGACTTCCCAAGCGCTTAGTACAGTGCTCTGCACACAGTAAGCGCTCAATAAATACGATTGATTGATTGATTGATTACAAACATATATACAGGTGCTGCGGGGAGGGGAAGGAGGTAGGGCAGAGGGAGCCCACTGTTGGGTAGGGACCGTCTCTCTATGTTGTACTTCCCAAGCGCTTAGTACAGTGCTCTGCGCACAGTAAGCACTCAATAAATACGATTGATTGAATGAATGAATGAAAGGGGATGGGAAGGAGAGGAAAAAGGGGGCTCAGTCTGGGAAGGCCTCTTGAAGGAGGTGAGTCCTACTTACTCTGCAAGTCCCGTGTGAGACAGGGACCGTGGGTCCAATTTGATTATCTTGTATCTACCCCTGTGCTCGGGGTACAGTGCTACGGCGCTTGGCACAGCTTATTAACCATAATCACCAAATAATAATAATAATAATAATAATAATAATAATAATAATGGTGTTTGTTAAGCGCTTACTATGTGCGAAGCACCGTTCTAAGCGCTGGGGGAGAATACAAGGTGATCAGGTTGTCCCACGTGGGGCTCAGTCTTAATCACCATTTTACAGTTGAGGTAACTCAGAGAAGTGAAGTGACTTGCCCAAAGTCACACAGCAGACAAGTGGCGGAGTCGGGATTAGAACCCGTGACCCCTGACGCCCAAGCCCGCGCTCTTTCCACTGAGCCACGCTGCTTCTCTACTAAACTTGCTCCACGCACACACTCCAATCAGATCTTCCCACGCGTCCGGAGCAGACTGTGAGCCTGTTGTTCATTCATTCATTCATTCAATCGTATTTATTGAGCGCTTACTGTGTGCAGATCACTGGACTGAGCGCTTGGGAAGTCCAAGTTGGCAACATATAGAGACGGTCCCTACCCAACAGTGGGCTCACAGTCTCGTAGGGGGAGACAGACAACAAAACATATTAATAAAATAAATAGAATAAGTATGTACAAGTAAAATAAATAAAGTAATAAATCCGTACAAATGTATATACAGGTGCTGTGGGGAGGCGAAGGAGGTAAGGCGGGGGGGATGGGGAGGGGGAGGAGGGGGAGAGGAAGGAGGGTAGGGACCGTCTCTGTTGCCGACATAGCTTATGAGCGTACCAAAACCGTCCAGGGCTACTGGCTGACAGACGGGGGTTATGATTACCTGGCATTGCGAACACTTTCTTCTCGACAAGTGGTTAACTTCTCGACAAGTGGTTGGAAATCAGGTGGGCGTAGGCAGAGAATCAGATATTTACATTGTCGCCAATGCACAGGAGAAACAGTTTGCATTAAAACCTCACAGGCTAGGAAGGACGTCGTTCCGTAATCTCAAAAACAAGCGCGACGGCCACAAGCACAGGCGTCAGATCAATCAATCGTCTTTATGGAGCGCTTACTGTGTGCAGAGCACTGGACTAAGCGCTTGGGAAGTACGAGTTGGCAACGTCTAGAGACGGTCCCTACCCAACAGCGGGCTCACAGGCTAAAAGGGGGAGACAGAGAACAAAACCAAACATACTAACAAGATAAAATAAATAGAATAGATATGTACAAGTAAAATAAATACGTAGAGTAATAAATATGTACAAACATACTTATCCTGGCTGTCTGCCATGAAGGAATTCGCCTACATGAAGGCCCTGTATGAGAGAAAATTCCCAGTTCCAAAGCCAACTGACTACAACCGGCAGGCTGTAGTTATGGAGCTCATCAGTGGCTATCCTCCATGTCAGGTGCATCAAATTGAAGATCCTGCCCCTGTCTACAATGAATCCATGGAATTGATCGTTAAGCTCACTAATCGCGGGTTGATTCCCAGTGATTTTAATGAGTTCAGTCTCATTCTGGATAATGAAGACCCTATCACCACCGTGATTGACTTCCCACATCTCAACCAAATGCCGAACGGCCTCCTAGACTGTGAGCCCACTGTTGGGTAGGGACCGTCTCTAGATGTTGCCAACGTGGACTTCCCAAGCGCTTAGTACAGTGCTCTGCACACAGTACGTGCTCAATAAATATGAATGAATGAATGTTTTGTTTTGTTGTCTGTCTCCCCCTTCTAGCCTGTGAGCCCACTGTTGGGTAGGGACCGTCTCTATGTGTTGCCAACTTGCACTTCCCAAGCGCTTAGTACAGTGCTCTGCACACAGTAAGTGGGAAGTACAAGTTGGCAACATAGAGAGACGGTCCCTACCCAGCGGCGGGCTCACAGTCTAGGAGGGGGAGACAGAGAACAAGACAAAACATATTAACAAAATAAAATAGGTAGAATAAATACGTACAAACAAAATAAAAAATAAAATAAATAAATAGGGTAATAAATACGTACAAACATATATACATATATAGAGGTGCATACATATATACATCTATACAGGTGAACTCTCCTACTCCAACCCAGCCCACACACTTGACTCTAACATTAACTTCTCCCTCCATCTCGTCTATTCACTCACTCAATCGTATTTATTGAGCACTTACTGTGTGCAGAGCACTGGACTAAGCGCTTGGGAAGTCCAAGGTGGCAACATATAGAGACGGTCCCTACCCAACGACGGGCTCACAGTCTGGAAGGGGGAGACAGACAACAAAACAAAACATATTAACAAAATAAAATAAATAGAATAAATATGCACAAACAAAACAAATAAATAATAAAAGATAAATAAAATAAATCAATAAATCAATCCATCAATAAATAAATAGGGTAATAAATACATACAAAGATATATACATATATACAGGTGCATACATATATACAGGTGAACTCTCCAACTCCAAGCCCCCACACTTGACTCTAACATTAACTTCTCCCTCTCCCTCCCTCCCTCTACCTTGAGAAGCAGCGTGGCTCAGTGGAAAGAGCCCGGGCTTTGGAGTCAGAGGTCATGGGTTCGAATCCTGGACTCCACCACATGTCTGCTGTGTGACCTTGGGCAAGTCACTTAACTTCTCTGAGCCTCAGTTCCCTCATCTGTAAAATGGGGACTAAGACTGTGAGCCCCATGTGGGACAACTTGATCACCTTGTAGGCCCCCCCAGCGCTTAGAACAGTGCTCTGCACATAGTAAGCGCTTAACAAATACCATCATTATTATTATTATTATTATTATCTCGCCGCCAAAATCTCCCCCACATCCTGCCTCTGGCCTAGGGACGCCCTCCCTCCTCAAATCTGACAGACAATTACACTCCCCTTCTTCAAAGCCTTACTGAAGGCCCACCTCCTCCAAGAGGCCTTCCCTGACTAAGCCCCCCTTTCCTCTTTTCCCACTCCCTTCTGCATCACCACAACTTGCTCTCTTTGCCCTCTCAGCCCCACCATTCATTCAATCGTATTTATTGAGCGCTTACTGTGTGCAGAGCACTGTACTAAGCGCCTGGGAAGTACAAGTTGGCAACATATACAGACGGCCCCTACCCAACAGCGGGCTCGCAGTCTAGAAGGGGGAGACACACAACAAAACAAAACCTATTAACCTAATAAAATAAATAGAATTCATTCATTCATTCAATTGTGTTTATTGAGTGCTTACTGTGTGCATAGCACTGTACTAAGCGCTTGGGAAGTACAAGTTGGCAACATATAGAGATAGTCCCTACCCAACAGCGGGCTCACAGTCTAGAAGGGGGAGACAGACAACAAAACAAAACATATTAACAAAATAAAATAAATAGAATTCATTCATTCATTCAATCGTATTTATTGAGTGCTTACTGTGTGCAGAGCACTATACCAAGTGCTTGGGAAGTACAAGTTGGCAACACACAGAGACAGTCCCTACCCAACAGTGGGCTCACAGTCTAGAAGGGGGAGACAGAGAACAAAACCAAACATATTAACAAGATGAAATAAATAGAATAGATATGTACAAGTAAAATAAACAGAGTAATAAATATGTACAAACATATATACATATATACAGGTGCTGTGGGGAAAGGACGGAGGTAAGACGGGAGGATGGGGGGGGACGAGGGGGAGAGCAGGAGGGGGCTCAGTCTGGGAAGGCCTCCTGGAGGTGGTGAGCTCTCAGCAGGGCCTTGAATGGAGGAAGCGAGCTAGCTTGGTGGATGGGCAGAGGGATTGGGGGCATTCCAGGCCCGGGGGTCAACGGCGGGACAGGCGAGAACGAGACATGGTGAGGAGATTAGCGGCAGAGGAGCGGAGGGTGCGGGCTGGGTTGCAGAAGAAGAGAAGGGAGGAGAGGTAGGATGGGACGAGGGGATGGACAGCCTGGAAGCCCAGGGGGAGGAGTTTCTGCCTGATGCGCAGATTGATCGGTAGCCATTGGAGGTTTTTGAGGAGGGGAGTAACAGGCCCAGAGCGTTTCTGGACAAAGACAATCCGGGCAGCAGCATGAAGTAGGGATTGAAGTGGGGAGAGACACGAGGATGGGAGATCAGAGAGGAGGCTGATGCAGTAGTCCAGACGGGATAGGATGAGCGCTTGAACGAGCAGGGTAGCGGTATGGATGGAGAGGAAAGGGCGGATCTTGGCAATGTTGCGGAGCTGAGACCGGCAGGTTTTGGTGACGGCTTGGATGTGAGGGGTGAACGAGACAGCGGAGTCGAGGATGACACCAAGGTTGCGGGCTTGTGAGACAGGAAGGATGGTAGTGCCGTCAACGGTGATGGGAAAGTCAGGGAGAGGGCAGGGTTTAGGAGGGAAGACAAGGAGTTCAGTCTTGGACATGTTGGGTTTGAGATGGCGGGCAGACATCCAGATGGAGATGTCCTGAAGGCAGGAGGAGATGCGAGCCTGGAGAGAGGGGGAGAGAGCAGGGGCAGAGATGGAGATCTGGGTGTCATCAGCGTAGAGATGATAGTGGAAGCCATGGGAGCGAATGAGGTCACCAAGGGAGAGAGTGTAGATCGAGAACAGAAGGGGACCAAGCACTGAACCTTGGGAAACCCCCACAGTAAGAGGATGGGAGGAGGAGGAGAAGCCTGCAAAAGAGACTGAGAAAGAACGACCGGAGAGATAAGAGGTGAACCAGAAGAGGACGGAGTCTGTGAAGCCGAGGTCAGACAGCGTGTTGAGGAGAAGGGGGTGGTCCACAGTGTCGAAGGCAGCTGAGAGGTCGAGGAGGATTAGGACAGAGTATGAGCCGTTGGATTTGGCAAGCAGGAGGTCATTGGTGACCTTTGAGAGGGCAGTTTCCGTGGAATGTAGGGGACGGAAGCCAGACTGGAGGGGGTCGAGGAGGGAGTTGGTGTTGAGGAAATCAAGGCAGCGCGTGTAGACAACTCGTGTAAGGAGTTTGGAAAGGAATGGTAGGAGGGAGATGGGGCGATAACTAGAAGGTGAGGTGGGGTCAAGAGAGGGTTTTTTTAGGATGGGAGAGACATGGGCATGTTTGAAGGCAGAGGGGAAGGAACCAGTGGAGAGTGAGCGGTTGAAGATGGAAGTTAAGGAGGGGAGAAGGGATGGAGCGAGAGATTTCATGAGATGAGAGGGAATGGGGTCAGAAGCACAGGTGGCCGGAGTAGCACTTGATAGGAGGGAGGAGAGCTCCTCTGAGGACACTGCTAGGAAGGAAGGATGGGAGAGTAGCAGAGAGTGTTGAGAGTCGGGGGGTCAGAGAAGAGGGGAGAGTGCCTTTGGGGCGGTCGGACCTGATGGATTTAATTTTGTTAATGAAGTAGGAGGCCAGACCGTTGGGGGTGAGGGAAGGAGGAGGGGGAGGAACCGGGGGCCTGAGAAGGGAGTTGAATGTACGGAAGAGCTGGCGGGGGTGATGGGCATGGGTGTCAATAAGGGAGGAGAAATAGTTCTTTCTGGCAGAGGAGAGGGCTGAGTTAAGGCAGGAAAGGATAAACTTGAAGTGAACGAGGTTGGCATGGGGTTTAGACTTTCGCCAGCAGCGTTCAGCAGCTCGAGCATAAGAGCAAAGGAGGGGGACAGTGGCAGTGATCCAGGGCTGTGGGTTAGTGGTGCAAGAGCGGCGAAGGGAAAGGGGAGCGAGTGAGTCTAGCTGAGTAGAAAGGGTAGAGTTGAGAGCAGTAATCTGATCATCAAGACTGGGTAGAGAGGAGAGGGCGGCGAGGTGGGGTGTGAGGTGCTCAGAAAGATGGATGGGGTCAAGAGAGCGGAGATCTCTGTGAGGGAGTAATACGGATTTACAGGGGAAAGGAGTGTGAGTGAGGAGGCAGGTGAGAAGATTATGATCAGAGAGAGGGATTTCAGAGTTGGTGAGGTGGGGTGGAGCAAGAGGTTGGCAGCGTCGAGGAGAGATAGAAGGCGGGCGGCAGAGGAGTCATCAGGGATATCCATGTGGATGTTGAAGTCTCCGAGGATCAGAGTGGGCATGGAAAAGGAGAGAAGGAAGGTGAGGAAGGGGTCAAAATCATTAAAGAAGTTGGAGGTGGGGCGGGGGGGGGGGGTTGATGACGGCTACAAGAATCTGGAGGGGGTGGGAGAGGCGAATAACGTGGGCTTCAAAGGAAGCGAAGGAAAGGGAAGGGGGAGGAGGAATAGCGCGAAAGCAACATTGGGGGTCGAGAAGGAAACCGACATCTCCTCCTTTTCCGGTGAGTCTGGGGGAGTGGGAGAAGAAGAGACCTCCATTGGAGAGAGCAGCAGAAAAGACCTTGTCGTCCAGGGACAACCATGTTTCGGTTAGGGCAAGGAGGAGTAGAGAGCTGGAAAGGAATAGGTCCAGGATGAAAGGGATCTTACTTAAAACGGAGCGGGGGTTCCAGAGGCCACACTTGGCAGCAGCTGTCGAGGGAGGGGAGGGAGGGGGAAGGGTGCGAGGGGTGGGGAGGGTTTGGATTGGGATGAGGTGGTGGGGGCCTAGGAGGGGAGAATGGGAAGAGGGGTGGCGATGGGAAAGGAGAACTGGGATGGGGTGGGGCGGGGAGAAGGGGAGGGAGGGGGCAGGGAGGGAGGAGTGGAGGACTGGCGCTGGGACAGAGGGATCCTTGGTAGGGGGTGAGGGGGAGTGGGCTTGGTGGGGGAGAGGGAGGGAAAAAGCTGGGTGGGAGAGGGGAAGGAACGGGAATGGCAGTTGGGAGCCAGGGAATTGAAAGTTCATGGTGAGGTAACCAGGGCAAGTGATAGTACAGCGGGAGGTTAACAATTGAGATGCAGATGTGACAAAACAGTAGCAATGATATAAATAGGCGATGGCATCACAGGGGGTCGTGAAACGATTAACATGCTATGGCAATAATAAAATTGGCAGATAATGATGTCACAGACAGCAGATACAAACTATTATGTGCTGGAGTAGGGTGGACCTGTTAAGGGAATCAGGGAGCAGAGATACCTGGGGAGAGGAGTGAACAGCCAACTAGCATGGGAGGGCTGAGTAGGTGCAAATGAGGTTGTCCTTAATACATACGATCGATTGTACTCCCCAAGCGCTTAGTACAGTGCTCTGTACACAGAAAAGCAGTGTGGCTCAGTGGAAAGAACCTGGGCTTTGGAGTCACAGGTCATGGGTTCAAATCCCGGCTCGCCAACTGTCAGCTGTGTGACTTTGGGCAAGTCACTTCAGTTCTCTGGGTCTCAGTTCCCTCATCTGTAAAATGAAGATGAAAACTGTGAGCCCCACGTAGGACAACCGGATCACCTTGTATCCCCCCCAAACCAGAGCTTAGAATAGTGCTTCACATAGTAAGCGCCTAACAAATGCCATCATTACTATTACTATTACCAGGCCTGGACCGGACCCACGGTACCGACAAGGACCGGACCGGAGAGGACCAGATGGGACAGACCAGGCCCGGGCCGGACCAGAACCCGATGGGACGGACCAGGCCCGGACCGAACCGACGAGGACTGGAAGGGGCGGGAGAGAGCAGGACTGAACTCCTTGTCTTCCCTCCCAAACCCTGCCCTCTCCCTGACTTTCCCATCTCTGTTGACGGCACTACCATCCTTCCCGTCTCCCAAGCCCGCAACCTCGGTGTCATCCTCGACTGCGCTCTCTCGTTCACCCCTCACATCCAAGCCGTCACCAAAACCTGCCGGTCTCAGCTCCGCAACATTGCCAAGATCCGCCCTTTCCTCTCCATCCAAACCGCTCCCCTGCTCGTTCAAGCTCTCATCCTATCCCGTCTGAACTACTGCATCAGCCTCCTCTCTGATCTCCCATCCTCATGTCTCTCCCCACTTCAGTCCATACTTCACACTGCTGCCCGGATCGTCTTTGTCCAGAAATGCTCTGGGCAAGTTACTCCCCTCCTCAAAAATCTCCAGTGGCTACCAATCAACCTGCGCATCAGGCAGAAACTCCTCACCCTGCTACCTCCCCTCCCTTCTGTCCTTCTCCAGCCCAGCCGGCACCCTCCGCTCCTCCGCCGCTAATCTCCTCACCGTTAGGCCTCGTTCTCTCCTGTCCCACCGTCGACCCCCGGCCCACGTCCTCCCCCGGGCCTGGAACGCCCTCCCTCTGCCCATCCGCCAAGCTCGCTCTCTTCCTCCCTTCAAGGCCCTACTGAGAGCTCACCTCCTCCAGGAGGCCTTCCCAGACTGCGCCCCTTCCTTCCTCTCCCCCTCCTTCCCCTCTCCATCCCCACCGTCTTACCTCCTTCCCTTCCCCACAGAACCTGTATATATGCATATATGTTTGCACATATTTATTACTCTATTTATTTATTTTACTTGTGCATATCTATTCTATTTATTTTGTCAGTATGTTCGGTTTTGTTGTCTGTCACCCCCTTTTAGACTGTGAGCCCACTGTTGGGTAGGGACTGTCTCTATATGTTGCCAATCTGTACTTCCCAAGCGCTTAGTACAGTGCTCCGCACACAGTAAGCGCTCAATACGATTGATTGATTGATTGATTGATGAGAGCAGGAAGGTGAGGTAGGAGGGGCTGGGGGGATGGAGAGCAGAACGACAACTCCCGGCAGGCCTTGCGAGCGCCCACCTCGCCCCCCAACCAGCATCGTCCCCAGGGCCGCCAGGCTAGGTGAACTACAACTCCCGGCAGGCCCTGCGAGCGCCCTCCTCGCCCACCCAACCAGCCTCGTCCCCGGGGCCGCGAGCCTAAATGGACTACAACTCCCGGCAGGCCTTGCGAGTGCCCCCCTCGACCCCCAATCAGCACCGTCCCCGGGTCCGCCAGGCTAAGTGGACTACAACTCCCGGCAGGCCTTGCGAGCGCCCCCCCCCCCCCATTAGCATCGCTCCCGTGGCCGCCAGGCTAAGTGGACTACAGCTCCCGGCTGGCCTTGCGAGCGCTCTCCCAATCAGCACCGACAGCGGGGCCAACGGGCTAATTGGACTGCAACTCCCGGCAGGCCTTGCGAGCGCCCTCCCAATCAACACTGACAGCGGGGCCGCCAGGCTAATTGGACTACAACTCCCGGCTGGCCTTCATCATCATCATCATATTTATTGAGCAATTACTGTGTGCAGAGCACTGTACTAAGCGCTTGGGAAGTACAAGTTGGCAACATATAGAGACAGTCCCTACCCAACAGCGGGCTCACAGTCTAAAAGGGGGAGACAGAGAACAAAACCAAACATACTAACAAAATAAAATAAATAGAATAGATATGTACAAGTAAAATAGAGTAATAAATCTGTACAAGCATATATACAGGTGCAGTGGGGAAGGGAAGGAGGTAAGATGGGAGGGATGGAGAGGGGGACGAGGGGGAGAAGAAGGAAGGGGCTCAGTCTGGGAAGGCCTCCCAATCAGCACTGTCCCCGGGGCCGCCAGGCTAAGTGGACAACTCCCAGCAGGCCTTGCGAGCGCCCCCCCGCCCCCCACAATTAGCATCGCTCCCGTGGCCGCCAGGCTAAGTGGACTACAACTCCCGGCTGGCCTTGCGAGCGCCCGCCCAATCAGTACCGACAGCGGAGCCGCCAGGCTAATTGGACTACAACTCCCGGCAGGCCTGGCGAGCGCCCTCCTGGTCAATCGTATTTATTGAGCGCTTGTTGTGTGCAGAGCACTGGACTAAGCGCTTGGGAAGTACAAGAGACGGTCCCTACCCGACAGTGGGCTCACAGTCCAGTTCCCCCCTCCACCTGCACCGTTCCCGAGGCCGCGCGCCGTGATTCATTCGTTCCATCGTATTTACTGAGCGCTCACTGTGTGCAGGGCACTGTACTAAGCGCTTGGGAAGTCAGCAACATAGAGAGACCGTCCCCACCCAACAGCGGGCTCCCAGTTTAGAAGGGGGCCACAGACAATCAATCAAGCAATCAATCGTATTTATTGAGAGCTTGCTGTGTGTAGGGCACCGTACTAAGAGATTGGGAAATCGGCAACATAGACGGTTCCCACGCAACAGCGGGCTCCCAGTCTAGAAGGGGGCCACAGACGACAAAGCAAATGAACAAAAGGAAATAAAGGGAATAAGTCAGCGCACTCTAGTGTCTCACCGAGGGCGCAGATCTTCCTCCGCCGGACCCAGAGTCCGGGCCGTTCCGGGGGCCCCGTCCGGGCGTCGGGGAGCCCGAGGCGGCGGCACAGGCGGAGGGCGCAGGCCTCCAGGTGGGCCACGTGGCGGCGCAGCGGGAGGCCCAGCCGGCGCAGGCGCAGCAGCGGGTGGCCCAGCAGCTGGCCCGGGCCGTGGAAGGTGGCCAGCCCGCCGCGGCCCGTCGCCCACACCTGGGCGCCCAGCGCGCGGACCCGCGCCTGCTCCTCGGGGCTCAGCCCGCCGCGCAGCCCCGACGTGTACACCGGGCCCGACGGCTCCCCGACCAGCAGCGCCCCCGACGGCCCCGGCGCCTGGGCCCCGGCCCCGGCCCCGGCCCCGGCCTGCAGCTCCCGCAGCCAGCGGTCCTGCAGCGCCAGCACCTCCGCGTACGGCACCCGGCCCAGCCGCAGCAGCCGCACCGTCGGGCGCGCCGCGCACCCCATGGCGGACGGCCTCGACGGCCACCGCCGCCGCGAGGGACGGGGGCGGGGCGCATGCGCGGGGCCGGGAGGAGGGGGCGTGGCCGACGGGGAGAGGGTCCGAGGGCGGGGCGGGGCGGGCGCATGCGCGGGCTGGGGGAGGGGTAGGAGGCGGGCGCATGCGCGGGGGTCGGGTGGAGGGGGCGTGGCCGACGGGGAGAGGGGCGTGGCGGAGAGGGCGCATGCGCGGATGGGGATAAGGGGCGGGGCCAAGGGCACAAGGGGGGAAGGGCGCATGCGCGGGGCGGGGAGCAGGGGGTGTGGGCCGACGGAGAAGGGGGCTGGGCCGAGGAAGGGGCGGGACAGGCGCATGCGCGGGCAGGGGACGGGGCCCACGGGCGCCGTGCAACGCGCATGCGCGATCTGGGAGTCGGGGGCGGGGCCACGGGCGTAGCGGAACGGGCGCGTGCGCGAGCTGGGGATAGGAGGAGGTGCCAAGGGAGTAAGGGGACTTGCGCATGCGCGGGACGGGGGCGGGGGCGTGACCAGGAGGGGATGGGGCGTGGCCAAGGCCTTAACGGGCGGGTCCAGGGCTCTCGGCGGCGGTGGGGCCAAAAGTCGGAACGGCTCCAAGGGAGGAGGGGGCGGGGCCACGGGCGTTGCAGGGCGGGCGCGTGCGCGAGCTGGGGGTTGGGGGCCGGGCCGAGGGCGCGTGCGCGGGGATTGAAGTAGGGGGTGGGGCCAAGAAATGGGGGCGGGGCCGAGGGAGAAAAGGGCTGGGCCAAGGGCGTAGGGGGGACGGGCGCATGCGCGGGGCGAGGATTGGGGGCCGGGCCAAGGGCGTAAGGGGGGCGTGCGCCTGCGCGGGACGGGGATTATGGGGCGTGGTTGATGAGTGGGCGTGGCCAATGTCGTGCGGGATGGGCGAGGTGGGGGGCGTGGCCAGGGAGCGAAAGTAGGCGTGCGCATGCGCGGGGCGGGGGTTAGGGGTGTGGTCATTGAGTGGGCGGGGCCAGGGCGGAAAGGGTCGTGCGCATGCGCGGGGCAGAGCGGTGTATCAATCAATCAGTCGTATTTATTCAGTGGGCTCACAGTGTAGAAGGGGAAGGCAGAGAACAAAACCAAACGTGCTAACAAAATAAAATAAATAGAATAGATAGGTGCAAGTAAAATAAATAAATAAATGGAGTAATAAATAGGTATAAACCTATATACAGGTGCTGTGGGGAAGGGAAGGAGGTAAGATGGGGGGATGGAGGAAGGGGCTCAATGTGGGAAGGCCTCCTGGAGGAGGTGAGCTCTCAGTAGGGCCTTGAAGGGAGGAAGAGAGCTAGCTTGGCGGATGGGCAGAGGGAGGGCATTCCAGGCCCGGGGGTCGATGGCGGGACAGGCGAGAACGAGGCCTAACGGTGAAGAGATCAGCGGCGGAGGAGCGGAGGGTGCCGGCTGGGCTGTAGAAGGAGAGAAGGGAGGTGAGGTAGGAGGGGGCGAGGTGATGGACAGCCTTGAAGCCCAGGGTGAGGAGTTTCTGCCTGATGTGCAGATTGATTGGTAGCCACTGGAGATTTTTGAGGAGGTGAGTAACATGCCCAGAGCGTTTCTGGACAAAGACGATCCGGGCAGGGGCGTGAAGTGTGGATTGAATTGGGGAGAGACACGAGGATGGGAGATCAGAGAGAAGGCTGGTGCAGTAGTCCAGACGGGACAGGATGAGAGCTTGAATGAGCAGGGTAGCAGTTTGGATGGAGAGGAAAGGGCGGATCTTGGCAATGTTGCGGAGCTGAGACCGGCAGGTTTTGGTGACGGCTTGGATGTGAGGGGTGAACGAGAGAGCAGAGTCGACGATGACACCAAGGTTGCGGGCTTGTGAGACGGGAAGGACGGTAGTGCCGTCAACAGAGATGGGAAAGTCAGGGAGAGGGCAGGGTTTGGGAGGGAAGACAAGGAGTTCAGTCTTCGACATGTTGAGTTTTAGGTGGTGGGCAGACACCCAGATGGAGATGTCCTGAAGGCAGGAGGAGATGCGAGCTTGTCCAGGGCTTTGGCAGCTTCGCGGATGCCACGGGCCAGGCCGTCGTGGATGAGTGCGGTCTTCAGCACTTCTTGGAGAGCGGTGTTAACATCCATTACACCTCCAGCAGCAATGCCTTCCTCGGCCATGGCGGCGGTCACGGACGGGCCTGAATCTTCAAATCCCCTGGGAAGCCACCGCCTCCCGCTCCGATCGTGACTTATCCAAGGTCGCACAACCGACAGTGGCGGAGCTGGGATTGGAACCCCCATAATACTAATAATAATTAGTATTAAATTATAATAGTACACAGAAATAGTAATAATATTCATTCAATCGCATTCATTGAACAATGACTGTGTGCAGAGCACTGGACTAAGCGCTTGCTTGGAAATAATAATAATGATGGCATTTTATTAGGCGCTTACTATGTGCAAAGCACTGTTCTAAGTGCCGAGGAGGATGCAAGGTGATCGGGCCGTCCCACGTGGGGCTCACAGTCTTCATCCCCATTTTGCAGATGAGGGAACTGAGGCACAGAAAAGTGAAGTGACTTGTCCAAAGTCACACAGCTGACAAGTGGCCGAGCCGGGAAAGTACAATTCGGCAACAGAGAGAGACGGTCTCTACTGTTGTCCACTAACGGACTTGACATGACTGACTCCATTTTGTGCAGGCCTTTTTTTTGTATTTTATGCAAGGCTCCACAACAGAATGTCTTCAAGGCCAGTAACAAGTAACACTTATCTATGCAAGGTCATAGGGCAGATGATGGCATTTTATTAGGCGCTTACTATGTGCAAAGCACTGTTCTAAGCACAGAGGAGGATACAAGGTGATCGGGTCGTCCCACGTGGGGCTCACAGTCTTCACCCCCATTTTGCAGATGAGGGAACTGAGGCACAGAAAAGTGAAGTGACTCGCCCAAAGTCACACAGCTGACAAGTGGCCGAGCCGGGAAAGCACAATTCGGCAACAGAGAGAGACGGTCTCTGCTGCTGTCCACTAGCGGACTTGACATGACCGACTCCATTTTGTGCAGGCCGAGAGAACAACTCCTTTTTTTTTGTATTCTACGCAAGGCCTCAACAACAGGATGTCCTACAAGGCCGGTAACAAGTAACACCCATCTATGCAAGGTCATAGGGCAGATAACAACATCCTGCACAAGACAGTGAAAACAGAGAATAATGAGAATTTATAAATTCTGTCGGTCCTAATTGGATTCCTGAAATTCCCAATTGCTCGCCCCCGCTTTGCTGTAACTCAATAAAAGACACAGTGGGAATGGGATCGGGGCTGCTCGTCACTCGTCCCTCTCTCGGGAGGGGAACGGGCAGGTAGCCGCCTTCCTCCTTTGCTGCTTTATCTGAACTCACGTCTCCGCGTCATTTTTCCTATCCGCGTCACCACCTTGGGTTCTCGAACCCCGCCGCCGATTTACACCGAGAGAAGCAGCTTGGTTCAGTAGAAAGAGGACGGGCTTTGGAGTCGGAGGTCATGGGTTCAAATCCCGGCTCCACCAACTGTCAGCTGTGTGACTTTGGACAAATCACTTAACTTCTCTGCGCCTTAGTTACCTCATCTGTAAAATGGGGATGAAGACTGTGAGCCCCCCCGGGGGACAACCTGATCACCTTGTAGCCTCCCCAGCGCTTCGAACAGTGCTTTGCACATAGTAAGCGCTTAATAAATGCCATTATTATTATTATTACATCAGTCGTTCGGGGCGTTGCAGTCACTCGTACCCCATCGGGGTGAACGGGCTGCTCGCCACTTTCTGTGACTCGTTCTCTCGGAGTCGCTCGTCTCTTCATCGACTAAACGAACCCATATGTTAAACTTTTCTGTCGATAACAGCTTCTGGCGACCACGAAGGGACCCCGCCATGATTGTCGATAACACTACCCAACAACGGGCTCACAGTCACCATATGCCTGGCGCTGTACTAAGCGCTGGGGTGGATAAAGCAAATCGGACTGGACGCAGTCCCTGTCCCCCGTGGGGCTCCCAGTCTTCCATTGTCGTCCGCCAGCAGACTTGGCACGACTGACTCCATTCATTCATTCAATCGTACTTATTGAGCCAGCTGTTGGGTAGGGACCGTCTCTCTATGTTGCCGACTCGTACTTCCCAAGCGCTTAGTCCAGTGCTCTGCACACAGTAAGCGCTCAATAAATACGATTGAATGAATGAATGAATTTATTGAGCGCTTACTGTGTGCGGAGCACTGTCCTAAGCGCTTGGGAAGTCCAAGTCGGCAACATCTAGAGGCGGTCCCTACCCGACAAGAGGCTCACGGTCTAGAAGGGGGAGACGGACAACAGAACAAAACATGGAGACAGGTGTCAAAATCGTCAGAACAAATAGAATTAAAGCTAGATGCACATCATTAACAAAATAAATAGAATGGTAAGTATGTACAAGTGAAATAAATAGAGTAATAAATCCGTACAAACATGTATACAGGCGCTGTGGGGAGGGGAAGGACGTAGGGCGGGGGGAGGGGGAGGAGGAGAGGAAGAAGGGGGCTGAGTGTGGGAAGGCCTCCTGGAGGAGGTGAGCTCTCAGGAGGGCTTTGAAGGGAGGAAGAGAGCTAGCTTGGTGGATGTGTGGAGGGAGGGCATTCCGGGCCAGGGGGAGGACGTGGGCCGGGGGTCGACGGCGGGACAGGCGAGAACGAGGCCTAACGGTGAGGAGGTGAGCGGCCGCAGAGGAGCGGAGGGTGCGGGCTGGGCTGGAGAAGGACAGAAGGGAGGGGACGAAGGAGGGGGCGAGGGGATGGACAGCCTTGAAGATGATGTGCACACCGACAGGAACCCTCCATTTTGCGCAGGCCGAGAGCAACTCCTTTTTGTATTTTACGCAAGGCTCGTCAACAGAATGTCTTCAAGGCCAGTAACGAGTAACACCCGTCCATGCAATGTTGAAGGGCCGATAGCAAGTCACTCCCGTCCGTACGGCAAGGTTGTAAGGCCTAAAACGAGTAACTCTTGTCTGTACAAGGCTGTGATAACAGAGATCGATGAAAATTCACGTCTGGCTATTGATGAGATTGCCTTATCGGAGAATCCGCGGGTACGTGCGGAGCGCTGGGGCTCCCCGAATCCGGCTACCCTGCTGGAGTCCTCCCCCACGACTGACCAAATTCGTGATTGGGACGAGGCAGCTCGGGAAACTGTCGCCCCTCGACCTGACCTCCGCGATGAGCCCCTGTCTGCTCCTGTTTATGGATGGCTCCTCCTTTATACCTGTATATATACCTATATACCTGTACCTGTTTGTACATATTTATTACTCTATGTGTTTTACCTGTATATTTCTATTCTATTTATTTTATTTTGTTAGCATGTTTGGTTTTGTTCTCTGTCTCCCCCTTTTAGACTGTGAGCCCACTGTTGGGTAGGGACTGTCTCTATATGTTGCCAACTTGAACTTCCAAAGCGCTTAGTACAGTGCTCTGCACACAGTAAGCGCTCAGTAAATACGATTGATTGATTGATTGATTATGGAGCGAGGGGCGCGCCTCACCGGCGCTGCTTTCGTTACCCTAACTTCTGTGCTGTGGACGGGCTCGCTCCCAGCTTCTTGCAGTGTGCAGGCAGCTGAGCTCGAAGCCCTTGCACGGGCATTATTATCGTCAATCGTATTTATTGAGCGCTGACTGTGGGCAGAGCACTGTACTAAGCGCTTAGCACTTGGTAAGGGGAAGCGCGTGACCATCTATGTGGTCTCTAAGTATACCTTTGGGGTCCGTCATGCTACAGGGGTCCTGCGGCACGCTGGCCACCTGGTTGTTAATGGGGAGCATATAGAACGCCTTACTACGGACCTTCTCTCGCTCCCCGTCGAGGTGGCCGCTGTGTACGTGCGTGCCCACCCCCGAGGAAATGATTCCCCGAGTTTGGGCAATCCCGGAGCCAACGAGGCCTCTCTTTGGACAGCCCGGCGTGCCCCCCAACCCGGTTCGTGTAGCTCCAGTTACGGCCCTGGCCCCTACGTCTACACCTGGCAGCCTGTTGTTGCTTCTACCAAGATCCATTGGGCCCTATTGAAACTGACCTCTCCGCCCTTGGAAAGGTTATGCAGTCCCTCCCGTCTCAGTTCGCCTCCACTTCATAGCTGTATTTCTCATCCTGGCCCGACTGGATCGGGTCGGACGCCTTACTAAGGGCTTCCACTTGCCCTTCCTGGGCATCTTGTTTTTGGTGTACTGTGTTTTTCAGCTCCTGAAGGCCTGCTTCCAGCGCGCTTCATTTACCCCGACGCTTCTGCAGCCCCCGACCAAACCCCTGTCCAAGGCTGAGATCTTCTAGACTGTGAGCCCACTGTTGGGTAGGGACCGTCTCTATATGTTGCCAACTTGGACTTCCCAAGCGCTTAGTACAGTGCTCGGCTCACAGTAAGCGCTCAATAAATACGATTGAATGAATGAGTGAATCATGGACATACCACGCCATCTGGACGCCGCGTTTCACTGATTGTTGTGGGTGGTCCATGGGCTGCCGTGTGGTCTGTTGTGCCTGGATTTTATGCCGTCTGTTATCCTGGATTTTTCTGTTTTCTTTTGTGCCTTGTTTTTTATTTTGTCTTTTCCTTGTCCTTTGCTTTAGGCGCCAACTTTGCGGAAGACCTCTGTTACTCCGAGGAGGGTCATATGTGATCCTCCCGGAGGCCCTGGGCCTCGCAAGGCTCAAAGGGGGGATTGTTGCCCCGCAACGGACTTGGCACGACTGACTCCATTTTGTGCATACCGACGGAAACCCTCCGTTTTGTGCGGGCTGAGAACAACTCCTTTTTGTATGTCATGCAAGGCTCGACAAAAGAATGGCTTCAAGGCCGGTAACAAGTAACACCCGTCTATGCAAGGTTGAAGGGCCGATAACAAGTAACTCCCATCCGTAAAGCAAAGTTGTAAGGCCTATGCCAAGTAATTCTTGTCTGTACAGAGACCAGTGAAAATTCACAACCATCCTGTCGGTCCTCTTTGGTCCCCTGAAGTTCCCCGTCGCTCGCTCCCGCGTTGTTGTAACTCAATAAAAGACACAGTGGGAATGGGATCGGGGCTGCTCGTCACTCGTACCTCTCTCGGGAGGTGAACGGGCAGGTAGCCACCTTCCTCCTTTACTGCTCTATCTGAACTCACGTCTCCGAGTCAATCAATCAATCAATCGTATTTATTGAGCGCTTACTGTGTGCAGAGCACTGTACTAAGCTCTTGGGAAGTACAAGTTGGCAACATATAAAGACAGTCCCTACCCAACACCACTGCTCACAGTCTAGAAGAGTCATTTTTCCTATCTGCGTCACCAGGCAGCCGATTTATGCCTGTTAACTTATTTTGCACCCTACTTTTCGATAACAACAAATACCATCGTTATTATTATTATCACTTTCCCAAGTTCACTCAGCAGACAAGGGGCAGCATGGCTCATTGGAAAGAGCCTCCCCTCCTTCCTCTCCCCTTCGTCCCCCTCTCCATCCCCACCCGTCTTACCTCCTTCCCTTCCCCACAGCACCTGTATATATGGATATATGTTTGTACATATTTATTACTCTATTTATTTATTTATTTTACTTGTACATATCTATTCTATTTATTTTATTTTGTCAATATGTTTGGTTTTGTTCTCTGTCTCCCTCTTCTAGAATTGTGAGCCCACTGTTGGGTAGGGACTGTCTCTATATGTTGCCAACTTGTACTTCCCAAGTGCTTAGTACAGTGCTGTGCACACAGTAAGCGCTCAATAAATACGATTGATTGATTGATTGATTGATTGAGCTTGGGTGTCAGAGGATGTGGGTTCTAATCCCGGCTCCGCCACTTGTCAGCTGGGTGACTTTGGGCAAGTCACTTAGCTTCTCTAGGCCTCAGTTACCTCATCTGTAAAATGGGATTTAAGACTGTGAGCCCCACGTGGGACAATCTGATTACCTTGCATCCCCCCAGCACTTAGAACAGCATCTGTTCACCTGTCTACTTCTTTTGTTTTGTTGTGTGTCTCCCCCGTTCTAGGCTGTGAGCCCATTGTTGGGTAGGGACGGACTCTATCAGTTGCCGATTTGTACTTCCCAGGCGCTTAGTCCAGTGCTCTGCACACAGTAAGCGCTCAATAAATACGATTGAATGAATGAATGAATGAATGAACAGTGCTTGGCACATAGTAAGCGCTTAAGAAATGCCATCATCATTATTATTATCCTTCTGATTCCCAGCCAACAGAGCTTCCTCCAGCGGCTCCGAGTTTGAAATTAGAGGGTGAGTTTGGGGCTTCTGAGACGGACAGGATGGATTTGTTAAGTGCTTAACAAATAGCGTAATTATTAATTATTATTATTTAGGAAGTATGTTTGTATGTTTGGTTTTGTTCTCTGTCTCCCCCTTTTAGACTGTGAGCCCACTGTTGGGTAGGGACTGTCTCTATATGTTGCCAATTTGTACTTCCCAAGCGCTTAGTACAGTGCTCTGCACATAGTAAGCGCTCAATAAATACGATTGATGATGATTTAGGAAGGGCTAGAGAAGCGAAGGGCAGGGATCAGAGAGGACATGATTAAGCTGAGAGGAAGATTTGGCCGCATCAGATCCGAGGAGAGGAAGGCCTTCAGGGAATACCGCTCCTCTGGGCCCTGTCCCACTTCTGCTCCCAACGGGAAGAAGGAAGTCTGAGGTCAAGCGTGACGCTGAGCCGTCTGGCCGTGGGAGAATTGTCCAAATTCTAAATTAAGCAGGAGCGGAGCCAGAGGACAGAGGACATTTAGGCACATTTAGGACGCCAAAAAGAAAAAAAAATTAAGTTTTTATTCCCTTTCCTAAAAAATATAATAATAACAATAATAATGATGGTATTTGTTAAGCACTTACTATGTGCAAAGCACTGCTCTAAGCGCTGGGGAGGTTACAAGGTGATCAGGTTGTCCCACGGGGGGCTCACAGTCTTAATCCCCACTTTACAGATGAGGTCGCTGAGGCACAGAGGAGTGAAGTGACTTGCCCAAAGTCACACAGCTGACAATTGGCGGAGCTGGGATTTGAACCCATGACCTCTGACTCCAAAGCCCGGGCTCTTTCCACTGAGCCAAGCTCATATGAAAATACTCACCAGCTTGGTGCTCTTGCCCAGACTCATTTTGATCAGTCAATTAATCGGTGGTGCTTACTAATAATAGTAATAATGATAGTAATAATAATGGCAATAATAATAATAATTGAGGTATTTGTTAAGCGCTTACTATGTGTCAAGCACTGTTCTAAGCACTGGGGTAGATACAAGGTGATCAGGTTGTCCCACGTGGGGCTCACAGTCTTCATCGCCATTTTACAGATGAGGTCACTGAGGCACAGAAAAGCTAAGCGACTTGCCCAAAGTCACACAGCTGACAAGTGGCGGAGCCGGGATTAGAACTCACGACCTTTGACTCCCAAGCCCGGGCTCTTTCCACTAAGCCACCCTGCGGTACTTGTTAAGCGCTTTCTATGTGCCAAGCACTGGAGTAGATGATGATGATGGCCTTTGTTAGGTGCTTACTATGTGCCAAGCACTGTTCTAAGCGCTGGGGGAGATAGAAGGTCATCAGTTTGTCTCATGTGGGGCTCACAATCTTCATCCCCATTTTCCAGATGAGGGAACTGAGGCCCAGAGAAGTGAAGTGACTTGCCCAAAGTCACACAGCTGACAAGGGGCAGGGTCGGAATTAGAACTCACGGCCTCTGACTCCCAAGCCCGGGCTCTTTCCACTAAGCCACCCTGTGGTAGTTGTTAAGCGCTTACTATGTGCCAAGCACTGGGGTAGATACAAGTCAATCAGGTTGGACGCAGTCCCTGACCCACACGGGGCTCACGGTCTTAATCCCCATTTTAGAGATGAGGTGACGGAAGCCCAGAGAAGTGAAGTGACTTGCCCACGGGCACAAAGCAGAAGTGTGGCGGAGCTGGGATTAGAACCCAGGTCCTTTAGACTCCCAAGCTGCGTGTTTGGGTGTGTAAAATTTAACAATATAATAGGCACATTTCCTGTCCACAGGGAGCTTAAAGTCCGAGACACAACAAGAACTGAAAAAGAACCGCAAAGAGTTTCAGAGCCCGTTGTTGGGCAGGGACTGACTCTGTCTGTTGCCGAATTGTACTTTCCAAGCGCTTAGTACAGTGCACACGGTAATTTATTACTCTATTTTATTTGTGCATATTTATTCTATTTATTTTATTTTGTTAATATGTTTTGTTGTCTGTCTCCCCCTTCTAGACTGTGAGCCCGTTGTTGGGTAGGGACCGTCTCTATCTGTTGCCAACTTGGACTTCCCAAGCGCTTAGTCCAGTGCTCTGCACACAGTAAGCGCTCAATAAATATGACTGACTGAATGAATGAATGGTAAGCGCTCAATAAATACGGCTGAATGAAATAACAGACTTGAGCAGGGACCTTAACCTATTTCGTTAGAAAAAAAAAAACGCCGCCGCTGTCCTCGTTTGACCTAGTGATTCATTCCTTCCTTCCTTCATTCATTCAATCGTATTTATTGAGTGCTTACTGTGTGCAGAGCACTGGACTAAGCGCTTGGGAAGTCCAAGTTGGCAACATCTAGAGACGGTCCCTACCCGACAGCGGGCTCGCAGTCTAGAAGGGGGAGACAGGCAACAAAACATATAAACTAAATAGAATAAATATGTACAAATAAAATAAATAAATAGAGTAATCTGTACAAACATATATCCATATATACAGGTGCTGTGGAGAGGGGAAGGAGGTAAGGTGGGAGGGATGGGGAGGGGGAATAGGGGGCTCAGTCTGGGGCTCCTTACATTTATCTTGGCAGCGGACTCCTGGCCTCAGTTAGTTTCCCCCAAGCTTAAGGTCTGCTTCACTTTCTTCTTCTTCTTCTTCATTCATTCATTCATTCATTCATTCATTCAATCATATTTATTGAGCGCTTACTGTGTGCAGAGCACTGGACTAAGCGCTTGGGAAGTCCAAGTTGGCAACATCTAGAGACGGTCCCTACCCGACAGCGGGCTCACAGTCTAGAAGGGGGAGACAGACAACAAAACGTATAAACCAAATAAAATAAATAAAATAAATATGTACAAGTAAAATAAATAAATAATCTGTACAAACATATATCCATATATACAGGTGCTGTGGAGAGGGGAAGGAGGTAAGGCGGGGGGGGGGATGGGGAGGGGGAATAGGGGGCTCAGTCTGGGGCTCCTTACATTTATCTTGGCAGTGGGCTCCGGGCCTCCGTTAGTTTCCCCCAAGCTTAAGGTCTGCTTCACTTTCTTCTTCTTCTTCTTCATTCATTCATTCATTCATTCATTCATTCAATCGTATTTATTAAGCGCTTACTGTGTGCAGAGCACTGTACTAAGCACTTGGGACGTCCAAGTTGGCAACATCTAGAGACGGTCCCTACCCAACAGCGGGCTCACAGTCTAGAAGGGGGAGAAGGCGGCTCTTCTTCAGGAGCCCGGGCTTCTCACCGCACAGAATAACCGGGTCCAGAAAGTCCAGCTTTGTCTTTTTCCCCTTGATGTTGACTTTCAAGGGAGCCTGGGGGTCGCCGGCCCCGGCCAAGCTCGCCGACATTCTCTTTGGCAGGGGCTGAGCTGGGATGTGTGGAGACGGGCCATTGTCGTTGATGATGGTGATGATGATGGTGTGCTCCTGTCAAGCCTGAACGCTTTTATCTGCCTGTAGTCTAAATAATAATAATAACTGTGGTTTCTGTTTAGGGTCTGCTTTGTTTCAAGTCCTGCGCTCAACACGGCAGTGGATCCAAGCAAAGGAAGTGGGACGCAGGCCCTGTGTCCCACTGGCTGCCTGTCAACCTAGGCATCAAGCAAAAACTCCTTTTCTCTCGGCTTCCAGGCTGTCCATCCCCTGGCCCCCTCCTACCTCACCTCCCTTCTGTCCTTCTCCAGCCCAGCCCGCACCCTCCGCTCCTCCGCCACTAATCTCCTCCCCGTACCTCGTTCTCGCCTGTCCCGCCATCGACCCCCGGCCCACATCCTTCCCCTGGCCTGGAATGCCTTCCCTTCACTCATCCGCCAAATTAGCTCTCTTCCTCCCTTCAAAGCCCTGCTGAGAGCTCACCTCCTCCAGGAGGCCTTCCCACACTGAGCCCCCTTTTTCCTCTCCTCCTCCCCATCCTTCCCCTCCCCACAGCACTTGTATATACAGTTGTACAGATTTGTTACTCTATTTATTTTACCTGTACATATTTACTATTCTATTTATTTTGTTAATGATGTGCATCTAGTATGATGTGCCTCTAGTATATATGTATATATGTTTGTCGTTTTTATTACTCTACTTATTTATTTATTTTATTTGTACATATTTATTCTATTTATTTTATTTTGTTGATATGTTTTGTTTTGTTCTCTGTCTCCCCCTTCTAGACTGTGAGCCCGCTGTTGGGTAGGGACCATCTCTAGATGTTGCCAGCTTGGACTTGTACAGTGCTCTGCACTGCACGTGGAATGGGGACTGTGTTCAACCGATTGGCTTGTATCTCCCCCAGTGCTTATTAGAGTGCCTGGCGCGTAGTAAGCGCTTAACAAATACCATTATTATTATGATGATGATTATTATCTACAGACTTGGGTCTGTATCCTTCATTCATTCAGTCGTATTTATTGAGCGCTTACCGTGTGCAGAGCACACTTGGGAAGTACGCTTCACTTAACTTCTCTGTGCCTCAGTTGCCTCAGATATAAAATGGGGATTAGGACAGTGAGCCCCAAGTGGGACAACCTGATAACCTTGTATATATGCCTCAGCGGTTAGAACAGTGCTTGGCACATAGTAAGCGCTTAACAAAGAGGCATTCCCAGACCAAGGCCCCTTTCCCTCAGCTCCCCCTCCCTTCTGCGTCGCCTTGGCTCACTCCCTCTGCTCCCACCCCTGCTGCCCCACAGCACTTATGTACATATCATCATCAATCGTATTTATTGAGTGCTTACTGTGTGCAGAGCACTGTACTAAGCACTTGGGAAGTACAAATTAGCAACATATAGAGACAGTCCCTACCCAACAGTGGAATATGTGTATATCTATAATTCTATTTATTTATATTGAGGCCTGTTTCCTTGTCTTGATGTCTGTGTCCCCGCCTCTAGACTGTAAGTCTGTTGTTGGCAGGGACTGTCTCTATCGCTGAATTGTACTTTCCAAGCATTTAGTCCAGTGCTCTGCACACAGTGTGCGCTCAATAAATGCGATTCAATGAATGAATGAATCAATCAATCGCATTTATTGAGCACTTACTGTGTGCAGAGCACTGGACTAAGCGCTTGGGAAGTCCAAGTTGGCAACATATAGAGACGGTCCCTACCCAACAGCGGGCTCCCAGTCTAAAAGGGGGAGACAGAGAACGAAACCAAACATACTAACAAAATAAAATAAACAGAATAGATAGGTACAAGTAAAATAAATAAATGAAATAAATAAATAAATAAATACAAAATAAATGAATGAATAAATAAATAAATAAATAAATAAATAAATAAATAAATAAACAAACAAACAAATACAAGTCGGCAACATCTAGAGACGATCCCTACCCAACAACAGGCTCACCATCTAGAAGGGGGAGACAGACAACAAAACAAAGCATGTGGACAGGTGTCAAAATCGTCAGAACAAATAGAATTAAAGTTATAGGAAATCTCTCGCTCCATCCCTTCTCCCCTCCTTAACTTCCATCTTCAACCGCTCATTCTCCACTGGTTCCTTCCCCTCTGCCTTCAAACATGCCCACGTCTCTCCCATCCTAAAAAAAACCCCTCTCTTGACCCCACCTCACCTTCTAGTTATCGCCCCATCTCCCTCCGACCCTTCAGCACTTCAGCATTTGGATACGCATCCTCATACTCTGCAATTCCCCCTCTCTGAAATTCGCTTTAATGCCTATATCCCCCTCTGGACCGTAAACTCCTTTTTTTAAAAAACGGTATTTGAAAAGCACCCCTCTAGACTGTAAACTCCTTTTTTTTAAAATGGTATTTGAAAAGTGGCTTCCTAGTTGCAAGGCACTGAACTAAGCGCGGGGATGGAGAAGAGCTAATCATCATCATCATCAATCGTATTTATTGAGCGCTTACTGTGTGCAGAGCACTGTACTGAGCGCTTGGAAAGTACAAGTTGGCAACATGTAGAGATGGTCCCTACCCAACGCAGTCCCTGTCCCACGTAGAGCTCACAGTTTTAATCCCCATTTGACCCATGAGGTAACTGAGGTGCGGAGAAGTGAAGTCACTTGCCCAAGGTCCTACGGCAGCGTGGCACAGTGGAAAGAGCCCGGGCTTTGGAGTCAGAGGTCATGGGTTCCAATCCCAGCTCTGCCAGTTGTCAGCTGGGTGACTTTGGGCAAGTCACAACTTCTCTGTGCCTCAGTTCCCTCATCTGTAAAATGGGGATTAAGACTATGAGCCCCCCATGGGACAACCTGATCACCTTGTAACCTCCCCAGCACTTAGAGCAGTGCTTTGCACATAGTAAGTGCTTAATAAATAATAATAATAATAATGATGGCATTTGTTAAGCACTTACTACATGCAAAGCACTGTTCTGAGCGCTGGGAGGGGATACAATGTGATCAAGTTGTCCCACGGGGGGCTCAAAGTCTTAATCCCCATTTTTACAGATGAGGGAACTGAGGCTCAGAGAAGTGAAGTGACTTGCCCAAGGTCACACAGCAGACTTGTGGTGGGGCCAGGATTCAAACCCACATCCTCTGACTCCAATAAATGCCATCATTAAGTGGTGGAGCCAGAATTAGAACCCAGGTCCTCCTGATTCCCAGCCTCCTTGAGGGCTGGGATCATGTCTACCAAGTCTGGCTCAGTGGAAAGAGCATGGGCTTGGGAGTCAGAGGTCATGGGTTCGAATCCCGGCTCTGCTACTCGTCAGCTGTGTGACTTTGGGCAAGTCACTTCACTTCTCTGGGCCTCAGTTACCTCATCTGTAAAATGGGGATGAAGACTGTGAGCCCCCCATGGGACAACCTGATCACCTTGTATCCTCTCCAGCGCTTAGAACAGTGCTTTGCACATAGTAAGCGCTTAACAAATGCCATTATTATCCAGCGCTTAGAACAGTACTTTGCAAGTAGTAAGCGCGTAATAAATGCCATTATTATTATATAGTACTCCCCCAAGCACTTACTGATAATTGTGGCATTTGTCAAGCGCTTACTCTGTGCCAGGCACTGTACTAAGCGCTGGGGTGGATACAAGCAAATTGGGTTGGACGCGGTCCCTGCCCTACACTGAGAAAGCGCTCAATAAATATTGATTGATTAAAGTCAAGTGACTTGCCCAAAGTCACACAGCAGGAAGTGGCGGAGCTGGATTAGAACCCAAGCCTCCCGACTCCCATCCCTGTGCTCAGCTCGTGGGCAGGGAATGTGTCTGTTTACTGTCAATAAATACGATTGATTGATTGATTGATTGATTGTTATACCGTACTCTCCCGAGCGCTTGGTCCAGCGCTCTGCACACAGTAAGCGCTCGGTAAATTCATTCATTCATTCATTCATTCATTCAATCGTATTTATTGAGCGCTTACTGTGTGCACAGCGCTGTACTAAGCGCTTGGGAAGTCCAAGTTGGCAACATCTAGAGACGGTCCCTACCCAACAGCGGGCTCACAGTCTAGAAGGGGGAGACAGAGAACGAAACAAAACGTATTAACAAAAGAAAATAAGTGGAATAAATATGTACAAGTAAAATAAATAGAGTAATAAATACGTATAAACATATATCAATCCATCAATCAATCAATCAATCGTATTTATTGAGCGCTTACTGTGTGCAGAGCACTGTACTAAGCGCTTGGGAAGTACAAGTTGGCAACATATAGAGACGGTCCCTACCCAACAGTGGGCTCACAGTCTAAAATATATACATATTTACGATTAACTGACTGACTGACGCTTTCTACTAGGCCATGCTGCCTCTCATGGGAGCCGGGTGACCCCAAGGCTTGTTGGTCAGAGGCGGGAAGTCTTCCGTGTGGACCCAGGCGGGAAGCCCTGACGGGAAAAAACAGAAGATCAATCAATCGTATTTATTGAGCGCTTACTGTGTGCAGAGCACTGTACTAAGCGCTTGGGAAGTACAAGCTGGCAACAAGAAGATGAAACGGCGGCTTCCAAATTCCTCCTCTCGAGCACCAAGGAGCGAGTTCAGGCCCAGAATTTCTTCCGCTCCCCGAGACCTCAGCTCCGGTCAATCAATCAATCGTATTTATTGAGCGCTTACTGCGTGCAGAGCACTGTACTGAGCGCTTGGGAAGTACAAGCTGGCAACAAGAAGATGAAACGTCGGCTTCCGAATTCCTCCTCTCGAGCGCCAAGGAGCGAGTTCAGGCCCAGAATTTCTTCCGCTCCCCGAGACCTCAGCTCCGGTCAATCAATCAATCGTATTTATTGAGCGCTTACTGCGTGCAGAGCACTGTACTAAGCGCTTGGGAAGTCCAAGTTGGCAACATATAGAGACGGTCCCTACCCAACAGTGGGCTCACTGTCTAAATCAATCAATCAATCAATTGGCTCCGGCGGCTGTTGGCTCCGGTGCCAACAGCCGCCTTCCTCCGGGAGCCGGAGGGGACCGGCGGTGACACGAAAAGGGAAAAATATCCCAGGAAAGGATGTGCCAGATTTTATCCCCAAGCCAAAAGTGTGCTGCCCTGGGGTGTGAGATCGACAGTGGTCGAAGTGCGGAGATAATAATAATAATTATGGTATTTGTTAAGCGCTTACTTAGAACAGTGCTCGGCACATAGTAAGCGCTTAACAAATGCCATCATCATTATTATTATGATTACTATGTGCCGGGCACTGTGCTAGCTGCTGGACTGTGAGCCCGTTGTTGTGTACGGACCGTCTCTCTATGTTGCCGATTTGTACTTCCCAAGCGCTTAGTCCAGTGCTCTGCACACAGTAAGCGCTCAATAAATACGATTGAATAATAATAATAATGTTGGCATTTGTTAAGCGCTTACTATGTGCAAAGCACTGTTCTAAGCGCTGGGGGGGATACAAAGTGATCAGGTGGTCCCACGTGGGGTTCACAGTCTTAATCCCCATTTTACAGATGAGGTAACTGAGGCTCAGAGAAGTTAAGTGACTTGCCCAAGGTCACACAGCAGACATGTGGCGGAGCCGGGATTTGAACCCATGACCTCTGACTCCAAAGCCCGGGCTCTTTCCACTGAGCCACGCTGCTTCTGGAATGGATACAAGCAAATTGTGGGGCTCACAGTCTTAATCCCCATTCTACAGATGAGGTAACCGAGGCACAGAGGGTGTGCGTGGATGTGTGCACTGTCAATGTGGCTCAGTGGAAATCAATCAATCAATCAATCAATCAATCGTATTTATTGAGCGCTTACTGTGTGCAGAGCACTGTACTAAGCGCTTGGGAAGTACAAGTTGGCAACATATAGAGACGGTCCCTACCTAACAGTGGGCTCTAGAAGGGGGAAAGAGCCTGGGCTTTGGAGTCAGAGGTCATGGGTTCAAATCCCAGCTCTGCCAATTGTCAGCTGTGTGACTTTGGGCGGGTCACTTTACTTCTCTGTGCCTCAGTTCCCTCAACTGTAAAATGGGGATGAAGACTGTGAGACCCCCGTGGGACCACCTGATCACCTTGTGACCTCCCCAGCGCTTAGAACAGCGCTTTGCACCTAGTAAGCGCTTAATAAATGCCATCATTATTATCCAGGCCCGGGTAGAATTCATTCATTCATTCATTCAATCATATTTATTGAGCGTTTACTATGTGCAGAGCACTGTACTAAGCACTTGGGCAGACACATTCCCTGCCCGCAATGAGCTTACAGTCTGGATGGGGAGACAGACATGATTATAAATGAATAAAATGACAGAAACGGATAAAAAGTGCCGAGGGGCTGGGAAGGGGGAGGAAGAAAGGGAGGAAGTCAGGGTGATGCAGAAGGGAGTGGGAGAAGAGGAAAGGAGGGCTTAGTCAGGGAAGGCCTCCTGGAGGAGATGAGCCTTCAATAAGGCTTTGATGGTCGTATTTATTGAGCTCTTACTGTGTGCAGAGCACTGTACTAAGCACTTGGGCGTGGACAATATAACAATAAACACATTCCCTGCCACAACAAGCATCTCCTTTCCTCTCCTCCCTCTCCTTTCTGCATTGCTCCGACTCGTTCCCTTCATTCAGCCCCCCTTCCCAGTCCCACGGCACTTAGTCCTTCATTCGTTCAATCGTATTTATTGAGCGCTTACTGTGTGCAGAGCACTGGACTAAGCGCTTGGGAAGTACAAGTCGGCAACATATGGAGACGGTCCCTCTCCGACAACGGGCTCACAGTCTAGAAGGGGGAGGCAGACAACAAAACAAAACAGGTAGGCAGGTGTCAAGTCATCAGAACAAAGCCGTCAGAACGCTTATAATAATAATAATAATAATAATAATGGCATTTGTTAAGCGCTTACTATGTACAGAGCACTGTTCTAAGCGCTGGGTACCAGGTGATCAAGTTGTCCCACATGGGGCTCACAGTCTTAATCCCCATTTTACAGATGAGGTAACTGAGGCTCAGAGAAGTTTAGTGAGTTGCCCAAGGTCACACAGCAGACATGTGGCAGAGCCGGGATTCGAACCCATGCCCTCTGACTCCAAAGCCCGTGCTCTTCTCCACTGAGCCACGCTGCTCCTCTATGCCCATATCTGTCATTCATTTTATTGATTTCTATTAATGTCTGTCTCCCCCCCTCTAGACTGTAAGCTCAGTATGGACAGGGAATACATCTGTTTATTAGTCAATCAATCAATCAATCGTATTTATTGAGCGCTTACTGTGTGCAGAGCACCGTACTAAGCGCTTGGGAAGTCCAAGTTGGCAAACATATCATCATCATCATCAATCGTATTCGTTGAGCGCTTACTGTGTGCAGAGCACCGTACTAAGCGCTTGGGAAGTCCAAGTTGGCAGCATATCATCATCATCATTAATCGTATTTATTGGGCGCTTACTGTGTGCAGAGCACTGTACTAAGCGCTTGGGAAGTACAAGTTGGCAACATATCATCATCATCATTAATCGTATTTATTGAGCGCTTACTGTGTGCAGAGCACTGTACTAAGCGCTTGGGAAGTCCAAGTTGGCAACACATCATCATCATCATCAATTGTATTCATTAAGCGCTTACTGTGTGCAGAGCACTGTACTAAGCGCTTGGGAAGTCCAAGTTGGCAACACATAGAGACAGTCCCTACCCAACAGCGGGCTCACAGTCTAAAAGGGGGAGACAGAGCACAAAACCAAGCATACTAACAAAATAAAATAAATAGAATAGATATGTACAGTGCTCTGCACATAGTAAGTGCTCAATAAATACAATTGATGATATGTACAAATAAAATAAGTAAATAAATAGAGTAATAAATCTGTACAAACATATATACATATATACAGGTGCTGTGGGGAAGGGAAGGAGGTAAGATGAGGGCGATGGAGAGGGGGACGAGGGGGACATATAGAGACAGTCCCTTATTATTGTATTGCGCTGAGGCACAGAGAAGTGACTTGTCCAAGGTCACACGGCAGACAAACGGCGGAGCTGGGATTCGAAATCCTGACCTCTGACTCCCAAGCCCGGGCTCTTTCCACTGAGCCACGTTGTATTGCACTCTCTCAACCGCTTAGTCCAGTGCTCTGCACACAGTAAGCGCCCAATAAATACGACTGAATGAATGAGGGATTGGATCTCCTTTGCCGGCCGGCCTGACTCCCTCTTCCCTCTTTTAAGACGTGAGCGTCGAGAAGCGGCGTGGCTCAGTGGGAGGAGCCCGGGCTTTGGAGTCAGAGGTCATGGGTTCGAATCCCGGCTCTGCCAATTGTCAGCCGTGCGACTTTGGGCGAGTCACTTCACTTCTCTGAGCCTCAGCGACCTCATCTGGAAAATGGGGATGAAGACTGTGAGCCCCACGTGGGACAACCTGATCCCCTTGTAACCTCCCCAGCGCTTAGAACAGTGCTTTGCACATAGTAAGCGCTCAATAAATACGATTGAATGAATGAATTTAGGGGCCTGTGTTTTTCCATGTGCACCATGAACATAGACAACACCCTTAAACAGCATCTTCACCCTGTCCCACCCCGTGAAGCGGGATGGCGAAGAGCCTTGGCTCAGTGGTGAGGAGCTGACTTTATTTCAGGACCTCACTGCTGCTCACTCTCTCTTGCTACTTAATCATTCTTCTTGATATAAATGCCATATATATATATATATATATACATATATACATATAAGTCCCACTGAGATGGAATCAGTGCTATATATATATATATATAGCACTGATAGCACTGATTCCATCTCAGTGGGACTTATATAAAGAGTGTTTGGAAAAGAGATCATCATCAATCGTATTTATTGAGCGCTTACTACGTGCAGAGCACTGTACTAAGCGCTCGGGAAGTACAAATTGGCAACATACAGAGACGGTCCCTACCCAACAGCGGGCTCACAGTCTAAAAGGGGGAGACGGAGAACAAAACCGAACATACTAACAAAATAAAAGAAATAGAATAGATATGTACAAGTAAAATAAATAAATAAATAAATAAATAAATAGAGTAATAAATATGTACAAATATATATACATATATATAGATAGATATACATACATATAGATGCTTCAAGGCTCTGCTGAGAGCTCACCTCCTCCAGGAGGCCTTCCCAGACTGAGCCCCTTCCTTCCTCTCCCCCTCGTCTCCCTCTCCATCCCCCCCATCTTACCTCCTTCCCTTCCCCACAGCACCTGTATATATGGATATATGTTTATACAGATTTATTACTCTATTTATTCATTTATTAATTTTACTTGTACATATCTATCCTATTTATTTTATTTTGTTAGTATGTTTGGTTTTGTTCTCTGTCTCCCCCTTTTAGACTGTGAGCCCACTGTTGGGTAGGGACTGTCTCTAATATGTGGCCAACTTGTACTTCCCAAGCGCTTAGTACAGTGCTCTGCACATCGTAAGCGCTCAATAAATCCGATTGATGATGATGATGATGATGATGATGCTTAAGAATAAAATAGTAGGACTTCTCTTTTTTTTTCCCCCCATCCTTACCTGGATACTGAAGCTCCTGCAGATCAATGTGGATGTTTTCAAACACCCTTCTTCTGCTCCCCGCTTCCTCTCATTCCCCAGCTTCACCGACCTGCTCAACTCTACGTCATCCACTCATCAACTGTTGCCGAGTTGTACTTTCCAAGCGCTTAGTACAGTGCTCTGCACACAGTAAGCGCTCAATAAGGCCTCAGAAGGCCTCAGGAGGCCTTCCCAGGCTGAGCCCCTTCCTTCCTCTCCCCCTCGTCTCCCTCTCCATCCCCCCCATCTTACCTCCTTCCCTTCCCCACAGCACCTGTATATATGTATATATGTTTGTACATATTTATTACTCTATTTATTTATTTTATTTGTACATATCTATCCTATTTATTTTATTTTGTTAGTATGTTTGGTTTTATTCTCTGTCTCCCCCCTTTTAGACTGCGAGCCCACTGTTGGGTAGGGGCTGTCTCTATATGTTGCCAACTTGGACTTCCCAAGCACTTAGTCCAGTGCTCTGCACATCGTAAGCGCTCAATAAATACGATTGATGATGATGATGATAATAAATACGATTGAATGAATGAATGAGCTTACTAGGCGGAGAACCCTGCACTAAGCGCTGGGGAGAATACAATACGACAGAAGTCAGTAGACAAGCTCTCCGCCTACAAGAAGTTTTCAGCGGAGATTAACTTGCATCTATGTCAACGCTTAGTGCTATGCCTGCCACTGGAGCGTTTAACAAATACCATTAAAAAAAGAGTAAGTGCTCAATAATAATAATAATAATAATGATGACATTTGTTAAGCGCTTGCTATGTGCAAAAGCACTGTTCTAAGCGCTGGGGAGGATACAAGGTGATCAGGTTGTCCCACGGGGGGCTCACCGTCTTCATCCCCATCTTACAGATGCGGTAACTGAGGCCCAGAAAAGTTGAAAGTGACTTGCCCGAAGTCACACAGCTGACGGGTGGCAGAGCTGGGATTCTATGTGCAGAGCACTGTACTAAGCACTTAGGAGAGTACAGTGCAACAGACGTGTTTCCTGCCTTCAGGGAGCTTATAGTCTAGACGGGGAGACAGACATTAATATACATTTATTTATTTTATTTATTTCTTTATTTTACTTGTACATATCTATTCTATTTATTTTATTTTGTTAGTATGTTTGGTTTTGTTCTCTTGTCTTCCCCTTTTAGACTGTGAGCCCGCTGTTGGGTAGGGACTGTCTCTCTATGTTGCCAATTTGTACTTCCCAAGCGCTTAGTACAGTGCTCTGCACATAGTAAGCACTCAATAAATACGATTGATGATGATGATGATTCGAACCCATGACCTCTGACTCTTAAGCCCAGGCTCTTTCCACTGAGCCACGCAATAAACACCTCCGATGGATGGATCCATTTACAGCCGATGTGAGCCCAGCGTTTGTCCTGGCCAGGCTCATGGAACTCTATTTATGTATTTATTATATTTGCACGTATTTATTCTATTTATTTTATTTTGTTAATATGTTTTGTTTTGTTGTCCGTCTCCCCCTTCTAGACTGTGAGCCCGCTGTTGGGTAGGGACCGTCTCTAGATGTTGCCGACTTGTACTTCCCAAGCGCTTAGTACAGTGCTCTGCACACAGTAAGCGCTCAATAAATACAATTGAATGAATGAATGAACTGCAGTCCAGCAGGTGAAAGCTCTGGAAAAACCGCTGAAGCATTTGCTGTCCCTGTGAGGGAGACAAAAAGGTAGGAAATTCATTGATTGGTAACGATATTTATTATGTGCTGCGTGGCTCAGTGGGAAAAGCCCGGGCTTTGGAGTCAGAGGTCATGGGTTCGAATCCCAGCTCTGCCACGTGTCTGCTGTGTGACCTTGGGCAAGTCACTTCGCTTCTCTGAGCCTCAGTTCCCTCATCTGGAAAATGGGGATGAAGACTGTGAGCCCCTCGTGGGACAATCTGATGAGCTTGTGTCTACCCCAGCGCTTAGAACAGTGCTTTGCACATAGTAAGCGCTTAACAAATACCAACATTATTATTATTATTATTCTCTGAGCCTCAGTTCCCTCATCTGGAAAATGGGGATGAAGACTGTGAGCCCCTCGTGGGACAATCTGATGAGCTTGTGTCTACCCCAGCGCTTAGAACAGTGCTTTGCACATAGTAAGCGCTTAACAAATACCAACATTATTATTATTATTAGTCTCTGAGCCTCAGTTCCCTCATCTGTAAAATGGGGATTAAGACTGCGAGTCTCACGTGGGACAACCTGATCACCTTGTATCCCCCTCAGCGCTTAGAACAGTGCTTTGCACATAGTAAGCGCTTAACAAATACCAATATTATTATTATTATTATTCTCTGAGCCTCAGTTCCCTCATCTGTAAAATGGGGATTAAGACTGCGAGTCTCACGTGGGACAACCTGATCACCTTGTATCCCCCTCAGCGCTTAGAACAGTGCTTTGCACATAGTAAGCGCTTAACAAATGCCATCATCATCATCATCATCACTGTATTAAGCACTGGAGTAGATACAAGATAATCAGGCTGGACGGAATCCCTGTCCAACAGAGGGCTCACAATCTTAATGCCCATTTTACAGATGACTTCACTGAGCCTTAGAAAAGTGAAGTGACTTGCCCAGGGTCACACAGCAGACAAGAGGAGGACCGGGATTAGAACCCAGGTCCTTCTGATTCCCAGGCCTGGGCTCTAGCCACTAAGTCACGCTGCTTCGTGTCGACCATTACTGGACAGCCAACAAATAGAAGCAGCGTGGCTCAGTGGAAAGAGCCCGGGCTTTGGAGTCAGAGGTCATGGGTTCAAATCCTGGCTCTGCCAATTGTCAGCTGGGTGACCTTGGGCAAGTCACTTCACTTCTCTGGGCCTCAGTTCCCTCATCTGGAAAATGGGGGTTGACTGTGAGCCCCCCGTGGGACAACCTGATCACCTTGTAACCCCCCAGCGCTTAGGACAGTGCTTTGCACATAGTAAGTGCTTAATAAATGCCATCATTATTATTATTATTATTCTCTGGGCCTCAGTTCCCTCATCTGTAAAATGGGGATGAAGACTGTGAGCCCCACGCGGAACAACCTGATCACCCTGTATCCTCCCCAGCACCTAGAACAGTGCTTTGCACACAGTAAGCGCTTAACAAATGCCATCATCGTTATTATGTTGCCGAACTGTACTTTCCAAGCGCTTAGTACAGTGCTCTGCACACAGTGAGTGCTCAATAAATACGATCGAATGAACAAATGAATAACTAATACTGCCTAGCTAGCAGAATCTTTTTTAAATAGTATTTGTTAGGTGTTATGTTGTGCTAGACATTGTAATAAGAGGTAAGTTAGGTAACTTGCCCAAAGTCACTTCTGAGTTTGTCAACAAAAATTTTGGTTGAAGACAGGGTCCCCTAAAGCAGACCGTTCATAATAATCTTGGCCTTTTGTGGCAATAATAATAATAATAATAATAATAATAATAATAATAATAATGGCATTTGTTAGACTGTAAGCCCACTGTTGGGTAGGGACTGTCTCTATATGTTACCAGCTTGTACTTCCCAAGTGCTTAGTCCAGTGCTCTGCACACAGTAAGTGCTCAATAAATACGATTGATTGATTGATTTGTTAAGCACTTATCATATGCGAAGCCACTGCGCCGTACTGTCATATGTATCCGTTTGTTGAAATACTTTTGGAAAGTGATTCACAATCCTTTATATAGCCTCTTGTGTGTGACTCAAGGACTTTCAAAGATGCTCCCAGCCCCTTGAGTGTTTTTCCAAGGAAGTCAGAATCACATCCTGACACCAGCTTTAAGATCCTTTGTGGTGATTTCACAAAGGGCAGCGTAAAATAGATTTTTAAAACGGGTATCTAGGATACACTCCTGTCTTGGTTGGTGAAAGGGAAAGAGTCAGCAGGAAGGAAGGGATGATGGATTTCCTTTCAGTCCCGGGGTGATGTATAAGCATCTATCTTTGTTGCTGCATTGGTAGTCTCCGAGGTGCTTAGCACAGTGCTCTGCACACAGTAAGCGCTCAATAAATACCACTGACTGACTGGCTGACTTTGCCACTGTCCTGTGAATCCTGTGAGTAGTGTAGCTGTGGTGAATGGCATTCGCACATTCATTCATTCATTCAATCATATTTATTGAGCACTTACTGTGTGCAGAGCACTGTACTAAGTGCTAGGGAAGTACAAGTTGGACATAGTAAGCGCTTAATAAATGCCATTATTTATTATTATTATTATTATTCCATGGTCCCTTTCCCTTTTACCTATCCACTCTCTTCTCCCACACACCCCAGCTAGTGCTCTTCATTTCTCTCAACCTAATCAATCAATCAGTGGTATTTATTGAGGGCTCACTATGTGCAGAGCGCTGTATGAGCACTTAATAATAATAATCATGATGGCATTTGTTAAGAGCTTACGGTGTGTCAAGCACTGTTCATCATCATCATCATCATCAATCGTATTTATTGAGCGCTTACTATGTGCAGAGCACTGTACTAAGCGCTTGGGAAGTACAAATTGGCAACATCTAGAGACAGTCCCTACCCTACAGTGGGCTCACAGTCTAAAAGGGGGAGACAGAGAACAAAACCAAACATACTGACAAAATAAAATAGAATAGATATGTACAAATAAAATAATAGAGTAAAAAATATGTACAAACATATATACATATATACAGGTATATATACATATATACAGGTGTTCATCGTGCTGTTCTAAGCACAAACTAATCAGGTTGGACACGGTCCCTGTCCCACATGGGACTCACAGTCTTAATCCCTATTTTACAGATGAAGGAACTGAGGCCCAGAGAAATGAAGTGACTTGTCCAAGGTCACACAGCAAACAAGTAGCTTTCTTCCTCCCTTCAAAGCCCTACTGAGAGCTCACCTCCTCCAGGAGGCCTTCCCACACTGAGCCCCCTTTTTCCTCAGCCTCCCCATCGCCCTAACCCTTTCTCTATCCCCCCCGCCTTCCCACAACACTTGTGTACATATGTATATATCTGTAATTCTATTTATTTATACTGAGGCCTGTTAACTTGTTTTGATGTGTCTATATCTATAATTTAATTTCTAATGATGCTATTGATGCCCGTTGACTTGTTTTGTTGTCTGCCTCCCCCCTTCTAGACTGTGAGCCCGTTGTGGGCAGGGATTATCTCCCTTTGTTGCCGAACTGTACTTCCCAAGGGCTTAGTCCAGTGCTCTGCACACAGTAAGTGCTCAATAAATACGATTTATTGAAAGAATGAATGATCATGAAGAGAGCAGAGAATGGATAAATGTAATTTTGTCTCTGACAACCAAATAGACGGAATTCTGCTGCCACCTCGTGGTGCAACGAAGCCACCACTCATTGAGCGCAAGCCTGTCCAATTTATTATTAGTAGTAGTATTACTAGCTTAATAATTAATTGATTAATCATTATATCTTACATTATAATATCTAATATAGCACATTATAATAGAATATACACTATATAGAAAATAATATTATAATATACTATATTAGATATTATATCTCACATTATAATAGCTAATATAGTATATTATAATGAAATCATCATCATCATCATCATCAATCGTATTTATTGAGCGCTTACTACGTGCAGAGCACTGTACTAAGCGCTTGGGAAGTACAAATTGGCAACATATAGAGACAGTCCCTACCCAACAGTGGGCTCACTATACACACAAATACACACTATATAATATATAATATTATTATACAATATATTAGATATTATATCTTACGTCATAATATCCAATATAGCATATTATAATATAATATGCACTATATAATATTATAATATACTATATTATATATTATATTGGATAATATATTAGATATTATAATGTAATATATAATTAATCATTATATATTATACAATATAAAGTATATTGGGGCGCGGTGACGGGCGGTGATTATCTGGTGGCCGTGGAGACGGAGTTTGATTGGCTTGGGGCGTGGGGGCGGGCAGTGATTGTCATTGGGCGTGAGGGGGGCGGTGATTGGCTGGGTGTCCTGGGGGCGGGCGGTGATTGGCTGGAGCGTGGGCGGCGGGCGGTGATTGGCTGGGGGCGCGGGGACGGGCGGTGATAATCTGTGGGAGAGGCCGTTGATTGGCTGGGGCCTTGGGGACGGGCAGTGATTGGCTGGGTGTTTTGGAGGCGGGCGTTGATTGGCTGGGGGCGCGTGGACGGGAGGTGATTATCAGGGGGGCGTGGGGGCGGGCGGTGATTGGCTGGGGCGAGGGGACGGGCGGTGATTGGCTGGGGGCGCGAGGACGGGCGGTTATTATCTAGGGAGCGTGGAGGCGGGCGGTGATTATCGGGGGGCGTGGCGGCGGGCGGTGATTGGCTGGGGGCGCGGGGACGGGAGGTGATTATCGGGGGGGTGGGGGCGGGCGGTGATTGGCTGGGGCGAGCAGACGGGCGGTGATTGGCTGGGGGCGCGGGGACGGGAGGTGTCTGGGGCGTGGGGGCGGGCGGTGATTGGCTGAAGGCGCGGGGACGGGAGGTGATTATCTGTGGGGGCGGGCGTTGATTGGCTGGGGCCGTGGGGGCGGGCAGTGATTGGCTGGGTGTTTTGGACAGGCGTTGATTGGCTGGGGGCGCGTGGACGGGAGGTGATTATCGTGGGGGCGTGGGGGCGGGCGGTGATTGGCTGGGGGCGCGGGGACGGGCGGTTATTATCTAGGGGGCGTGGGGGGCGCGCGGTGATTATCTGGGGGGCGTGGCGGCGGGTGGTGATTGGCTGGGGGCGCGAGGACGGGCGGTTATTACCTCGGGGGCGTGGCTCTGGCGGTGATTGGCTGGTGTCTGGAGGGGCAGGCGCTGATTGGCTGGGGCTGTGTGGGCGGGCGGTGACCGTCGCGGGGCGAGACGGGCGCTGATTGGCTGGGTGTGTCGGGGGCGGGCGCCGATTGGGCGGGGGGCGCGGGGGCGGGCGCTGATTGGGCGGGGGTTCCCGCGCGTTCCCGGCGGCGCGGGGAGGAGGTGTCGGGCGCCATGGCGGAGCAGCTCTACCTGGACAACATCGACGAGTTCGTCGTGGACCAGAACAGGATCGTGAGCACTCGGGGACGGACGGACTTCTATAATAATAATAATAATAATAATAATAATAATAATAATAATTATGATGGCATTTATTAAGCGCCTGCTATGTGCAAAGCACTGTTCTGTATATATATATATATATACATATATATATATACATATATATATATGTTTGTACATATTTTTCACTCTATTTATTTATTTATTTTATTTGTACCTATCTATTCTATTTATTTTATTTTGTTAGTATGTTTGGTTTCGTTCTCTGTCTCCCCCTTTTAGACTTGAGCCCCCTGTTGGGTAGGGACCGTCTCTAGATGTTGCCAACTTGTACTTCCCAAGCGCTTAGTCCAGTGCTCTGCACACAGTAAGCGCTCAATAAATACGATTGATGATGATGATGATGATGTTCTAAGCGCTGGGGAAGTCATCATCATCATCATCAATCGTATTTATTGAGCGCTTACTGTGTGCAGAGCACTGTGCTAAGCGCTGGGGAAGTCCAAGTTGGCAACATCTAGAGACGGTCCCCACCCAACAGCGGGCTCCCAGTCTAGAAGGGGGAGACAGACAACAAAACACGTTAACCAAATGAAATAGATTAAATATGTACAAATAAAATATTGTTCTATTTATATTATAATTATAATTTATAATGTTATCACTATTATTCTCTGGGCCTCAGTTCGCTCATCTGTACTAGGGGAAGGAAGACTGTGAGCCCTGGTTCCCTTGTATTTCCCCCCCCCCAGCGCTTAGTACAGTGCTTGGCACATAGAATCTAGACTGTGAGCCCGCTGTTGGGTAGGGACTGTCTCTACATGTTGCCAACTTGTACTTCCCAAGCGCTTAGTCCAGTGCTCTGCACACAGTAAGCGCTCAATAAATACGATTGACTGATGGACGGGCAGAGGGAGACAGACACACCCGGCAGCCGCCGCCTCCTCCTCCTTCCCAGCCATTTACTCCTATTAATTGAGCGCTTACTATAATAATAACAATAATGATGATGATGACGGTATTTGTTAAGCGCTTACTATGTGCAAAGCACTGTTCTAAGCGCTGGGGAGGTTACAAGGTGATAAGGCCTTACTGAGAGCTCACCTCCTCCAGGAGGCCTTCCCAGACTGAGCCCCCTCCTTCCTCTCCCCCTCCTCCCCCTCTCCATCCCCCCCATCTTACCTCCTTCCCTTCCCCACAGCACCTGTATATATGTTTGCACATATTTATTACTCTATTTATTTTACTTGTACATATCTATTCTATTTATTTTCTTTTGTTAGTACGTTTGGTTTTGTTCTCTGTCTCCCCCTTTTAGACTGTGAGCCCACTGTTGGGTAGGGACTGTCTCTATATGTTGCCAGTTTGTACTTCCCAAGCGCTTAGTACAGTGCTCTGCACACAGTAAGCGCTCAATAAATACGATTGATGATGACGATGATGACTGTCTCTCTATGTTGCCAACTTGTACTTCCCAAGCGCTTAGTACAGTGCTCTGCACACAGTAAGCGCTCAATAAATGCGATTGATGATGATGATGATGAAGGTGATCAGGTTGTCCCACGGGGGGCTCACAGTCTTCATCCCCATTTTGCAGATGAGGTCACTGAGGCCCAGAGAAGTGAAGCGACTTGCCCCAAGTCACACAGCTGACAGTTGGCGGAGCCGGGATTTGAGCCCATGACCTCTGACCCCAAAGCCTCTGTTCTTTCCACTGAACCATGCTGCTTCTCCAATCAATCAATCAATCAATCGTATTTATTAAGCGCTTACTGTGTGCAGAGCACTGGACTAAGCGCTTGGGAAGTACAAGTTGGCAACATATAGAGACGGTCCCTACCCAACGGTGGGCTCACAGTCTAGATTCTACTATGTGCCAAGCACTGTACTAAGCGCTGGGGGGGGGGGGGGAAATACAAGGGAACCAGGTTGTCCCCCGTGGGGCTCACAGTCTTCCTTCCCCTCGTACAGATAAGCGAACTGAGGCCCAGAGAATAATAGTAATAATATTATAAATTATAATTATAATATTATAAATATAATAATATTTTATTTGTACATATTTAATCTATTTACTTTATTTTGTTGATGTGTTTTGTTGTCTTTCTGCCCCTTCTAGACTGTGAGCCCGCTGTTGGGTAGGGACCGTCTCTAGATGTTGCCAACTTGGACTTCCCAAGCGCTTAGTACAGTGCTCTGCACATGGTAAGCGCTCAATAAATACGATTGATGGACGGAAGGACGGACGGACAGAGAGACAGACACCCACACACACACCTGGCAGCCTCCTCCTCCTCCTTCCCAGTCATTCACTCCTATTAATTGAGCGCTTACTATAATAATAACAATAATAATGGCATTTGTTTAGCGCTTACTATGTGCAAAGCACTGTTCTAAGCGCTGGGGAGGTTACAAGGTGATCAGGTTGTCCCACGGGGGAGCTCACAGTCTTAATCCCCATTTTACAGACGAGGGAACTGAGGCACAGAGAAGTGAAGTGATTTGCCCAGGGTCACACAGCTGACAGCTGGCGGAGCAGGGATTTGAACCCATGACTCCAAAGCCCAGGCTCTTTCCACTGAGCCACACTGCTTCTCCTACAATGCTCTGCATACAGTAAGCGCTCAATAAGTACGATTGAATGAATGAATAATGGTAGTGAGCGCTTACTGTAATAATGATGGCATTTATTAAGCGCTTACTGTGTGCCAAGCACTGTTCTAAGCGCTGGGGGGATACAAGGTGATCAGGTTGTCCCACGGGGGGCTCACAGTCTTCATCCCCATTTTACAGATGAGGGAACTGAGGCTCAGAGAAGTCAAGTGACTTGCCCAGAGTCACACATCTGACACGTGGCGGAGCCGGGATTTGAACCCATGACCTCTGACTCCAAAGCCCGGGCTCTTTCCACTGAGCCACGCTGCTTCTCTATGTGCCAAGCACTGTTCCAAGCGCTGGGGGAAATACAGGGTAACCAGGTTGTCCCACGTGGGGCCCACAGTCTTAATCCCCATTTTACAGATGAGGGAACTGAGGCCCAGAGAATAATCATAATAATAATGGCATTAAACGCTTACTATGTGCCAAACACTGTACTAAGCGCTTGGGGTGGGCACTCACAGTCTCCATCTCCGTTTGACAGGTGAGGGAACTGAGGCACAGAGAATAATAATGAGGATGGTTTTTGTTAAGCGCCTATGATGTGCGAAGCACTGTTCTAAGCGCTGGGGGAGATACAGGGTAATCAGGTTGCCCCACGTGAGGCTCACAGTCTTAATCCCCATTTTGCAGATGAGGTAACTGAGGCACAGAGAAGTTAATAATTTTGGTATTTGTTAATCAATCAATCGTATTTATTGAGCGCTTACTATGTGCAGAGCACTGTACTAAGCGCTTGGGAAGTCCAAGTTGGCAACATAGAGAGACAGTCCCTACCCAACAGTGGGCTCACAGTCTAGAACAGCGCTAGTTCAGCGCTTACTACGTGCCAAGCACTGTTCTAAGCGCTGGATAGATACAAGGTAATCAAGTTGTCCCACGAGGGGCTCACCGTCTCCATCCCCATTTGACAGATGAGCGAACTGAGGCACAGGGAATAATAATAATATAATAATGATGGTATTTGTTAAGCGCTTACTACGTGCCAAGCACTGTTCTAAGCGCTGGGGGAGATACAAGGTGATCAGGTTGTCCCCCGTGGGGCTCACAGGCTTAATCCCCATTTTGCAGATGAGATAACTGAGGCACGGGGAAGTTAAGCGACTTGCATTCATTGCCATCATTATTATTATCTCTGGTGTTTATTGAGGGCTTGCTGGGTGCGGGACACTGTGCTAAGCGTTGGGAAAAGTCCAGCACAACCGTTCTGCCCGCCGGGAATTTAGCGGAGAGGCTAGTGGGGGCGAGGCAGGGTAACATTTCCCTTCTAATCAATCATATTTATTGGGCGCCTACCGTGTGCAGAGCACTGAACTAAGCGCTGGGGAGAGCGTACGCTGTATCCAAGTTGGCGGCGTGCCTCAATGGAAAGAGCCCGGGCTTTGGAGCCAGAGGTCATGGGTTCAAATCCCGGCTCCGCCAATTGTCAGCTGGGTGACTTTGGGCAAGCCACTTCACTTCTCTGGGCCTCAGTTCCCTCGTCTGTAAAATGGGGATGAAGACTGTGAGCCCCCCGTGGGACAACCTGGTCACCTTGTAACCTCCCCAGCGCTTAGAGCAGTGCTTGGCACATAGTAAGCGCTTAATAAATGCCGCCATTATTATTATTATTATTCCCTGCCCACAAAGAGCTTACAATCTCTGGTATTTATGGAGCACTTATCAATCAGTCAGTCGTATTTATTGAGCGCTTACTGTGTGCAGAGCACTGTACTAAGCGCTTGGGAAGTCCAAGTTGGCAACATATAGAGATGGTCCCTACCCAACAGTGGGCTCACAGTCTAAAAGATCGGGGTGCAGAGCGCTGTACTAAGCGCTTGGGAGACAGTACAATATAGCGGAGTCGGTAGACGCGTTTCCTACCCACAACGAGCTTACGTGACTCAGTGGAAAGAGCCCGGGCTTCAGAGGTCATGGGTTCTAATCCCACCTCCGCTGCTTGCCAGCTGTGTGACCTTGGGCAAGTCACTTGGCTTCTCTGTGCCTCAGTGACCTCACCTGTAAAATGGGGATTAAGACTGTGAGCCCCACGTGGGACAACTTGATTACCTTATATGTACCCCAGCGCTTAGAAGTGCTTAATACATACCAACGTTATTATTAATCTCTGGCGTTTATTGATTTAGTGATTTTTGCCAGTGAAAAATTAATTTTAATAATTAAATTCTGGTATTCTGACTTGGTTTATCATTGCCCAATGTTTGGTTTTGATCAGCAGCTGCATGGCTCAGTGGAAAGAGCCCGGGCTTTGGAGTCAGAGGTCATGGGTTCAAATCCCGGCTCCGCCAATCGTCTGCTGTGTGACTTTGGGCAAGTCACTTCACTTCCCCCTTCTAGACTGTGAACCCACTGTTGGGTAGGGACCGTCTCTATATGTGGCCAACTTGGACTTCCCAAGCGCTTAGTACAGTACTCTGCACACAGTAAGCGCTCAATAAATATGAATGATTGATTCTCTGGGCCTCAGTTACTGCGCTCACCTGTAAAATGGGGATGAACACTGTGAGCCCCCCGTGGGACAACTTGATCACCTTGTAACCTCCCCAGAGCTTAGAACAGTGCTTTGCACATAGTAAGCGCTTAATAAATGCTATTATCCCAGCGCTTAGAACAGTGCTTTGCAAATAGTAAGCACTTAACAAATGCCATTATTATTATTATTTATTATTATTTTTTAATGGCATTTATTAAGCGCTTTATTACATCCCATGTGGGATGTAGATTGTGTCCAACCTGACTAGCTTGTATCTACCCCTTAATAATCATAATAACGATGGCATTTATTCAGCGCTTACTATGTGCAAAGCACTGTTCTAAGCGCAGGGGAGGTTACAAGGTGATCAGGTTGTCCCGCGGGGGGCTCCCAGTCTTCATCCCCATTTTCCAGATGAGGGAACCGAGGCCCAGAGAAGTGAAGTGACTTGCCCAAGGTCACCCAGCTGACAAGTGGCGGAGCCGGGATTTGAACCCATGGCCTCCGACTCCAAAGCCTGGGCCCTTTTCCACTGAGCCACGCTGCTTCTCTAATTCTTCTAATGCTTCTCTGATAATTATTATTATCGAGCACTTATCGTGGTGCCCAGCACTGTAGTAAAAGCTTGGGAGAGAGTTCAGAAAGCAGAATCAATCAATCAATCAGTCAATCGTATTTATTGAGCGCTTACTGTGTGCAGAGCACTGGACTAAGCGCTTGGGAAGTCCAAGCTGGCAACATCTAGAGACGGTCCCTACCCAACAGTGGGCTCACAGTCTAGAAGGGGGAGACAGACAACAAAACCAAACATACTAACAAAATAAAATAAATAGAATAGATAGGTACAAGTAAAATAAATAAATCAGTAGAAGTGGTAGCCGTTTCCTGCCCACCGCCAGCTTACAACCAATCTCTGGTGTTTCTGGAACCCTTCCTGTGGTGCCGAGCACTGTACTAAGCGCTTGGGAGGGTGCAATATAACAGATTTAAGTAGATAAGTTCCCCGCCAACAACGAGCTTACGGTCTAGAGGGAGAAATTCAGCCAGAAACCAAAGAAGAGAGTGGCACCCCTTGTCTGGAGGCGGAACGTGCCCCTTGGCGAGTTTCCGGGAAGGCTAGTTGGTGCCCACGAGGTTGGCAAACCACGCGATTTTGAAAAATTGTCTTTTGCCGCAGGTGACGTACAAATGGCTGAGCCACACGTTGGGGGTGCACGTCAACCAGGCCAAGCAGTAAGTAATCCCCCAACCCGCTGTTTCCTTTACTCTTGGATAATAATTCTATTTATTTATTTATCTTACTTGTACCTATCTATTCTCTTTATTTTACTTTGTTAATATGTTTGGTTTTGTTCTCTGTCTCCCCTTTCTAGACTGTGAGCCCGCTGTTGGGTAGGGACTGTCTCTAGGTGTTGCCAACTTGAACTTCCCAATCAATCAATCAATCAATCAATTGTATTTATTGAGCGCTTACTGTGTGCAGAGCACTGGACTAAGCGCTTGGGAAGTACAAGTTGGCAACATCTAGAGACGGTCCCTACCCAACAGTGGGCTCACAGTCTAAAAGGGGGAGACGGAGAACAAAACCAAACATACTAACAAAATAAAATAAATAGAATAGATAGGTACAATTAAAAGAAATAAATAAATAGAGTAATAAATATGTACAAACATATATACCGGTGCTGTGGGGAAGGGAAGGAGGTAAGATGGGAGGGATGGAGAGGGGGATGAAGGGGAGAGGAAGGAAGGGGCTCAGTCTCTGCACACAGTAAGCGCTCAATAAATACGATTGATTGATTGATTAATAATTCTGGTCCTTGTTAAGCGCTTACTGTGTGCACCGTTCTTAGCGCTGGGGTAGATACACAATAATTGGATTGGACACAGCCCCTGTCATTCATTCATTCATTCATTCGTATTTATTGAGCGCTTACTGTGTGCAGAGCACTGGACTAAGCGCTTGGGAAGTCCAAGTTGGCAACATATAGAGACGGTCCCTACCCAACAGCGGGCTTACAGTCAATTATTGATTGATTGATTGATTTTATTTTTTATTATTTATTTATTTTGTTTGTAATATTTATTCTATTTATTTTATTTTGTTAATATGTTTTGTTATGTTGTCTGTCTCCCCCTTCTAGACTGTGAGCCCACCGTTGGGTAGGGATAGTCTCTATATGTTGCCAACTTGTACTTTCCAAGTGCTTAGTCCAGTGCTCTGCACACAGTAAGCGCTCAATAAATACGATTGTTTGATTGATTGTTTTACAGAGGAGGGAACTGAGGCCCAGAGAAGTCCCCCCCGCCTTACCTCCTTCCCTTCCCCACAGTACCTGTATATATGTTTTTACGTATTTATTACTCTATTTATTTTACTTGTACATATTCTATTTTGTTAATATGTTTTGTTTTGTTCTCTGTCTCCCCCTTCTAGACTGTGAGCCCGCTGTTGGGTAGGGACCGTCTCTATATGTTGCCAGCTTGTACTTCCGAAGCGCTTAGTACAGTGCTCTGCACACAGTAAGCGCTCAATAAATACGATTGAATGAATGAATGAATGGAAGTGACTTACCCAAGATCACACAGTGGACAAGTGACCTTCTGATTCCCAGGGCCGGGCTCTATCCACTAGGCCGTGCCACTTCTCCGAAATGAACTCCCACATCCCTTTCTTGCCAAGAAATAAGTTTTGGGCATAGGGCAAGTAACAGCTTATTTGGATCAAGTGGAAAAGAATATCCGTCCGATAAAGCGGGCTGCATCAATTTTGTCGTAGGTGGTGGAAGATTGGGAAAAGAGAGACTTTTTTTAGACTGTGAGCCCACTGTTGGGTAGGGACTTTCTCTATATGTTGCCAATTTGTACTTCCCAAGCGCTTAGTACAGTGCTCTGCACATAGTAAGCGCGCAATAAATGCGATTGATGATGATGAAGAGAGACAGAAGCCAGTGATTATTTTGGACACATTTGCCGCGTTGTCCTAAGTGGGTCCTGGAGTATTCTGGTGGGAAGCAGCTTGGCCTGTCGGGAAGAGCACAGGCTCGGGAGTCAGAAGATCTGGGTTCTAATCCCCGCTCCGCCACTTGTCTGCTGTGTGACCTTGGGCAAATGTCGCCCGTCGTCCGGGGACGGGCTTGTTTGGGAATCGGCATGGTGAGAGAGAGAGGCCGGGAACAGAAAGCCTGAGTTTTATTTAAAACTTATTTCGCGAGGTGAATTGAATTATTTAATTGCAATGGTTTAATTGCAATTATTTAATTGCAATTGGTTTAGGTGCAATGAATTGAACCCCTGTCAGGAGGAATGTGATCGATTAGTAATGTTAGAGCTTCCGAAACGGGAGGAACACACTTTTTAGGTCCCACCCAGGCCGAATTACCTGACAGTTTGCACGCGGTGGGGCGGCCCCCCCATAGCTCTCACCCACGTGCAGTTCATTCATTCATTCATTCAGTCGTATTCATTGAGCGCTTACTGTGTGCAGAGCACTGTACTAAGCGCTCGGGAAGTCCAAGTCGGCAACATATAGAGACGGTCCCTACCCATCAACGGGCTCACAGTCTAGAAGGGGGAGGCAATCAATCAATCAATCAATCGTATTTGTTGAGCGCTTACTATGTGCAGAGCACTGTACTAAGCGCTTGGGAAGTACAAATTGGCATCACATAGAGACAGTCCCTACCCGATAGTGGGCTCACAGTCTAAAAGGGGGAGACAGAGAACAGAACCAAACATACCAACAAAATAAAATAAGTAGGATAGAAATGTACAAGTAAAATAAATAAATAAATAAATAAACAGAGTAATAAATATGTACAACCATATATACATATATACAGGTGCTGTGGGGAGGGGAAGGCGGTAAGGCGGGGGGGATGGAGAGGGGGACGAGGGGGAGAGGAAAGAAGGGGCTCAATCCGAGAAGGCCTCCTGGAGGCAGACAACAAAACATGTGGACAGGTGTCAAGTCTGAACAAATAGATGGTCTATCCTTAACGGTTGGAGATAGAGCAAGGAAACCAACCATCACACACTTTCATTCAATCGTATTTATTGAGCGCTTACTGTGTGCAGAGCACTGTACTAAGCGCTTGGGAAGTCCAAGTCGGCAGCATATAGAGACGGTCCCTACCCTACAGTGGGCTCACAGTCTAGAAGGGGGAGACAGACAGCAAAACAAAACATGTGGACAGGTGTCAAGTCTGAACAAATAGATGGTCTATCCTTAACGGTTGGAGATAGAGCAATCAATCAATCAATTGTATTTATTGAGCGCTTACTGTGTGCAGAGCACTGTACTAAGCACTTGGGAAGTCCAAGTTGGCAACATATAGAGACAGTCCCTACCCAACAGCGGGCTCACAGTCTAAAAGGGGGAGACAGAGAACAAAACCAAACATACTAACAAAATAAAATAAATAGAATAGATAGGTACAAGTAAAATAAATAAATAAATAGAGTAATAAATATGTACAAACATATATACAGGTATATAAAGCACTGTTCTAAGCACTGGGGAGGTTACAAGGTGAAGGTGAAGCTAGTTTGGGGCAAAGGGGGTAACAACACATGGTGTAACGGCTAGAGCCCGGGCCTGGGAGTTAGAAGGTCATGGGTTCTAATCCTGGCTCCGCCACTTGTCAGCTGCGTCACCATGTGCGAGTCACTTCACTTCTCTGGGCTTCAGTTCCCTCATCTGGAAAGTGGAGGTTAACACTGAGCTCCACAGGTGACAGAGACTGTCCAACCGCTTGGATCCACCCCAGTGCCTGGCACAAAATAAGCACCTAACCAATATTATTATTATTATTATTATTATCATCATCATTATTATTATCATCATTATCATCATCACCATCATCATCATCATTATTATTATTATTATTATTTCATTATCATTATCATCATTATTATTATTATTATTATATTGGGGGCACCTGTATAAGTCAGGGGGTGTCTGGCAAAGACTCCAATTTGGGTGATGGGGATATTTTTTAAATGGTATTTATTAAGCGCTTACTATTCGTTCATTCATTCAGTCGTATTTATTGAGCGCTTACTGTGTGCAGAGCACTGGGCTAAGCGCTTGGGAAGTCCAAGTTGGCAACATAGAAAGACGGTCCCTACCCAACAGTGGGCTCACAGTCTAGAAGGGGGAGACAGAGAACAAAACAAAACATATTAACAAAATTAAATAGAATAAATATGTACATGTAAAATAAATAGAGTAATAAATATGTACAAACATATATACAGGTATATACTATGTGCCGGGACTGTACTGAGCACTGGGGTGGATACAAACAAATCAGACTGGACACAGTCCCTATCCCACGTGGGGCTCACAGTCTTAATCCCCATTTGACAGATGAGGTAACTGAGGCCTAGTGGAGTGAATAATAACAATGATAGCATTTATTAAGCGCTTACTATGTGCAAAGCACTGTTCTAGGTGCTGGGGAGGTTACAAGGTGATCAGGTTGTCCCACGGTGGGTGGGGGGGGGGCTCAGAGTCTTAATCCCCATTTGACAGATGAGATAACTGAGGCGCAGAGAAGGTAAGTGACTTGTGCGGTAACTCAGGCCCAGTGGAGTGAAGTGACCTGCCCAAGGTCACACAGAAGAAAAGTGGCAGAGCCCAGGATTAGAACCCGGGTCCTTCTGACTCCCAGGCCAGGCTGCTTCTCTGCTTAGTGGACTCTGCTTCCAGTCTATCCCCTCTTCAGTGTATTCATTCATTCAGTCGCATTTATTGAGCGCTTACTATGTGCCAAGCACTGTACTAAGCGCTTGGGAGAGTACGGTACAACAATAAACAGGCCACATTACCCGCCCACAACGAGTTTACAGTGTATAATAATAATGATGGTATTTGTTAAGCGCTTCCTATGTGCCAAGCACTGTTCTAAGCACTGGGGTAGATAGAAGGTGATCAGGTGGTCCCACGTGGGGCTCACAGTCTTAATCCCCATTTGACAGATGAGGGAACTGAGGCCCAGTGGAGTGAAGTGACTTGTGAGGTCGCTCAGTCCCAGTGGGGTGAAGTGACTTGCCCAAGGTCACACAGAAGAAAAGTGGCAGAGCCCGGGATTAGAACCCAGGTCCTTCCGACTGCCAGGCCATGCTGCTTCTCTGCCTAGTGGACTCTGCCTCCAGTCTATCCCCTCCTCAGTGTATTCAATCAATCAATCAATCAATTGTATTTATTGAGCGCCTACTGTGTGCAGAGCACTGTACTAAGCGCTTGGGAAGTCCAAGTTGGCAACATACAGAGACGGTCCCTACCCAACAGTGGGTCAATCAATCAATTGTATTTATTGAGTGCTTACTGTGTGCAGAGCACTGTACTAAGCGCTTGGGAAGTCCAAGTTGGCAACATATAGAGACGGTCCCTACCCAACAGTGGGCTCACAGTCTAGGAGGGGGAGACAGGGATCAAAACCAAACATATTAACAAAATAAAATAAATAGAATAGATATGTACAAGTAACATAAATAAAGTAATAAATACGTACAGGCATATATACATATATACAGGTGCTGTGGGGAAGGGAAGGAGGTAAGACGGGGGGATGGAGAGGGGGACAAGGGACATTGTCACATTTATTGAGCACTTACTGTGTACTAAGCACTTGGGAGAGTACAGTACAACAATAAACAGGCCACATTACCCGCCCACAACGAGTTTACAGTGTATTATAATAATGATGGCATTTGTTAAGCGCTTCCTATGCGCCAAACACTGTTCTAAGCACTGGAGTAGATACAAGGTCATCAGTTTGTCCCTCGTGGGGCTCACAGTCTTAATCCCCATTTTCCCGATGAGGGAACTGAGGCCCAGAGCAGTGAAGTGACTTGCCCGGGGTCATACAGCGGACAGGCGGCGGAGCTGGGATTAGAACCCGCGACTTCCGACTGCCAAGCCAGAGCTCTTGCCACTAAGAGAAGCGGCGTGGCTCAGTGGAAAGAGCCCGAGCTTTGGAGTCAGAGGTCATGGGTTCAAATCCCAGCTCCGCCCGTTGTCAGCTGTGTGACTTGGGGCAAGTCACTTCACTTCACGTCATCTGTAAAATGGGGATTGACTGTGAGCCCCCCCGTGGGACAACCTGATCACCTGGTAACCTCCCCAGCGCTTAGAACAGTGCTTGGCACATAGTAAGCGCTTAATAAATGCTATTATTATTATTATTATTATTATTATTACTACTAAGCCACACTGCTTCTCACTGCGTGCAGAGCTCTGGACTAAGCGCTTGGGAGAGGACAGTGCAACAGAGTTGGTAGCCCCGTTCCTCATTCAATCGTATTTATTGAGCGCTTACTGTGTGCAGAGCACTGTGAGCTGATAGTCTAGAGGAGGAGCTCTCTTTCTCCCTTCAAAGCCCTACTGAGAGGTCACCTCCTCCAGGAGGCCTTCCCAGACTGAGCCCCCTCCTCCCCCTCCCCATCCCCCCCGCCTTACCCCCTTCCCCTCCCCACAGCACCTGTATATCTGTTTGTACAGATTGATTACTCCAGTTTACTTGTACATATTTACTATTCTATTTATTTTATTTTGTTAATGTGTTTTGTTGTCCGTCTCCTCCTTCTAGACTGTGAGCCCGCTGTTGGGTAGGGACCGTCTCTATATGTTGCCAACTTGGACTTCCCAAGCGCTCAGTACAGTGCTGTGCCCACAGTAAGCGCTCAATAAATACCATTGAATGAATGAATGAATGAATGAATGAATGAATGAGGAGATAATAGCTGGCCATAAGTGGACGGTAACAAAGAGACGTGGCCGAATAAAATCCAGATCTTCTGAACACCGGTCTAACCGCTCAGGGAGGGCCGGGATGAACTGGACTCCTAACCAGATGATCGGCCGCCTCGGCAAGTTGTCACTCACGACGATGACGGTTTTTGTCCCGTGTGCCGAGCACTGTACTGAGCGTGAGGACGATAGAAGACCCTCAGGTCAGATGTGACCTCGGCCCCTCAGCCGGCGCACGGTCTTAGGGAGAGCGCGTGCTGAATCCCCGTTTGGCAGTTGAGGAAACCGAGGCCCAGAGAAGTGAAGTGACTTGCCCGAGGTCACACAGCCGGCAGTTGGCGGAGCCGGGGCGAGGAACCAGGTCCCCTGACCCCCGGGCCGGGCGAATAACCATCAGTTGGCAAAAGGCATCTGAAAAAATCACTTTGAAGTGGTGGGGGAGATCGTTCATTCAGTCAGTCTTATTTATTGAGCGCTTACTGGGTGCAGAGCACTGTACTAAGCGCTTGGGAAGTAAAGAGTTGGCAACATATAAGGACGGTCCCTACCCAACCACAGGCTCACAGTCTAGAAAGGTGTTTAGCGTAATAATAACTATAATGATAATAATAAAAATGCTAATTGTGGCATTTGTTAAGCACTCTCTGTATGCCACCCGCTGTATTAAGCTCTGGGGTAATAATAATAAATAACAACAATTGTATTTATTAAGCACTTACTATGTGCCAAGCACTGTTGGGGTTTAGTATAATAACAACAATAATGATAATAATAAAAATGCTAATTGTGGCATTTGTTAAGCACTCTTTATATGCCATCCGCTGTATTAAGCTCTGGGGTAATAATAATAAATAACAACAATTGTATTTATTAAGCACTTACTATGTGCCAAGCACTGTTGGGGTTTAGTATAATAACAACAATAATGATAATAATAAAAATGCTAATTGTGGCATTTGTTAAGCACTCTTTATATGCCATCCGCTGTATTAAGCTCTGGGGTAATAATAATAAATAACAACAATTGTATTTATTAAGCACTTACTATGTGCCAAGCACTGTTGGGGTTTAGTATAATAACAACAATAATGATAATAATAAAAATGCTAATTGTGGCATTTGTTAAGCACTCTTTATATGCCATCCGCTGTATTAAGCTCTGGGGTAATAATAATAAATAACAATAATTGTATTTATTAAGCGCTTACTATGTGCCAAGCACTGTTGGGGTTTAGTATAATAACAACAATAATGATAATAATAAAAATGCTAATTGTGGCATTTGTTGAGCACTCTCTATATGCCATCCGCTGTATTAAGCTCTGGGGTAATAATAACAAATAACAATAATTGTATTTATTAAGCGCTTACTATGTGCCAAGCACTGTTGGGGTTTAGTATAATAACAACAATAATGATAATAATAAAAATGCTAATTGTGGCATTTGTTAAGCACTCTCTATGTGCCATCCGCTGTATTAAGCTCTGGGGTAATAATGATAAATAACAATAATTGTATTTATTAAGCACTTACTATGTGCCAAGCACTGTTGGGGTTTAGTATAATAATAACAGTAATGATAATAATAAAAATGCTAATTGTGGCATTTGTTAAGCACTCTCTATATGCCATCCACTGTATTAAGCTCTGGGGTAATAATGATAAATAACAATAATTGTATTTATTAAGCACTTACTATGTGCCAAGCACTGTTGGGGTTTAGTATAATAATAACAATAATGATAATAATAAAAATGCTAATTGTGGCATTTGTTAAGCACTCTCTATATGCCACCCGCTGTATTAAGCTCTGGGGTAATAAGAATAAATAACAATAATTGTATTTATTAAGCACTTACTATGTGCCAAGCACTGTTGGGGTTTAGTATAATAATAACAATAATGATAATAATAAAAATGCTAATTGTGGCATTTGTTGAGCACTCTCTATATGCCATCCGCTGTATTAAGCTCTGGGGTAATAAGAATAAATAACAATAATTGTGTTTATTAAGCACTTACTATGTGCCAAGCACTGTTGGGGCTTAGTATAATAATAACAATGATAATAAAAATGCTAATTGTGGCATTTGTTAAGCACTCTCTATATGCCACCCGCTGTATTAAGCTCTGGGGTAATAAGAATAAATAACAATAATTGTATTTATTAAGCACTTACTATGTGCCAAGCACTGTTGGGGTTTAGTATAATAATAACAATAATGATAATAATAAAAATGCTAATTGTGGCATTTGTTGAGCACTCTCTATATGCCATCCGCTGTATTAAGCTCTGGGGTAATAAGAATAAATAACAATAATTGTGTTTATTAAGCACTTACTATGTGCCAAGCACTGTTGGGGCTTAGTATAATAATAACAATGATAATAAAAATGCTAATTGTGGCATTTGTTAAGCACTCTCTATATGCTATCCGCTGTATTAAGCTCTGGGGTAATAATAATAAATAACAATAATTGTATTAAGCGCTTACTGTGTGCCAAGCACTGTTGGGGTTTAGTATAATAACAACAATAATGATAATAATAAAAATGCTAATTGTGGCATTTGTTAAGCACTCTCTGTATGCCATCCGCTGTATTAAGCTCTGGGGTAATAATAACAAATAACAATAATTGTATTTATTAAGCGCTTACTATGTGCCAAGCACTGTTGGGGTTTAGTATAATAACAACAATAATGATAATAATAAAAATGCTAATTGTGGCATTTGTTAAGCACTCTCTATGTGCCATCCGCTGTATTAAGCTCTGGGGTAATAATGATAAATAACAATAATTGTATTTATTAAGCACTTACTATGTGCCAAGCACTGTTGGGGTTTAGTATAATAATAACAATAATGATAATAATAAAAATGCTAATTGTGGCATTTGTTAAGCACTCTCTGTATGCCATCTGCTGTATTAAGCTCTGGGGTAATAATAATAATAAATAACAATAATTGTATTTATTAAGCACTTACTATGTGCCAAGCACTGTTGGGGTTTAGTATAATAATGACAATAATGATAATAATAAAAATGCTAATTGTGGCATTTGTTAAGCACTCTCTGTATGCCATCCGTTGTATTAAGCTCTGGGGTAATAATAATAAATAACAATAATTGTATTTATTAGGCGCTTACTATGGGCCAAGCACTGTTCTAAGCACTGGGCTAGATACAAGGTAATCAGGTCGTCCCACATGGGGCTCACAGTCTTAATCCCCATTTTCCAGATGAGGTAACTGAGGCCCAGAGAAGTGAAGCGGCTTGCCCAAGGTCACACAGCAGACAAGTGGTGGAGCCGGGATTAGAACCCACGACCTCTGACTCCCAAGCCCGGGCTCTGTCCAAGATAATCAGGCCTCCCATGGGGCTCACAGTCTAAGCAGGAGGGGGACCAGGTTGGAATCCCCATTTTGCAGATGAGGGAACTGAGGGCCAGAGAAGTGAAGTGACTCGCCCAAGGTCACCCAACAGGTAAGTGGTGGAGCCGGGATTAGAACCCAGGCCCGGGCTGTTTCCAATAGGCCACGCTGCGAGGTAACAAGGAAATCGGAAAAATCATCCATTTGGACTCCCGTTAGTGACGGAGCGTTGGCCTTGCAATGGGAAATGGTGAGGGAAATGGGTTGTGTGTCTCCCTGCTCCCTTGTAATTAAAAATAATAATAATTAATAGCATTTGTTAAGCGCTTACTATGTGCCAGAACACTGTACTGAGTGCTGGGGCGGATACCCGCAAATCAGGCTGAACATAGTCCCTGTCCCATGTGGGGCTCACAGTCTCAATCCCCATTTTACAGTTGAGGTAACTGAGGCCCCGAGAAGTGAAGTGAGCCCGCTGTTGGGTAGGGACCGTCTCTATATGTTGCCAACTTGTAGTAATAATAATAATGAGGGCATTTATTAAGCGCTTACTCTGTGCAAAGCACTGTTCTAAGCGCTGGGGTAGATGCAAGGTAATCAAGTTGTCCCACTTGGGGCTCACAGACTTAATCCCCATTTTCCAGATGAGGGAACTGAGTCCCAGAGAAGTGAAGTGGCTTGCCCAAAGTCACCCAGCTGACAAGTGGCGGAGCTGGGATTTGAACCCATGACTTCGGACTCCAAAGCCCGAGCTCTTTCCACTGAGCCACGCTGCTTCTCTGCTTGTACTTCCCAAGCGCTTAGCGCAGTGCTCTGCACACAGTAAGCGCTCGATAAATACGATTTTATGAATGACAGTGACTTGCCCAAGGTCCCACAGCGGGGCTGGGGTTAGAACCCCTTTACCTTCTGACTCCCAAACCCGGGCTGTATCCACCAGGCCATGCTATTTCTCTAATCTAGTCTTGGTTTTCTTGTTCGGAACGGGATGTTGTATCCACAGGCCATGCCACTTCTCTAAATTTACTGTTGTTATGTTCAGGGAAAGAACTTGGTTTTGTAAAACTCACTTTTTACGTCACTGGCACCGGTGCAATTTCACATTATTTAACTGTTGAGTCCCAGTAGGCGAGCTGGTGTGTGTCGGGTTGCGAAGAGGCATTTTCTCTCTGAGAATGCCCAAGTCCAAGAGCCCGGTGGGAAAAGGAGTGAGAGATCTAGTCTTGGTTTTCTTTTTCGGAACGGGATGTTGTATCCACCAGGCCATGCCACTTCTCTAATCTAGTCTTGGTTTTCTTGTTCGGGAACAGGATGTTGTATCCACCAGGCCATGCCACTTCTCTAATCTAGTCTTGGTTTTCTTGTTCGGAACAGGATGTTGTATCCACCAGGCCATGCCACTTCCCTAATCTAGTCTTGGTTTTCTTGTTCGGAACAGGATGCTGTATCCACCAGGCCATGCCACTTCTCTAATCTAGTCTTTGTTTTCTTGTTTAGAACGGGATGTTGTATCCACCAGGCCATGCCACTTCTCTAATCTAGTCTTGGTTTTCTTGTTCGGGAACAGGATGTTGTATCCACCAGGCCATGCCACTTCTCTAATCTAGTCTTGGTTTTCTTGTTCGGAACAGGATGTTGTATCCACCAGGCCATGCTACTTCTCTAAATTTACTGTTATTTTGTTCAGGGAAAGAACTTGGTTTTGTAAAACTCACTTTTTATTTCACTGGCACAGGTGCAATTTCACATTATTTATCTGTTAAGTCCCAATAGCCGAGCTGGTGTGTGTCGGGTTGCGAAGAGGCATTTTCTCTCTGAGAATGCCCAAGTCCAAGAGCCCGGTCGAAAAAGGAGTGAGAGATCTAGTCTTGGTTTTCTTGTTCGGAACAGGATGTTGTATCCACCAGGCCATTCCACTTCTCTAGTCTAGTCTTGGTTTTCTTGTTCGGAACGGGATGTTGTATCCACCAGGCCATGCCACTTCTCTAATCTGGTCTTGGTTTTCTTGTTCGGAACGGGATGTTGTATCCACCAGGCCATGCCACTTCTCTAAATTTACTGTTTATTATGTTCAGGGAAAGAACTTGGTTTTGTAAAACTCACTTTTTACGTCACTGGCACCGGTGCAATTTCACATTCTTTAACTGTTGAGTCCCAATAGCCGAGCTGGTGTGTGTCGGGTTGCGAAGAGGCATTTTCTCTCTGAGAATGCCCAAGTCCAAGAGCTCGGTGGGAAGAGGAGTGAGAGATCTAGTCTTGGTTTTCTTGTTTGGAACGGGATGTTGTATCCACCAGGCCATACCACTTCTCTAATCTAGTCTTGGTTTTCTTGTTCGGGAGCAGGATGTTGTATCCACCAGGCCATGCTACTTCTCTAATCTAGTCTTGGTTTTCTTGTTCAGAAGCAGGATGTTGTATCCACCAGGCCATGCCACTTCTCTAATCTAGGTTTTCTTGTTCGGGAACAGGATGTTGTATCCACCAGGCCATGCTACTTCTCTAATCTAGTCTTGGTTTTCTTGTTCAGAACAGGACGTTGTATCCACCAGGCCATGCCACTTCTCTAATCTAGTCTCTGTTTTCTTGTTCAGGAACAGGATGTTGTATCCACCAGGCCATGCCACTTCTCTAAATTTACTGTTATTATGTTCAGGGAAAGAACTTGGATTTGTAAAACTCACTTTTTACGTCACTGGCACCAGTGCAATTTCACTTTATTTAACTGTTGAGTCCCAATAGCCGAGCTGGTGTGTGTCGGGTTGCAAAGAGGCATTTTCTCTCTGAGAATGGCCAAGTCCAAGAGCCCGGTGGGAAAAGGAGTGAGAGATCTAGTCTTGGTTTTCTTGTTCGGAACGGGATGTTGTATCCACCAGGCCATGCCACTTCTCTAATCTAGTCTTGGTTTTCTTGTTCGGGAACAGGATGTTGTATCCACCAGGCCGTGCCACTTCTCTAATCTAGTCTTGGTTTTCTTGTTCGGAACAGGATGTTCTATCCACCAGGCCATGCTACTTCTCTAATCTAGTCTTGGTTTTCTTGTTCGGAACAGGATGGTATATCCACCAGGCCATGCCACTTCTCTAATCTAGTCTTGGTTTTCTTGTTTGGAACAGGATGTTGTAACCACCAGGCCATGCCACTTCTCTAATCTAGTCTTGGTTTTCTTGTACGGGAACAGGATGTTGTATCCACCAGGCCATGCCACTTCTCTAATCTAGTCTTGGTTTTTTGTTCAGAACAGGGTGTCATATCCACCAGGCCATGCCACTTCTCTAATCTAGTCTTGGTTTTCTTGTTCGGAACAGGATGTTGTATCCACAGGCCATGCCACTTCTCTAAATTTACTGTTGTTATGTTCAGGGAAAGAACTTGGTTTTGTAAAACTCACTTTTTATGTCATTGGCACTGGTGCAATTTCACATTATTTAACTGTTAAGTCCCAATAGCCGAGCTGGTGTGTGTCGGGTTGCGAAGAGGCATTTTCTCTCTGAGAATGGCCAAGTCCAAGAGCCCGGTGGGAAAAGGAGTGAGAGATCTAGTCTTGGTTTTCTTGTAAGGGAACAGGATGTTGTATCCACCAGGCCATGCCACTTCTCTATCTAGTCTTGGTTTTCTTGTTCGGAACGGGATGTTGTATCCACCAGGCCATGCCACTTCTCTAACCTAGTCTTGGTTTTCTTGTTCAGGAACAGCATGTTGTATCCACCAGGCCATGCCACTTCTCTAATCTAGTCTTGGTTTACTTGTTCAGAACAGGATGTCGTATCCACCAGGCCATGCTACTTCTCTAATCTAGTCTTGGTTTTCTTGTTTTTAACAGGATGTTATATCCACCAGGCCATGCCACTTCTCTTATCTAGTCTTGGTTTTCTTGTTCGGAACTGGATGCTGTATCCACCAGGCCATGCCACTTCTCTAATCTAGTCTTGGTTTTCTTGTTCGGGAACAGGATGTTGTATCCACCAGGCCATGCCACTTCTCTAATCTAGGCTTTCTTGTTCGGGAACAGGATGTTGTATCCACCAGGCCATGCTACTTCTCTAATCTAGTCTTGGTTTTCTTGTTCGGGAACAGGATGTCGTATCCACCAGGCCATGCCACTTCTCTAAATTTACTGTTTATTATGTTCAGGGAAAGAACTTGGTTTTGTAAAACTCACTTTTTACGTCACTGGCACCGGTGCAATTTCACATTCTTTAACTGCTAAGTCCCAATAGCCGAGCTGGTGTGTGTCGGGTTGTGAAGAGGCATTTTCTCTCTGAGAATGCCCAAGTCCAAGAGCTCGGTGGGAAAAGGAGTGAGAGATCTAGTCTTGGTTTTCTTGTAAGGGAACAGGATGTTGTATCCACCAGACCATGCCACTTCTCTAATCTAGTCTTAGTTTTCTTGTTCGGGAACAGGATGTTGTATCCACCAGGCCATGCCACTTCTCTAATCTAGTCTTGGTTTCCTTGTTCGGAACGGGATGTTGTATCCACCAGGCCATGCCACTTCTCTAATCTAGTCTTAGTTTTCTTGTTCGGGAACAGGCTGTTGTATCCACCAGGCCATGCTACTTCTCTAATCTAGTCTTGGTTTTCTTATTTGTAACAGCATGTTGTATCCACCAGGCCATGCTACTTCTCTAATCTAGTCTTGGTTTTCTTGTTTGGAACAGGATGTTGTATCCACCAGGCCATGCCACTTCTCTAATCTAGTCTTGGTTTTCTTGTTCGGAACAGGATGTATCCACCAGGCCATGCTACTTCTCTAATCTAGTCTTGGTTTTCTTGTTCGGGAGCAGGACGTTGTATCCACCAGGCCGTGCCACTTCTCTAATCTAGTCTTGGTTTTCTTTTTCGGAACAGGATGTTGTATCCACCAGGCCATGCCACTTCTCTAATCTAGTCTTGGTTTTCTTTTTCGGAACGGGATGTTGTATCCACCAGGCCATGCTACTTCTCTAATCTAGTCTTGGTTTTCTTGTTCGGAATAGGATGTTGTATCCACCAGGCCATGCTACTTCTCTAATCTAGTCTTGGTTTTCTTGTTCAAAACAGGATGTTGTATCCACCAGGCCATGCCACTTCTCTAATCTAGTCTTGGTTTTCTTGTTCGGAACAGGATGTTGTATCCACCAGGCCATGCCACTTCTCTAATCTAGTCTTGGTTTTCTTGTTTGGAACAGGATGTTGTATCCACCAGGCCATGCCACTTCTCTAATCTAGTCTTGGTTTTTTGTTCGGAACAGGATGTTGTATCCACCAGGCCATGCCACTTCTCTAATCTAGTCTTGGTTTTTTGTTCGGAACAGGATGTCGTATCCACCAGGCCATGCCACTTCTCTAATCTAGTTTTGGTTTTCTTGTTCAGAACAGGGTGTTGTATCCACCAGGCCATGCCACTTCTCTAATCTAGTCTTGGTTTTCTTGTTCGGAACAGGATGTTGTATCCACCAGGCCATGCTACTTCTCTAATCTAGTCTTGGTTTTCTTGTACCGGAACAGGATGTTGTATCCACTAGGCCATGCCACTTCTCTTATCTAGTCTTGGTTTTCTTGTTCGGAACAGGATGTCGTATCCACCAGGCCATGCCACTTCTCTTATCTAGTCTTAGTTTTCTTGTTCGGAACAGGATGTTGTATCCACCAGGCCATGCTACTTCTCTAATCTAGTCTTGGTTTTCTTGTTCGGAACAGGGTGTTGTATCCACCAGGCCATGCCACTTCTCTAATCTAGTCTTGGTTTTCTTGTACGGGAACAGGATGTTGTATCCACCAGGCCATGCCACTTCTCTTATCTAGTCTTGGTTTTCTTGTTCGGAACAGGATGTTGTATCCACCAGGCCATGCTACTTCTCTAAATTTACTGTTATTATGTTCAGGAAAAGAACTTGGTTTTGTAAAACTCACTTTTTACGTCACTGGCACCGGTGCAATTTCACATTGTTTAACTGTTGAGTCCCAATAGCCGAGCTGGTGTGTGTCGGGTTGCGAAGAAGCATTTTCTCTCTGAGAATGCCCAAGTCCAAGAGCCCGGTGGGAAAAGGAGTGAGAGATCTAGTCTTGGTTTTCTTGTTTGGAACAGGATGTTGTATCCACCAGGCCATGCCACTTCTCTAATCTAGTCTTGGTTTTCTTGTTCGGAGCAGGATGTTCTATCCACCAGGCCATGCCACTTCTCTAACCTAGTCTTGGTTTTCTTGTTCGGAACAGGATGTTATATCCACCAGGCCATGCTACTTCTCTAATCTAGTCTTGGTTTTTCTTGTTCGGGAACAGGATGTTGTATCCAGCAGGCCAATGCTACTTCTCTAATCTAGTCTTGGTTTTCTTGTTCGGAGCAGGATGTTGCATCCACCAGGCCATGCCACTTCTCTAATCTAGTCTTGGTTTTCTTGTTCGGAACAGGATGTTGTATCCACCAGGCCATGCTACTTCTCTAATCTAGTCTTGGTTTTCTTGTTCGGGAACAGGATGTCGTATCCACCAGGCCATGCTACTTCTCTAATCTAGTCTTGGTTTTCTTGTTCGGAACAGGATGTCGTATCCACCAGGCCATGCCACTTCTCTAATCTAGTCCTGGTTTTCTTGTTAGGAACAGGATGTTGTATCCACTGGGCCATGCTACTTCTCTAATCTAGTCTTGGTTTTCTTGTTCGGGACAGGATGTTGTATCCACCAGGCCATGCCACTTCTCTAATCTAGTCTTGGTTTTCTTGTTCGGGACAGGATGTTGTATCTACCAGGCCATGCCACTTCTCTAATCTAGTCTTGGTTTTCTTGTTCGGAACAGGATGTTGTATCCACCAGGCCATGCCACTTCTCTAATCTAGTCTTGGTTTTCTTGTTCGGAACGGGATGTCGTATCCACCAGGCCATGCTACTTTTCTAATCTAGTCTTGGTTTTCTTGTTCGGGAACAGGATGTTGTATCCACCAGGCCATGCCACTTCTCTAATCTAGTCTTGGTTTTCTTTTTCGGAACAGGATGTCGTATCCACCAGGCCATGCTACTTCTCTAATCTAGTCTTAGTTTTGTCGTTCGGAACAGGATGTCATATCCACCAGGCCATGCCACTTCTCTAATCTAGTCTTGGTTTTCTTGTTCGGAACAGGATGTTGTACGAGTACGTTGAAAGGAAACGGAAGGAGAATTCAGGAGCCCAGCTACACGTCACGTATTTGGTGTCCGGCAATCTCATTCAGAACGGGAGCGCTGTAAGTCTTCCTGTTTGCCGCTTGGCAGGGATTGAAGTCAGGTCTGTGGATACTCTTCACCCCGTGGGGGGGTGAATTCATTCATTCATTCAATCGTATTTATTGAGCGCTTACTGTGGGCAGAGCACTGGACTAAGCACCTGGGAAGTCCAAGTCGGCAACATATAGAGACGGTCCTGACCCAAGAGCGGGCTCACAGTCTAGAGGGGGGAGACAGAGAACAAAACATGTGGACAGGTGTAAACATGTGGACAGGTGTTCATTCATTCAGTCGTATTTATTGAGCACTTACTGTGTGCAGGGCGCTGTACTAAGCGCTTGGGAAGTCCAAGTTGGCAACATATAGAGACGGTCCCTACCCAACAACGGGCTCACAGTCTGGGGGGGAGACAGACAACAAAACAAAACGTGGACAGGTGTAAACATGTGGACAGGTGTTCATTCATTCAGTCGTATTTATTGACCGCTTATTGTGTGCACAGCACTGTACTAAGCGCTTGGGAAGTACAAGTCGGCAACATATAGAGACGGTCCCGACCCAACAGCGGGCTCACAGTCTAGAGGGGGGAGACAGACAACAAAAGAAAACATGTGGACAGGTGTTCATTCATTCAATCGTATTTATTGAGCGCTTACTGTGTGCAGAGCACTGTACTAAGCACTTGGGAAGTACAAGTTGGGAACATATAGAGACAGTCCCGACCCAACAACGGGCTCACAGTCTAGAAGGGGGAGACAGACAACAAAACAAAACATGTGGACAGATGTTAACATGTGGACAGGTGTTCATTCATTCAGTCGTATTTACTGAGCACTTACCGTGTGCAGAGCACTGTACTAAGTGCTTGGGAAGTACAAGTCGGCAACATATAATAATAATAATGATGGCATTTGTTAAGCCCTTACTATGTGCAGAGCACTGTTCTAAGCGCTGGGGGGGATACAAGGTGATCAAGTTGTCCCATGTGGGGCTCACAGTCTTAATCCCCATTTTACAGATGAGGTAACTGAGGCTCAGAGAAGTGACTTGCCCAGGGTCCCACAGCAGACTTGTGGTGGAGTCGGGATCCGAACCCATGACCTCTGACTCCAAAGCCCATGCTCCTTCCACTGAGCCACGCTGCGGGCGGTCCCTACCCAGCAACGGGCTCACAGTCTAGAGGGGGGAGACAGACAACAAAACAGAACATGTGGACAGGTGTTCATTCCTTCAGTCGTATTTATTGAGCGCTCGCTGTGTGCAGAGCACTGTACTAAGCACTTGGGAAGTCCAAGTTGGGAACATCTAGAGACGGTCCCGACCCAACAACGGGCTCACAGTCTAGAAGGGGGAGACGGACAACAAAACCGAACACGTGAATGAGTCCGGGGGCGGCGGGAAACCCATTCAGATCCTCCGCTTTGGAGATGCAGCGGAAATGATTCCGGATTGTCACCGTGACAGACCGGCCAAAGTTTGTAGAAGGTAGAAAACTCCCCGGATCCGCTACCGGAAGAATGGTGGAGGTGGAGTGTTCTGGGAGAGGGATACCCGCGGCTGAGGGATAGTCACCGTCTCCCGGCCTTTGCCACCAGTGGGTCATTTACCCCCGTCATAAAATCAATCAATCGTATTTATCGAGCGCTTACTGTGCGCAGAGCACTGGACTAAGCGCTTGGGAAGCACAAGTCGGCAACATAGAGAGACGGTCCCTACCCAACGTAAAACCCTACGTTGCACCGATTGTTCCGGGAAGGAGAAGCAGCCTGGCTCAGTGGAACGAGCTCGGGCTTTGGAGTCAGAGGTCATGGGTTCAAATCCCGGCTCCGCCAACTGTCAGCTGGGTGACTCTGGGCAAGTCACTTCACTTCTCTGGGCCTCAGTTACCTCATCTGGAAAATGGGGATTAAAACTGTGAGCCCCCCATGGGACAACCTGATCACCTTGTAACCTCCCCAGCGCTTAGAACAGTGCCTTGCACATAGTAAGCGCTTAACAAATACCATCATCATCATTTACTGAGCACTTGCTGCGTGCAGAGCACTGTACTAAGCGCTTGGAAAGTACAATTCGGCAACAGATAGAGACGGTCCCTACCCAACAACGGGCTCACAGTCTAGAGAAGCAGCGTGGCTCGGTAGAAAGAGCCCGGGCTTTGGAGTCAGAGGTCATGGGTTCAAATCCCGACTCTGCCAATTGTCAGCTGGGTGACTGTGGGCAAGTCACTTCACTTCTCTGCGCCTCAGTTCCCTCATCTGTAAAATGGGGATGAAGACTGTGAGCCCCCCGGGGGACAACCTGATCACCTTGTAACCTCCCCAGCGCTTAGAACAGTGCTTTGCACATAGTAAACGCTTAATAAATGCCATCATTATTATTACTAGTAGAGAGATGCGTCTACGGAGTCGCTGTGGGTCGGTTACGACTCGACGGCAAAAGACAGATTCTTTCTAGACTGTGAGCCCGCTGTTGGGTAAGGACTGTCTCTCTGTGTTGCCGACTTGTACTTCCCAAGCGCTTAGTACAGTGCTCTGCACACAGTAAGCGCTCAATAATACGATTGATTAATTGATTGATTGATTCTAGCTCTTCCTTTGCCATTTTATCTGCTAGAGAAGGTGGTCAAACAGCTGCCTCTCTTAGTTTCCGCTTGTCTCTGCCCAGCCAGGGCTACTCTCCTAAGCTAACACAATTGTGGTGAAGCAAAGGGTGGTTCGTCCATGTGTCAGAAGGGAAGCAATAATAATTGTCGTATTGGTTAAGCGCTTATTATGTGGCAGGCACTGTATTACGTGCCGGGGTAGACACAAGCAAATCGGGTTGGACCCGATCCCCGTCCCACATGGAGCTCCCAGCGTGGTTCAGTGGAAAAGAGCCCGGGCTTTGGAGTCAGAGGTCATGGGTTCAAATCCCGGCTCCTCCAGCTGTCAGCTGTGTGACTTTGGGCAAGTCGCTTCCCTTCCCCGGGCCTCAGTTCCCTCACCTGTAAAATGGGGATCAATCAATCGTATTTATTGAGCGCTTACTGTGTGCAGAGCACTGGACTAAGCGCTTGGGAAGTCCAAATTGGCAACATATAGCGACGGTCCCGACCCAACAGCGGGCTCACAGTCTAGAAGGGGGAGACGGACAACAAAACAAAACACGTGAATGAGTACGGGGGCGGTGGGAAACCCATTCAGATCCTCCGTTTTGGAGATGCAGCTGAAATGATTCCGGGACGAAAACTGAGGGATGAAAACTGTGAGCCCCCCGTGGGACAACCGGATCACCTTGTAACCTCCCCAGCGCTTAGAACAGTGCTTTGCACATAATAAGCGCTTAATAAATGCCATTATTTTGATTAATAATAATCCCCATTTTATAGATGAGGTAACTGCAGCCCAGATAAGTGAAGCGACTTGCCCAAAGTCACGCAGCAGACAAGTGGCAGAGCCGGGATTAGAACCCAGGTCCTTTCGACTCCCGGGCTCGGACTCTAGCCTCTAGGCCATGCTGCTTCTCAAGTTTGGGTTTGTACCAGCACACGGATCTATTTCTTCACAGTCCTGTAGGAATCGGGTTCAGTTTGTACCTTACAAGCGCTCAGTACAGTGCTCTGCATGTAGCAAGTGCTCAATAAATGTGATTGAATGAATGAATAATAATAATAATAATAGCGTGGCTCAGTGGAAAGAGCCCGGGCTTTGGAGTCAGTGGTCATGGGTTCGAATCTTGGCTCCGCCACATGTCTGCTGTGTGACCTTGGGCAGGTCACTTAACTTCTCTGAGCCTCAGTTACCTCATCTGTAAAATGGGGATTAAGACCGTGAGCCCCAACGTGGGATGACTTGATCACCTTGTATCCCCCCCAGTGCTTAGAACAGTGCTCTGCACATAGTAAGCGCTTAATAAATGCCATTATTATTATTATTATTATTATAATGGCATTTATTAAGCGCTTACTATGCGCTTAATATATGTCATAGTATGTCATATATGTATATATATGCGTACTAATGCTATATTACATAGTATATACACATCAATCAATCAATCGTATTTATTGAGCGCTTACTGTGTGCAGAGCACTGTACTAAGCGCTTGGGAAGTACAAGTTGGCAACATATAGAGACAGTCTCTACCCAGCAGTGGGCTCACAGTCTAAAAGACTGCATAGTATATACAGTATAGTACAGTATTAGTATAATAATAATAATGGCATTTATTAAGCGCTTACTATGTGCAAAGCACTGTTCTAAGTGCTGGGGAGGTTACAAGGTGATCAGGTTGTCCCACGGGGGGCTCACAGTCTTAATCCCCATTTTACAGATGAGGTAACTGAGGCACAGAGAACTTAAGTGACTTGCCCAAAGTCACACAGCTGACAATTGGCGGAGCTGGGATTTGAACCCATGACCTCTGACTTCAAAGCCCGGGCTCTTTCCACTGAGACACGCTGCTTCTCTACCTACTCTGTGCAGTAGTATGTCTAATATATATGTGTGTATATATGAGACTTACTAATACTATACTATATAGTGTATATATACATACACCCCCCCATATATATACATACACACACACATGATAATAATAATAATGATGGCATTTGTTAAGCGCTTACTATGTGCAAAGCACTGTTCTAAGCGCTGGGGGGGATACAGTGTGATCAAGTTGTCCCACCTGGGGCTCCCAGTCTTAATCCCCATTTTTACAGATGAGGGAACTGAGGCTCAGAGAAGTGAAGTGACTTGCCCAAGGTCACACAGCCGACTTGTGGTGGAGCCGGGATTCGAACCCATGACCCCCTGACTCCAGAGCCCGGGCTGTTTCCACCGAGCCACGCTGCTTCTCTGACAATTGGCGGAGCCAGGATTTGAACCCCTGACCTCTGACTGACCTCTGGGTTGGACCCTCTCCCTCTCCCCCGTGGGGCTCACGGTCTCCACCCCCATTTTGCAGGTGAGGAAACTGAGGCACAGAGGAGTGAAGTGACTGGCCCAAGGTCACGCAGCGGACAAATGGCAGCAAACCTCGTGACTCCGAGGCCCCTGCCCCAACCCCATGCCATACCGCTTCTCTATCCACGGTTATCGATTGATCTCTGCTATGTACTGAGCGCTCGCTCGCTCTGCGGAGAGCCCCGTACCAAACGCTCGGGAGGGTACACCCCAACAGAGCCGGTCGATGGGACCCCTGCCCGCAAGGAGTTTCGAGGAGGAGTTGGGCCTTAAAAACAGATTATTGGATCGGTTTCATCCCACCCCACAGACAAACGTTTGAAGTCAATGCTTGCCGATGACAGAGGAAGAAACCAATCAATCAATCAATCATATTTATTGAGCGCTTACTGTGTGCAGAGCACTGTACTAAGCGCTTGGGAAATACCAGTTGGCAACATATAGACATGGCAACATGTCTCCCCCTTTTAGACTGTGAGCCCGCTGTTGGGTAGGGACTGTCTCTATAGGTTGCCAACTTGTACTTCCCAAGCGCTTAGTACAGTGCTCTGCACACAGTAAGCGCTCAATAAATATGATTGATGATGATGATGATATAGACACAGTCCCAACCCAACGGTGGGCTCACAGTCTAGAAGGGGAAGACAGACAACAAAACAAAACATATTAACAAAATAAAATAAATAGAATATGTACAAGTAAAATAAATATATAGAGTAATAAATACATAAAAAGATATATACAGATATACAGGTGCTGTGGGGAAGGGAAGGAGGTAAGGCGGGGGGGACTTCTCTGGGCCTCAGTTCCCTCCTCTGTAAAACAATCAATCAATCAATCGTATTTATTGAGCACTTACTGTGTGCAGAGCACTGTACTAAGCGCTTGGGAAATACAGGTTGGCAACATATAGACACGGTCCCTACCAAGCGGTGGGCTCACCGTCTAGAAGGGGGAGACAGACAACAAAACATATTAACAAAATAAAATAAATGGAATATGTACAAGTAAAATAAATATATAGAGTAATAAATACGTAAAAAGATATATACATATTTACAGGTGCTGTGGGGAAGGGAAGGAGGTAAGGCGGCGGGGGACTGCTCTGGGCCTCAGTTCCCTACTCTGTAAATCAATCAATCGATCAATCAATCGTATTTATTGAGCACTTACTGTGTGCAGAGCACTGCACCAAGCGCTTGATCTTTAGGAGGCGTGAAGATGGAGCCATCTAGTCTCGGCTGGCTACTGCTTCAGCAGAACCCTGTAACTTTGGCCTCATGAAGCAGCTTCTCCCCCTCGTCCCCCTCTCCATCCCCCTCACCTTACCTCCTTCCCTTCCCCACGGCACCTGTATAGATGGATATATGTTGGTACCTATTTATTACTCTGTTTATTTTACTTGTACATATCTATTCTATTTATTTTATTTTGTTAGTATGTTTGGTTTTGTTCTCTGTCACCCCCTTGACAGAGAACTTGATCACATTGTATCCCCCCAGCGCTTAGAACAGTGCTTTGCACATAGTAAGCGCTTAACAAATGCCATCACTATTATTATTATTATTATTATTACAAGTTGGCAACATATAGAGACGGTCCCTACCCAACAGCGGGCTCACAGTCTAGGAGGGGGAGACAGACAACAAAACAAAACATGTGGACAGGTGTCAAGTCGTCAGAACAAATAGAATAAAGCTAAATGCAACGTGGGTTAATGGAAAGAGCCCAGGCTTCGGAGTCAGAGGACATGAGTTCCAATCCCGGCTCCACCACTTGTCTGCTGTTGATCCTGGGCGGGTCACTTAACTGCTTTGTGCCTCAGTTATGTCATCTGTCAATTGGGGAGTAGACTGTGAGCCCACTGTTGGGTAGGGACCATCTCTATATGTTGCCAACTTGCCCCAAGCGCTTAGTACAGTGCCCTGCACACAGTGAGTGCTCAATAAATACGATTGAGTGAATGAATGAAAAGTAAGACTGTGAGCCCCACGTGGGGCAACCTGATTACCCCAGTGCTTAGAACAGTGCTTGACACACAGTAAGCGCTTAACGGATACCATCATTGTCATTCTATCTGTATATCTATCTGTCTTTAAGACTGTGAGCCCACTGATGGGTAGGGACCGTCTTTATATGTTACCAACTTGCCCCAAGCGCTTAGTACAGTGCCCTGCACACAGTGAGCGCTCAATAAATACAATTGAATGAAAAGTAAGACTGTGAACCCCACGTGGGGCAACCTGATTACCCCAGCGCTTAGAACAGTGCTTGACACACAGTAAGCGCTTAACGGATACCATCTTTGTCATTCTATCTGTATATATATCTGTGTTTTAGACTGTGAGCCCACTGTTGGGTAGGGACCGTCTCTAGATGTTGCCAATTTGTACTTCCCAAGCGCTTAGTCCAGCGCTCTGCACACAGTAAGTGCTCAATAAATACGATTGATGATATGTCTGCGGGGGTCCAGCGAACTAATGTCAGCGAACTAATCCGAAGAGTTCGATGAAGACGGCCCACTGTTGGGTAGGGGACCGTCTCTATACGTTGCCGACTTGGACTTCCCAAGCGCTTAATACAGTGCTCTGCACACAGTAAGCGCTCAATAAATACGATTGATTGATTGATTGATTGACGGCAGGTCCGTCGTTAAGCGTTCTAATGAAAATCTACTGCTGTTTCCTTCCAGTGCCACAAGGTCGCAGTCGTTAGAGAAGATAAATTGGAGGGTAAGTATCTCCCTCTTGGCGGATTTTTCTCCCTCTTAAGGCCCTGAAACGTAGCCGCCGCTCGCAGTCATCATCATCATCATCATCAATCGTATTTATTGAGCGCTTACTATGTGCAGAGCACTGTACTAAGCGCTTGGGAAGTACAAATTGGCAACATATAGAGACAGTCCCTACCCAACAGTGGGCTCACAGTCTAAAAGGGGGAGACAGAGAACAAAGCCAAACATACTAACAAAATAAAATAAATAGAATAGATATGTACAAGTAAAATAAATAGATAAATAAATAGAGAAATAGAGTCTCTATTTTTAACTATAAATAGTTTTATATGCAGTCGCATATAAAACACCGAGCTCTTTAACCGGAGCGTTTTCCTTTTAATGAGCATTGCTCAAACCCTTTAAAAACCCGCCCCCGCCGCCCCCCCCAGATTTACAACCGTGGAAGCGAGCGACAGCCGGCCGCTAATTACGCGGCATCGGATCCCCAACTACCGTTGGCTTTTGGAGGCCTTTTAGGAGATGTGGGAAGCCGGCTGCCGTTTGACCGAACGCCGCGTTACGGAGTAGTTCACGCAGGGAGGAAGTGTCCAGACTTCTTTTGGTTAAGGAACCGTCAGCCAACCGGTGGTGTTTATCGAGGGTTTACCGTGTACGGAACAGCACGTCCCAAGTCCGTCGGAGAGGGTACAACCGAGTCAGTTGGCAGACACAATTTCCACCCTCTAGGTCGCTCTCATTCAACCCACACGTTCAGCTGCGAGCCCACTGTTGGGTAGGGACCGTCTCTATATGTTGCCAACTTGGACTTCCCAAGCGCTTAGTACAGTGCTCTGCACACAGTAAGCGCTCAATAAATACGACTGATTGATTGATTGATAGCACCTGTATATATGTATATATGGTTGTACATATTTATTACTCTATTTATTTATTTTACTTGTACATTTCTATCCTATTTATTTTATTTTGTTGGTATGTTTGGTTCTGTTCTCTGTCTCCCCCTTTTAGACTGTGAGCCCACTGTTGGTTAGGGACTGTCTCTATGTGTTGCCAATTTGTACTTCCCAAGCGCTTAGTACAGTGCTCTGCACATAGTAAGCGCTCAATAAATACGATTGATTGATTGATTGATCCTGTCGGCTCAACCGTCCCAACGTGGCTACAACCCGCCCTTTCCTCTCCCTGCAGACTGCCCCCACTTCAGAGAAGCAGCGTGGCTCAGTGGAAAGAGCCCGGGCTTTGGAGTCAGAGGTCATGGGTTCAAATCCCAGCTCCGCCACATGCCTGCTGGGTGACCTTGGGCAAGTCACTTCACTTCTCTGACCCTCAGTTCCCTCATCTGTAAAATGGGGATTAAGTCTGTGAGCCCCAGGTGGGACAACCTGATCACCCTGTATCCTCCCCAGCGCTTAGAACAGTGCTTTGCACATAGTAAGCGCTTAACAAATACCGTTAAAAAAAAAGAAGTCACTTAACTTCTCTGAGCCTCAGTTCCCTCATCTGTAAAATGGGGATTAAGACTGTGAGCCCCAGGTGGGACAACCTGATTACCCTGTATCCTCCCCAGCGCTTAGAACAGTGCTTTGCACATAGTAAGTACTTAACAAATGCCAATTATTATTGTTATTATTATTTAATCGAAGCACTGCTCCTCTCCCGCCTTGATTACTGTTTCAGGCTCCCTGCCTCCTGTCTCTCCCCACTCCAGTCCGTACTTCATTTTCCCGCCGGGATCATTTCTCTACAAAAAACCCTTCGGTCCGTGTTTCCCATCTCCTCAAAACCCTCCAGTGGTTGCCCATCCACCTCCGCATCAAACAGAAACTCCTCACCGTTGGCTTGAAAAGAGTCAATTCCCCTTGCCCCCTCTGACCTCACCTCGCTACTCTCCTACTCCAACGCAGCCCACACGCCAACCTTCTCGCTGTATGTCCGTCTCATCTGTCTCGCCTCTGACTTGTCTCCCACATCCTGCTTCTGGCCTGGAAAGCCGTCTCTCCTCCTAACCGACAGACAGTTACCCTCTCCATCTTCGAAGCCTCCAAGAGGTCTTCCCTGACTAAGCCCTCCTTTCCTCTTCTCCCCCTCCCCTTCCACATCACCCCAATTTGCTGCCATTATTCACTCCTCCCTCAGCCCCACAGCACTTACATCCAGAACCATTATTTATTTATAATCATTCACCCCGATTGGCTCCCATTATTCACCCCTCCCTCAACCCCACAGCATTTACATACAGAACCATTATTTATTTATAATCATTCACCCCGATTTGCTGCCATTATTCACCCCTTCCTCAGCCCCGCAGCACTTACATCCAGAACCATTATTTATTTATAATCATTCACCCCGATTGGCTCCCATTATTCACCCCTCCCTCAGCCCCACAGCACTTGCATACAGAACCATTATGTATTTATAATCATTCACCCCGATTTGCTGCCATTATTCACTCCTCCCTCAGCCCCACAGCACTTACATACGGAACTATTATTTATTTATAATCATTCACCCCGATTGGCTCCCATTATTCACCGCTCCCTCAGCCCCACAGCACTTACATACAGAACCATTATGTATTTATAATCATTCACCCTGATTTGCTCCCATTATTCACCCCTCCCTCAGCCCCGCAGCACTTACATACAGAACCGTTATTTATTTATAATCATTCACCCCGATTTGCTGCCATTATTCACCCCTCCCTCAACCCCACAGCACTTACATACAGAACCATTATTTATAATCATTCACCCCAATTTGCTGCCATTATTCACCCCTCCCTCAGCCCCGCAGCACTTGCATTCAGAACCATTATTTATTTATAATCATTCACCCCGATTGGCTGCCATTATTCACCCCCCCTCAGCCCCACAGCACTTACATACAGAACCATTATTTATTTATAATCATTCACCCCGATTTGCTGCCATTATTCACCCCCCCCCCCAGCCCCGCAGCACTTACATCCAGAACCATTATTTATTTATAATCATTCACCCCGATTTGCTGCCATTATTCACCCCTCCTTCAGCCCTATAGTGCATACATACAGAACCATTATTTATTTATAATCATTCACCCCGATTGGCTCCCATTATTCACCCCTCCTTCAGCCCCGCAGCACTTACATACTGAACCATTATTTATTTATAATCATTCACCCCGATTTGCTGCCATTATTCACCCCTCCCTCAACCCCGCAGCACTTACATACAGAACCATTATTTATTTATAATCATTCACCCCAATTTGCTGCCATTATTCACCCCTCCCTCAGCCCCATAGCACTTACATACAGAACCATTATTTATTTATAATCATTCACCCCGATTGGCTCCCATTATTCACCCCTCCTTCAGCCCCACAGCACTTACATACAGAACCATTATTTATTTATAATCATTTACCCCGATTTGCTGCCATTATTCACCCCTCCCTCAGCCCCACAGCACTTACATACAGAACCATTATTTATTTATAATCACTCACCCTGATTTGCTGCCATTATTCACCCCGCCCTCAGCCCCACAGCACTTACATACAGAACCATTATTTATTTATAATCATTCCCATCTCCACCTCTAGAATGTAAACTCATGGGCTGGGAACATTTCTACCAACTCCATTCTATTATAATAATAATAATGATGATGGCATTCATTCATTCAGTCGTATTTATTGAGCGCCTACTGTGTGCAGAGCACTGTACTAAGCGCTTGGGAAGTACAAGTTGGCAACATATAGAGACGGTCCCGACCCAACAGTGGGCTCACAGTCTAGAATTTATTAAGCGCTTACTATGTGCAAAGCACTGTTCTAAGCGCTATTGTACCCTCCCAAGCGTTAGTACAGAGCTCTGCACACAGTAAGCGCTCAACAAATGCAATCGATTGGTTGATTAATAATAATGATGATGGTATTTGTGAAGCGCTTACTATGTGCAAAGCACTGTTCTAAGTGCTGGGGGGGATACGGAGCGATTAGGTTGTCCCACGTGGGGCTCACAGTCTTAATCCCCATTTTACAGATGAGGGAACTGAGGCACAGAGAAGTTAAGTGACTTGCCTAAAGTCACACAGCTGACATGGTGGAGCCAGGATTAGAACCCAGGACCTCTGACTCCCAAGCCCGGGCTCTTTCCACTGAGCCACGCTGCTTACTTGGGGGAGACAGACATTAAAATACATTCCGGATCGGGGGATGAAAAGTAGAATGAAAAATGGCGAAGCGGTGTGGCGTAAGGTTTGGGAGTCACAGGACAGAGCTCTAATCCCCGCTCTGCTGTGTGACTTTGGGCAAGTCACTTGACTTCTCTGGGCCTCAGTTTCCTCACCTGTAAAATGTGGATTCCATAGCTGTTTCCCCTCCTTCGATTATGAGCCCCCTGTGGGAACAGGGCCCGTTGTTGGGTAGGGACCGTCTCTATATGTTGCCGATTTGTACTTCCCAAGCGCTTAGTACAGTGCTCTGCACACAGTAAGCGCTAAATAAGTGCAATTGATTGATTGAATGAATGAACGAACAGGGACTGTGTCCGACCTGATTAACTCATATCTTCCTCGGCGCTTAGAACAGCGCCCGACTTAACAGGTACAATAATAACAATCATTTTTTAAAAAGTCCAATTTAAACTCAGCCGCCATATAAAGGCCATATGTTAAGTGACTGTAGAAATTCAAGAACACCTTTTTATTCCCAAGAACAGTTGAGGGTGTTTACATCCGTGTTCCTTCAGAAAGCGTGCCGGCCGGGATGTGCTTCGTATTTAAAAACACCTGCCGCTCCTGGCAATGTTTTCCACGGCACAGTTCCAATCAGTGGATCGTGGTATTTACTGAGCGCTTACGTGCAGAGCCCTGTACTAAGCGCTTGGGAGAGTACAGTCCAACAGGGTTGGTAGTCATATCCCCTGCCCACAACGAGAGGGGAAGACAGACGTTAAATAAATAAATTATGGGTATATCATCATCATCAATCGTATTTATTGAGCGCTTACTATGTGCAGAGCACTGTACTAAGCGCTTGGGAAGTACAAATTGGCAACATATAGAGACAGTCCCTACCCAACAGTGGGCTCACAGTCTAAAACCGTGTATATGTATGTAAGCGTTGGGGATGGGGCGAATATCAAATGTTCAAAGGTCACAGATCTACGTGACATCATTATTTCCCATCACTGTCATCAGCAACAGCGCTTAGTGGTGTTTTCTTCAGTGATAAATGCATCGCCTGGATACTTGGGCCTGATTAATCAGTCAATCAGTGGTATTTATTGAGCACACACGATGTGCAGAGCACTGTACTGAGCACTGGAGAGAGTACGATGCAACAGAATAAGCCCTTGAACCTCACCCAACCCTCAGCCCCACAGAAGTTATAATAATAATAATGATAATAATAATGGTATTTGTTAAGCACTTACTATGAGCCAAGCACTGTTCTAAGCGCTGGGGGAAATACAAGGTTATCAAGTTGTTCCGCGTGGGGCTCCCAGTCTTAATCCCCGTTTTCCAGATGAGGTAACTGAGGCACAGAGAAGTCCCCTTCTAGATTGTGAGCCCACTGTTGGGTAGGGACTGTCTCTATATGTTGCCAACTTGGACTTCCCAAGCGCTTAGTACAGTGCTGTGCACACAGTAAGCGCTCAATAAATACGATGGATTGATTATGTGACTTGCCCAAAATCACGCAGCTGACAAGTGGTGGAGCCGGGATTAGAACCCATGACCTCTGACTCCCAAGCCTGGGCTCTTTCCGCTAAACCATGCTGCAGTTCATTCATTCATTCATTCAATGGTATTTATTGAGCGCTTACTGTGTGCAGAGCACTCTACTAAGCGCTTGGGAAGTACAGGTTGGCAACATCTAGAGACGGTCCCTACCCAACAGTGGGCTCACAGTCTAGAAGGGGGTGACAGAGAACAAAACAAAACATATTAACAAAATACAATAAATAGAATAAATATGTACAAATTAAATAAATAGAGTAATAAATACATACAAATCAATCAATCAATCGTATTTATTGAGCGCTTACTGTGTGCAGAGCACTGTACTAAGCGCTTGGGAAGTACAAGTTGGCAACATAGAAAGACGGTCCCTACCCAACAGTGGGCTCACAGTCTAGAAGGGGAAGACATCATCATCATCAATCATATATATTGAGCACTTACTGTGTGCAGAGCACTGTGTGCAGAGCACTGTACTAAGCGCTTGGGAAGTCCAAGTTGGCAACATATAGAGACAGTCCCTACCCAACAGTGGGCTCACAGTCTAAAAGGGGGAGACAGAGAACAAAACCAAACATACTAACAAAATAAAATAAATAGAATAGATATGCACAAGCAAAATAAATAAATAGAGTAACAAATATGTACAAACATATATATATATATATACACACACACACATATATATACAGGTGCTGTGGGGAAGGGAAGGAGGTAAGATGGGGGAGATCCAGAGGGGGACGAGGGGGAGAGGAAGGAAGGGGCTCAGTCTGGGAAGGCCTCCTGGAGGAGGTGAGCTCTCAGTAGGGCCTTGAAGGGAGGAAGAGAGCCGGATGTCCCGCGGGTTAATAATTATAGTAATAATAATGATGGCATTTGTTAAGTGCTTACTATGTGCGAAGCGCTGTTCTAAGCGCTGGGGAGGTTACAAGGTGATCAGGATGTCCCGCGGGTTAATAATAATAATAATAATAATAATAATAGCATTTGTTAAGTGCTTACTATGTGCGAAGCGCTGTTCTAAATGCTGGGGAGGTTACAAGGTGATCAGGATGTCCCATGTGGGGGGGCGGGTCACAGTCTTCATCCCCATTTTATAAGGGAGGGAACTGAGGCACAGAGGAGTTAATAATGATAATAATAATGATGGCATTTGTTAAGTGCTTACGATGTGCGAAGCGCTGTTCTAAGCGCTGGGGAGGTTACAAGGCAGAGAACAAAACAAAACATATTAACAAAATAAATAGAATAAATATGTACCAATAAAATAGAGTAATAAATACATACAAATCAATCAATCAATCAATTGTATTTATTGAGCGCTTACTGTGTGCAGAGCACTGTACTAAGTGCTTGGGAAGTCCAAGTTGGCAACATATGGAGGTGGTCCCTACCCAACAGTGGGCTCACAGTCTAGAAGGGGGAGACAGAGAACAAAACAGAACATATTAACAAAATAAAATAAATAGAATAGATAGGTACAAGTAAGATAAATACATAAATAGAGTAATAAATCCGTACAAACATATATGCATATATACAGGTGCTGTGGGGAGGGGAAGGAGGTAAGGCGGGGGGGATGGAGAGGGGAAAGAGGGCGAGAGGAAGGAGGGGGCTCAGTCTGGGAAGGCCTGCAGTTATGTACATATCCTTTCTACTCTGAGAAGTGGCATGGTTTAGTGGAAATAATAATTATAGTAATAGTATATATAATAATAATAATGGTGGAATTTGTTAAGCACTTAGTACAGTGCTCTGCACACAGCAAGCGCTCAGTAAATGCAATTGAATGAATGAAAGAGCATGGGCTTGGGAATCAGAGTTCATGGGTTCTAATCCCAGCTCCCTCACATATCAGCTGTGTGACTTTGGGCAAGGCACTTCACTTCTCTGTGCCTCAGTTCCCTCATCTGTAAATGGGGATTAAGACTTTGAGCTGCACGGGGGACAACCTGATCACCTTGTATCTACCCCAGCGTTTAGAATGGTGCTTGGCACATAGTAAGTGCTTAACAAATACTGTCATCATCATTATTATTATTATTATTTCCCCTATCTGTAATTGAGATCCATGTCTGCCTCCCAGTCAGTCAGTCAGTGAATGGTATTTATTGAGCGCTCTCTGTATGCAGAGCACTGTACTAAGCGCTTGGGAGAGAACCACATAGCAATAAACCGACACATTCCCTGCCCACCGTGAGCTTACAGCCTAGAGAAGCAGAAGCAACATGGCTCAGTGGAAAGAGCACGGGCCTTGGAGTTGGAGGTCATGGGTTCAAATCCTGACTCCGCCAGTTGTCAGCTGGGTGATTTTGGGCAAGTCACTTAACTTCTCTGGGCCTCAGTTACCTTATCTGTAAAACGGGGATTGACTGTGAACCTCTGTGGGACAACCTGATCACCTTGTAACCTCCCCAGCGCTTAGAACTGTGCTTTGCACATAGTAAGTGCTTAATAAATGCCGTTATTATTGTAGGGGGGAGACAGATATTAATATGACATTAGACAGACATTATATAAGCAGCATGGCCTAGTGGATAGGGTACAGGCCTGGGAATCAAAAGATCAATCAATCAGTCAATCGTATTTATTGAGCGCTTACTGTGTGCAGAGCACTGTACTAAGCGCTTGGGAAGTGCAAGTTGGCAACATATAAAGACGGTCCCGACCCAATAACGGGCTCGCAGATGCTGCGGCAGCACCAAGGAGACTGCAGAAAAGCAGCGTGGTCCGGAGTCAGAGGCCGTGGGTTCTAATTCTGGCTCGGCCACTTGTCTGCTGGGTGACCTTGGGCAATCAATCAATCAATCAATCGTATTTATTGAGCACTTACTGTGTGCAGAGCACTGTACTAAGCGCTTGGGAAGTACAAGTTGGCAACATATAGAGACAGTCCCTACCCAACAGTGGGCTCACGGTCTAAAAGGGGGAGACAGAGAACAAAACCAAACATACTAACAAGATAAAATAAATAGGATAGGTATGTACAAGTTAAATAGAGCAATAAATACTCTATTCAGTGGCAAGCCAATTCCCTTCTGTGCCTCAGTTACCCCATCTGTAAAAGGAGGATTGAGACCGTGAGCCCCAAGTGGGACAGGGACTGGGTCCAACTCAACTTGTCTCTATCCACCCCTGTGCTTAGTACAGTGCACGGCGCACAGTAAGCATTTAGCAAATACCCTTATTATTATTATTATAGTTAATGGTATTTGCTAAGCACTTACTATGTGCCAACCACTGTTCTAGCGCTGGGGTACATTGCTGATGATGATTGTGTTTTTTAATCAATCAATCAATCAATCGTATTTATTGAGCGCTTACTATGTGCAGAGCACTGTACTAAGCGCTTAGGAAGTACAAATTGGCAACACATAGAGACAGTCCCTACCCAACAGTGGGCTCACAGTCTAAAAGGGGGAGACAGAGAACAGAACCAAACATACCAACAAAATAAAATAAATAGGATAGAAATGTGTTCGGTGCTGTACTAAGCGCTGGGCTGGATACAGTCTAATGAGGTTGGACACACACGGGCTCACAGTTCATTCATTCATTCGTATTTATTGAGTGCTTACTGTGTGTAGAGCACTGTACTAAGCGCTTGGGAAGTACAAGTTGGTAGCATAACTCAGCCATAGCATAACACAGTCTCAGTCTAGCCTAGACTATAAGCTTCTTTGGGGCAGGGGACATGTGTCTACCAGCTCCGTGCTCTCCTAGTGCTTGGCAGTGCCCTGCGTGCCGTAAATGCCCAATAAATACCAGCCGATTGATTGACAGCAGCTCATCTCCCTAGTGGCACAGTCTTACCCCGCCTCTCTGTGGTATTATAATAATGATAGCATTTATTAAGCGCTTACTATGTGCAGAGCACTGTTCTAAGTGCTGGGGGTATACAAGGTGATCAGGTTGTCCCACGTGGGGCTCACGCTCTTTATCCCCATTTGACAGATGAGGGAACTGAGGCACAGAGAAGTTGTGACGTGCCCAAAATTACACAGCCGATAAGTGGCGGAGCCGGGATTGGAACCCGTAGCCACCCATGCGGATTTTCACTTTCGGAGTCGGCAGTCAGGTCGGCTGTATATCTCCGTACTTGCCCTCTCGGAATTAAACACGTCCCTCCGCCCCAGCTGAGGTTTGTAGATTCTCTGGAAGGATATTTTTTTTCTTTTAGGGTATTTGTTAAACGCTTAACTAGGTGCCAGGCACCGTTCTAAGCGCTGGGGTGGATACGAGCGAACCAGTCCATGTCCCACCCGAGGCTCTAAATTGTCATCCCCATTTTCCAGATGAGGGAACTGAGGCCCAGAGAAGTGAAGTAGACTGTGAGCCCGCCGTTGGGTAGGGACCGTCTCTATATGTTGCCAACTTGTACTTCCCAAGTGCTTAGTCCAGTGCTCTGCACACAGTAAGCGCTCAATAAATACGACTGCGTGAATGAAGTAGTAATAATAACGATGGTATCTGTTAAGCGCTTACTATGTGCCGAGCACGGTTCTAAGCACTGGGGTAGATACTAGGTAATGGGGTTGTCCCACTGGGGGCTCACAGTTTCAGTCCCCATTTTCCAGATGAGGGAACTGAGGCCCAGAGAAGTGAAGTAGACTGTGAGCCCGCCGTTGGGTAGGGACCGTCTCTATATGTTGCCAACTTGGACTTCCCAAGCACTTAGTACGGTGCCCTGCACACAGTAAGCGCTCAAGAAATACGACTGCATGAATGAATGAAGTGGTAATAATAACAATGGTATCCGTTAAGCGCTTACTATGCGCCGAGCACCGTTCTAAGCACTGGGGTAGATGCAAGGTAATGGGGTTGTCCCAGTGGGGGCTCACAGTTTCAATCCCCATTTTCCAGATGAGGGAACTGAGGCCCAGAGAAGTGAAGCAGACTGTGAGCCCGCTGTTGGGTAGGGACCGTCTCTATATGTTGCCAACTTGGACTTCCCAAGCGCTTAGTACAGTGCCCTGCACACAGTAAGCACTCAATGAATACGACTGCATGAATGAATGAAGTGGTAATAATAACAATGGTATCCGTTAAGCGCTTACTATGCGCCGAGCCCCGTTCTAAGCACTGGGGTAGATACAAGGTAATGGGGTTGTCCCACTGGGGGCTTACGGTTTCAATCCCCATTTTCCAGATGAGGGAACTGAGGCCCAGAGAAGTGGACTGTGAGCCCGCCGTTGGGTAGGGACCATCTCTATATGTTGCCAACTTGTACTTCCCAAGCGCTTAGTCCAGTGCCCTGCACACAGTAAGCGCTCAATAAATACGACTGCATGAATGAATGAAGTAGTAATAATAACGATGGTATCTGTTAAGCGCTTACCATGCGCCGAGCACCGTTCTAAGCACTGGGGTAGATACAAGGTAATGGGGTTGTCCCACTGGGGGCTCACAGTTTCAATCCCCATTTTCCAGATGAGGCCACTGAGGCACAGAGAAGTAGAGTGACCCGCCCAAGGTCACAGCCGGGACTAGAACTGGCCGCCCGCTGGTGAGGGGACTTTATTAAGCCGGGGAAAAAGAGCTACTTAAATCATCCTAACGATCAATTAATAATTAGCGGGCGTCCGCTGAGGTGTGGACCGTACTACGTGCTAACCCCACTGACTCCCCCTCCCTCCTCCCCCCGCCGATTTCTCTCCAACTATCCGCCTTTCCAGACGGATGATCCGGGTGGGATTAAATGAGCGGCTGTTCATCCTTTTTGAACCGGCAGGCCCCGCCGACTGCAAGCGGTCGGGCTGCAGGAGGGTTTCTTGTTGGCACTGTCCTCCCCTCCGCGAGGTCTGTGTTTTAACAGAAGGCTCTCCCTGTTGACTCGCAGCGGCGAAGTCCAAGCTCGCCGTGACTGCCAGCATCCATGTCTACAGCATCCAGAGAGCCGCGCTCAAGGACAGTGGGCCTCTGTTCAATACCGACTACGACATCCTGAAAAGCAATCTGCACAACTGCAGCAAGTGAGTTGGGACGAGACTGGCCATCGTGTCACGGCGGCGGGGGGGGAGGGCGAGGGGTCCGTCCTTCGCCCGCGCGCCCCGGGACTTGCCCGGAGCCTGGTCCCGGCAAGATGCGGATTTGTGGATCGTCTTCCCGGCGTAAAAGCCCCGCCCGATTCCCGAGGGATCACCGTCCGACCGTCGATCGTATTTACTGGGCGCTTACTGTGTGCGGATTGAAGAGACACGTTCCCTGCCCGCCCCGAGTTTACAGTCTAGGGGGGAGACAGACATTAATGAAAAAGAAATAAGTTACAGGTGCAGACGTAAATGCCGGGGGGCCGGGGGTGGAGGCGGGGAGTAAAGGGAACAAGGCAAGGTGACGCGGAAAGGAGCGGGAAGAGCGGAGGCGAGGCCTGAGGGAAGGCTTCTTGGAGGAGTTGGGCCTTCAATACGGCTTTGAACTGGGGGAGAGAGGATGAACTCTTCTCCCAGACTAGCACTGGAAACAGCTGGGATTCAGTTGGTGTAGTTTATGAATTGTAGCAGCCTCCCTAAAAGGTTTTCAGCGCAGTAATATTGTTCTGAGTATCCGAAACCCCCTTGTAGCTAAGCAAAGGGGTGTAAAATAAAATCCAGTTAGAAAACGAACGCTTTCCCTTCCCCAGACGATTCCAAGGCTTCAGAAAGTAATAATAATAATAATGATGGCATTTATTAAGCACTTACTATGTGCAAAGCACTGTTCTAAGCGCTGGGGAGGTTACAAAGTGATCAGGTTGTCCCACGGGGGGCTCACAGTCTTCATCCCCATTTTACAGATGAGGTAACTGAGGCCCAGAGAAGTGAAGTGACGTGCCCAAAGTCACCCAGCTGACAATCGGTGGAGCCGGGATTTGAACCCATGACCTCTGACTCCAAAGCCCGGGCTCTTTCCACTGAGCCACGCTGCTTCTCTAAGTGAACACTTAACGGATACCGTGAAAATAAAGCAAATAAAAATAAAACCTCCAGTCAGCTGTCACCAGGAACCCTCTGATGGGAGCCAGGAGTGCATAGTGATGAGAAATGAACTATTTTTTTTTTGAGATATTTGTATTTGTTAAGCACTTACTATGTTTCAAACACTGTTCTAAGCGCTGGGGTATCTACAAGTGAATCAAGTTGGATGCAGTCCCTGTCCCGCATGGGACTCACAGTCTGAGAAGGAGGGAGAACGGGAGAACTGAGGCACAGGATAATTCCCTTCCCCACAGCATCTGTAAATATGTATATATGTTTGTACATATTTATTACTCTATTTATTTTACTTGTACATATCTAGTCTATTTTATTTTGTTAATATGTTTGGTTTTGTTCTCTGTCTCCCCCTTCTCGACTGTGAGCCCACTGTTGGGTAGGGACTGTCTCTATATGTTGCCAACTTGTGCTTCCCAAGGGCTTAGTATAGTGTTCTGCACACAGTAAGCACTCAATAAATACGATTGATTGATTGATTAATAATAATAGTATTTGTTAACTGCTTAATATGTGCCAGGCACTGTACTAAAGAAGACACGAGCCCCTTGTGGGACAGGGACTACGTCTAATCTGTATACTGCTGCATCTGCACCAGTGGTTAGTATGGTTCCTGGTACAGAGTGGGCGCTTAATACATAATTATTATTGTTGTTGTTATGACAAAGGATTAGAAAGAGGAACCAACGTGACAGTGGGAAAAACACAGGCTTGGGAGTTAAAGGACCTGTTTCTGATCCCCGTTCTGCCACTTGTCTTCTGTTTGACCCCTGGGCAAGTCGCTTAATTTCTCTGCGCTTCAGTTACTTCATCAGTAAAATGGGGATTATTATGTTCTGTTTTGTTGTCTGTCTCCCCCTCCTCGACTGTGAGCCCACTGTTGGGTAGGGACCGTCTCTAGATGTTGCCAACTTGGACTTCCCAAGCGCTTAGTACAGTGCTCTGCACGCAGTAAGCGCTCAGTAAATACGATTGATTGATTAAAAGTACGAGCCTTATGTGGGACGGGGACCGTCCGACCCGATTATCTTGCGTCTGTTCCAGCACTTAGCGAAGTGCCTGGCACTTAGTACAGTGCTCTGCACACAGTAAGCGCTCAATAAATGCGATTGATGATGATAGTAAATACTTAACAAATACCATTTAAAAAAAAAAAAGAAGAAAATATCCAGCCCGTCCCATTCTGATGTAGGCTATTTCTCTGATCAGATGGTTATCCTAGATTGGCCTCTTCCCTGGGACGCCATCAAGCTCTCCTGCTTTGAGAGTCAGCATGGTCCAGTAGTTAGAGCTCGGGCCTGCGAGTCAGAAGGACCTGGGTTCTAATCCCAGCTCTGCCACTTTAATAATAATAATAATAATAATAATAATAATATTTGTTAAGCACTTACTATGTGCAAAGCACTGTTCTAAGCGCTGGGGGAGATACAAGGTGATCAGGTTGTCCCCACATGGGGCTCACAGTCTTAATCCCCATTTTCCAGATGAGGTAACTGAAGCCCAGAGAAGTTAAGTGACTTGCTCAAAGTCACACAGCTGACAAGTGGCGGAGCAGGGATTAGAACCCATGACCTCCGACTCCCAAGCCTGTGCTCTTTCCACTAAGTCACGCTGTCTGCTGTGCGACCTGGGGCAAGTCACTTCACTTTCCTGGGCCTCAGTGACCTCATCTGTGAAAAGGGAATTAAGACTGAGAGCCCTCTGGATTGAGTCCAACCCCATGATCTTGTATAATAACGATGGTACTTGTTAAGCACTTACTATGTGCCAGGCACTGTTCTAAGCACCGCGGTAGGTATAAGGTAATCAGGTTGTCCCACGTGAAGCTCACAGTCTTCATCCCCATTTTACAGATGAGGTCACTGAGGCGCAGAGAAGTGAAGTGACTTGCCCAGAGTCACACAGCTGATAAGTGGCGGAGCTGGGATTAGAACCTACGACCTCGAACTCCCAAGCTCATTCATTCATTCATTCATTCAATCGTATTTATTGAGTGCTTACTGTGTGCAGAGCACTGTACTAAGCGCTTGGGAAGTACAAGTTGGCAACATATAGAGACAGTCCCTACCCAACGGTGGGCTCACAGTCTACTTGCGCTCAGAACGGTGCCTGGCACATAGTAAGCACTTAATACCACTATTATTATTATTATTATTATTGTGATTTCTCTGTTTGTCTGCTTTCAGTCCAGCCAAAGACTCAGGCAGGATTCCTGTGTCTCAACCCTTTCTCTAGTCCCAATCCCAGAGCAAAACGTTATAATAATAATAATAATAATAATAATTGGCATTTGTTAAGCGCTTACTATATGCAAAGCACTGTTCTAAGCGCTGGGGAGGATACAGGGTGATCAGGTTGCCCCACGGCGGGCTCACAGTCTTAATCCCCATTTTACAGATGAGGGAACTGAGGCCCAGAGAAGTTAAGTGACTTGCCCAAGATCACACAGCAGACATGTGGTGGAGTCGGGATTAGAACCCATGACCTCTGCCTCCAAAGCCCGGGCTCTTTCCACTGAGCCACGCTGCTTCCCTATGCCGGGCCTGGTTTAGTCACGTCCACGTTGATTCAGGTGTGTGCTACGGCCAGCTGTCTTTTCTTGTCTGGAGAAGCAGCGGGGCTCAGTGGAAAGAGCCCGGGCTTTGGAGTCAGAGGTCATGGGTTCAAATCCCAGCTCCGCCACCTGTCAGCTGTGTGACTTGGTCAAGTCACTTAACTTCTCAGTTACCTCATCTGGAAAATGGGGATTAAGACTGGGAACCCCCCATGGGACAACCTGATAACCTTGTAACCTCCCCAGCGCTTAGAACAGTGCTTTGCATGCAGTAAGCGCTTAATAAATGTCATTATTATTATTATTATTTTTCTGCTAGCCCTTTCTGGAAACAGGCTGTGGTTTGGAGCGTGTGTAATTACCAAATTACTCTTACTTGGCCAGTTCTTGATATGACAGTTCTTGATATCACAGTTCTTTTGGACTGTGAGCCCACTGTTGGGTAGGGACTGTCTCTATATGTTGCCAATTTGTATTTCCCAAGCGCTTAGTACAGTGCTCTGCACATAGTAAGCGCTCAATAAATACGATTGATGATGATGATGACCCTGTTTCTACCTCGGGATAACAGTCGTGAATGCAAACACATCCTCCCACCAGCCCAAATCACCCAGTAATTTAATAATAGTAATTGTGGCATTCGTTAAGCGCTTACTGTATGCCAGGCACTGTACTAAACACTGGGGCGGATACAAGCAAATTAGGTTGGACACAGCCCCTGTCCGCCATGGGGCTTCCACTCTTAATCCTCATTTTACAGCCGAGGTAACTGAGGCCCAGAGAAGTGAAGTGACTTGCCTAAGGTTACTCAGCAGTGGCAGTGGATTAGAACCCAGGTCTTTCTGACTACCAGGGCCAAGCTGTCTCCGCTAGGCCACGCTGCTTTTGAGAAGCTTATACGTTGTGGAGAAAACACTCATTTTTAACAGCATGTTCGTTGTGGCGTCTATATGAATTGCGAATTGTAGGTGGGCGGCAGAGACTTCAGAGTAGATGTTTGATTTTAGGAGATGGAGTTTGTCCTTCCGGAATAGGTGAGCCCGCTGTTGGGTAGGGACCGTCTCTAGATGTTGCCAACTTGTACTTCCCAAGTGCTTAGTACAGTGCTCTGCACACAGTAAGCGCTCAATAAATACGATTGAATGAATGAATCGTTCTGGCCCGTTAGCCTGTCCCCTCCCAGGCCTCATCTCCCCAACAATCCCCGTGCCCGGACTGGAAAACCGACACCTCTGCCTTGCAGGAAATCATGTCCCTAATCTATTTCAGTGCATTTCACTCCTATAATCCTCCATCCTTGAAGCTCCAGAAAGGGATATTTCTCTGAAATTGTACTCTGATGTTGGCGTATAGTGGTACTTTTACATTAAATGGCATCCCAAAGGCAGAAAGGTTCAAGAAACAATTTCCACCTCCGGAAGACCCATCGGGTGTAAGTGGATCCCCGGTTTCGAAGAACCTTCTGGGGATAATCCGGGACTGATGGAGCAGATGCTGAAGAATTTAGTGCGACCGCCGTGTCGCATGTAGAGAATCGATAACACAAAAATGGATACTTAGAACTCCGAGAGTGAAGCTTACACTTACCGAGGGAGCTCAAAATAGGGGACGTGGAAATCTTGGTTGTATCAGTCAATCAGTGGTACCTACTGAGTGCTACTATGGGTAGAATACTGTGCTAAGCACTTGGGAGAGTACTTTGCAACCGAATTAGCAGACACGTTCCCTGCCCATAACGAGCTTACAGTCTAGAAGTTTAGAAAGCATGAAGATAAGATAAGTACAGACTAAGATTGAGGAAGTAATCTCCTTGCGTCTAATATCACGCTTCCTGCAGTGTTGTGGTGTCTCCAAGTTTGCGTTGTGGCACCTCTTAAGATTTTGCCGTTGCTCTGCTGGCTGATGCTTCTTGTTTGGAATTGGGGTGCATTTTCCCGCCAAAGACCAGAAGAAATGGGAATTTCCAAGCGGGCATCTGGGGTGGGAGTGGGGTTGGGCATTAAAGCCGAAGGCGGTTAAGATGCCGTCTCGAAATGAATGGAAAACGTCTCCCCCCCAGGTTTAGCGCCATTCAGTGCGCGGCTGCCGTCCCCCGGGCCCGGGCTGAGAATTCTCCCGAAAAGCTCGACCAGACGACCCCGCGGACGTCCAGCGAAGCACTTCCCGTCAACGGGCTCCCCTCCAACGGCCACGGCCCGGCTGTGGCTAAGCCCACTTCCCACCCGCCTAGAGGGATCATGGGAATGTTTGCCAACAAACCGGTTTCCAAACCCCAGGACTCTCATAAGGAAACCAAAACAGAAGCGAAAGAAGCCGCAAATGTAAGTCTCTCGGGGCGGGGTTTGTCGGGGGTTCGCCCTCGCACCTAGGGAAAGAGGAGTAACTAGGATGGGAAGTCATTCGTGAACATCATTTAAATCCCTCCTACTGAGGCCTGGTGACGTTAGGGTCGTGACCCCTTAGCTTATTGCGTCGGGATGACCTTTATGCCGTCATTATTATTATTATCATCAGAATTTAATTATAGCGATATGCAAGTCAGACTCAGTGGAAAGAGCCCGGGCTTTGGAGGCAGAGGCCATGGGTTCAAGTCCCTGCTCCTCCACTTGTCAGCTGTGTGACTTTGGGCAGGTCGCTTCGCTTCTCGGGGCCTCAGTGACCTCATCTGTACAGTGGGGATCATCATCAATCGTATTTATTGAGCGCTTACTATGCGCAGAGCACTGTACTAAGCGCTTGGGAAGTACAAATTGGCAACATATAGAGACAGTCCCTACCCGACAGTGGGCTCACAGTCTAAAAGATAGGGGATGAAGACTGTGCGCCCCAAATGGGACAACCTGATCACCTTGTATCCTCCCCAGCGCTTAGAACAGTGCTTTGCACATAGTAAGCGCTTAATAAATGCCATTGTTCTTCTTCTTCTTCTTTAGAAGGTGGCTTCTGAGGCCTCCCTCTCCTCGTATTTTGAATGCTGCTGTACGACGGGAAAGAAGTCTGTTCGCCCCAGCTCGTGATCACTTTCCCTTTTCACCTAATACGAGTAACTGATCTCTTGCCTTTTTATAGTCTGTCCCTTCCCGCATCCCTGGAGTTAGCGGTCGCGAGGCCCTTTGGACACCTTGTCTCCAAATACGTCTTGTTCTCTTGGCTTTGCCTTATAAGCCCAGTTTCCAAATTTAGAGAAAGGCTCTGCCCTTCCTTAAATTCTGCCCGTCCGTAAATTCGCTTTGGTTGCCCTCTCCCCCTCTCTGTTTTGTTTAGTCTCTCTCTGTTTTTTTTTTTTTTTTTTTTTTGGTAGTGAAAAGCGATGGCAGCGAGTTAAGGAAATATCTTGCAGGTGAATCAGATCTCAGAAACCGAAACTCCCCAGTCCCCAAGGATCGTTTTCTTTTCAGAATTCTGAGGAAAAGATCTTTCAAAGCGAAAGTTGAAATCGGTGGGCTTTTTTTTTTTTTAATGTTTTTTTACAACATCTGTGAAATCTTCACTTCATCTTTACTGTCTAATTGTGCCGCATGGAGGTCTAATCTAATTCCCCACCACTGCAGTGAAAGGAGTCTGCTTTGGGATCATCTGGACCGTCCCGAGATCAAGCTATCCGATGATGATGATGATGGTGGTATTTGTTAAGCCTTACTATGTGCGAAGCACTACTGATGAACGAACCATGCGTTTTTCTCCCTTTTTCTCCCTTCTCTGCTTTCAGGCGTCTTCAACAACCAGCAAGCCACCAGGGAAAGGGAGTGTGATGAGCAACTTTTTTGGAAAAGCTGCAATGAGTAAGCATGCCCCCATCTTGCCTTCTCAGATTCTTCTGCTGATGTACAATGATGATAACAGTCTTCTAGACTGTGAGCCCACTGTTGGGTAGGGACCGTCTCTCTATGTTGCCAACTTGGACTTCCCAAGCGCTTAGTACAGTGCTCTGCACACAGTAAGCGCTCAATAAATGCAATTGAATGAATGAAGGAATGAATAACAATATTGTCCTAGCATCGTAGTATGAGGCTGTCCTCCAAGGACGTCAGTTTAAGGTCATGGGTGCTAATCCCGGCCCCGCCACGTGTCTGCTGTGTGACCTTGGGCAAGTTACTTCACTTCTCTGGGCCTCAGTTCCCTCATCTGTAAAATGGGGATTGAGACTGTGAGCCCAAAGTGGGACAGGGACTGGGTCCAACCCGATTTGCTTGCGTCCACCCCAGCGCTTAGTACGGCGTGTGGCTCAGTGGAAAGAGGACGGGCTTTGGAGTCAGAGGTCAGGGGTTCAAATCCCGGCCCCGCCAATTGTCAACTGTGTGACTTTGGGCAAGTCACTTCTCTGGGCCTCATTTCCTTCATCTGTAAAATGGGGATTAAGACCGTGAGCCCCCTGTGGGACAACCTGATCACCTTGTAACCTCCCCAGCGCTTAGAACAGTGCTTTGGTCACAGTAACTGCTTAATAAATGCCATTATTATTATTATTATTATTATTATTATTATTATTATTAGCATATCGAGCACAGGCCCAAGAGTCAGAAGGTCATAGGTTCTAATCCCAGCTCTGCCACTTAATAATAATGATGGTATTTGATAAGTGCTTACTATGTGCCAAGCACTGTTCTAAGCACTGGGGTTGATACAAGATTATCAGGCTGTCCCACGTGGGGCTCACAGTCTTAACCCCATTTTACAGTTGAGATGACTGAGGCACAGAGAAGTTAAGTCACAGAACCCATGACCTCTGACTTCCAAGCCTGGACTCTTTCCATTAAGCCACGCTGCTTCTCTTGTCTGCTGTGTGGCCTTGGGAAAGTTGCTTCACTTCTCTGTGTCTCCCTTACCTCACCTGTAAAATGGGGATGGAGACTATGAGCCCCAAGTGGAACAGGGACTGTGTCCAACCCAATTTGCTTGTACTTACCCCGGCGCCTAGTATAGTGCCTGGCACATAGCAAGCATTCAACAAATACCATAATAATAACAACATATTTATATTTACATATTATTATTTAAAATAATTATTTATTATTATTTTTATTATTCTATTTTATTTATTTTATTATTATTTACTTATTTCATTTTACATAATTATAAATTATATAATATATTATAATTATAGTAATTATAATCATCATAACAATTATTTATTTATATATTTATGTCTATAATAATATAATAATAATTATCATTATAAGAGTTGTCCCACTGGGACTAAAATAGGGCCCTGAAAAGGGATGATAAAGGAAGACATGAGAGAGAAGGAGACTTTTCCTTGCATCCTTGCTTTGTGCTGAGCAATCAATCCATCAATCGTATTTATTGAGCGCTTACTGTGTGCAGAGCACTGTACTAAGCACTTGGGAAGTCCAAGTTGGCAGCAGAGACAGTCAGTCAATCAATCAATCAATCGTATTTATTGAGCGCTTACTATGTGCAGAGCACTGTACTAAGCGCTTGGGAAGTACAAATTGGCAACACATAGAGACAGTCCCTACCCAACAGTGGGCTCACAGTCTAAAAGGGGGAGACAGAGAACAGAACCAAACATACCAACAAAATAAAATAAATAGGATAGAAATGTACAAGTAAAATAAATAAATAAATAAATAAATAGAGTAAAAAATATGTACAACCATATGTACATATATACAGGTGCTGTGGGGAAGGGAAGGAGGTAAGATGGGGGGATGGAGAGGGGGACGAGGGGGAGAGGAGGGAAGGGGCTCAGTCTGGGAAGGCCTCCTGGAGGAGGTGAGCTCTCAGCAGGGCCTTGAAGGGAGGAAGACAGCTAGCTTGGCGGATGGGCAGAGGGATTGGGGGCATTCCGGGCCCGGGGGAGGACGTGGGCCGGGGGTCAACGGCGGGACAGGCGAGAATGAGGTACGGTGAGGAGATTAGCGGTGGAGGAGCGGAGGTTGCGGGCTGGGCTGGAGAAGGAGAGAAGGGAGGGGAGGGAGGAGGGGGCGAGGGGATGGATGGACAGCCTTGAAGGCAGGGTGAGGAGTTTCTGCCTGATGCGCAGGTTGATTGGTAGCTACTGGAACTGGCTCCACTGGAGATGGAGATGGTAGACAGTCCCTACCCAACAGTGGGCTCACAATCAATCAATCAATCAATCATATTTATTGAGCGCTTACTGTGTGCAGAGCACTGTACTAAGCGCTTGGGAAGGCCAAGTTGGCAACATATAGAGACGGTCCCTACCCAACACTGTTCTAATCGCCAAGGTGATTACAAAATAAGCCAATTCAGACACAATCCCATCGCCCCAAGGAGCTTCCAGTCTAGTTCAGGGAAGGCAGCGTCTTAGAAAAAGACGGGGCGTTGATATAACCCGCAGCATGGCTTAGTGGAAAGAACTCCGGCCTGGGAGGACCTGCCTTCCAATCTTGGCTCCGCCAAGGCGTTCCTTCATACATTCGGTTTTTGTATTTATTGAGCGCTTACTGTGTGCAGAGTAATAATAATAATAATGGAATTTGTTAAGCGCTTACTACATGCCCAGCACTGTTCTAAGCACCAGGGGAGATACAAGGTAATCAGGTTGTCCCACATGGGTCTCACCAGTTTACAGATGAGGTAACTGAGGCCCAGAGAAGTGAAGTGACTCACCCAGAGTCACACAGCTGACGAGTGGCAGAGCCGGGATTAGAACCCACGACCTCCGACTCCCAAGCCCGTGATCTTTCCCCTGAGCCACGCTGCTTCTATTTATTTTATTTTGTTAGTATGTTTGGTTTTGTTCTCCGTCTCCCCCTTTTAGACTGTGAGCCCACTGGTGGGTAGGGACTGTCTCTATATGTTGCCAACTTGTACTTCCCAAGCGCTTAGTACAGTGCTCTGCACACAGTAAGCGCTCAATAAATACGATTGATTGATTGATTCTCACTGTACTAAGCACTTGGGAAAGTACAGCCGTCCACATGTTTTGTTTTGTTGTCTGTCTCCCCCCTTCTAGACTGTGAGCCCGTTGTTGGGTAGGGACCGTCTCTATATGTTGCCGACTTGGACTTCCCAAGCGCTTAGTACAGTGCTCTGCACACAGTAAGTGCTCAATAAATATGATTGATTGATTGATTCTCACTGTACTAAGCACTTGGGAAAGTACAGCTGTCCACATGTTTTGTTCCCTGTCTCCCCCTTCTAGACTGTGAGCCCGTTGTTGGGTAGGGACCGTCTCTATATGTTGCCGACTTGGACTTCCCAAGCGCTTAGTACATCATCAATCGTATTTATTGAGCGCTTACTATGTGCAGAGCACTGTACTAAGCGCTTGGGAAGTACAAATTGGCAACACATAGAGACAGTCCCTACCCAACAGTGGGCTCACAGTCTAGTACAGTGCTCTGCACACAGTAAGCGCTCAATAAATGCGATTGAATGAATTGAATGAATTACAACCATAAACAGGGACATTCACTGCCCACAGCAAGCTTACAGGGCTTGCTGTGTGACCTTGGGCTAGTCACTTCACTTCTCTGGCCTGTTTCCTCTGGATACCGGTTCTCCCTCCTACTTAGATTGCGAACCTCATGCGGGACAGGGACCGTGTCCACGCTAATTAACTTGTACCCACCCCAGTCCTTAGAAGACTGTTTGATACGTAGTAAGCACTTAACAGGCACCATACGAAAATAATACTTCACTCAATAAATAATAATAATAAATAACTCAATCCAAGGTTGCTTTTATGCCTTGGATGCCATTACCTATAAATGGAGGTGGGTGAAGTTGCAGGACACAGAGAGTAGGAGTGTAGACTATCACACCGAGTCAGGAGTGATTGAGCAGAGATCAAAATGTCGAGAGCAGTTGCTGAGATCCCTCTCATCACGTCTGCTCTGAAACTCATGCCTTAATAATTAGTAATCATCGTGGTATTTGTTAAGCGCTTCTTTTATGCCGTTCTAAGCGCTGGGATGGATACAAGCTAATCGGGTTGGACACAATCCGTGTCCCTCATGGGTCTCACAGTCTTAATCCCCATTTTCGCGTAACTAGTTACGCTAGTTAGTTCCCCCTCCTTCCTCTCCCCCTCATCCCCCTCTCCATTCCCCCCGCCTTACCTCCTTCCCTTCCCCACAGCACCTGTATATATGTGCGTATGTTTGTACATATTTATTACTCTATTTTACTTGTACATATCTATTCTGTTTTAGTTTGTTAGTATGTTTGGTTTTGTTCTCTGTCTCCCCCTTCTAGTCTGTGAGCCCGCTGTTGGGTAGGGACTGTCTCTGTGTGTTGCCAACTTGGACTTCCCAAGCGCTTAGTACAGTGCTCTGCACAAAGTAAGCGCTCAATAAATACAATTGATTGATTGATTGATTGACCCCCCCCGAGCCTGGAATGCCTCTCTCCACACACCCATCAAGCTAGCTCTCGTCCTCCCTTCAAAGCCCTCCTGAGAGCTCACCTCCTCCAGGAGGCCTTCCCACACTGAGCCCCCTTTTTCCTCTCCTCCTCCCCATCCCCCCCGAGCCCTACCTCCTTCCCCTCCCCACAGCACCTGTATATATTTGTACAGATTTATTACTGTTTATTTTACTTGTACATACTTACTGCTCTATTTTGTTAATGATGTGCATGTAGCCATAATTCTATTTATTCTGATGGCATTGACACCCATCCACATGTTCTGTTTTGTTGTCTGTCTCCCCCTTCTAGACTGTGAGCCCGTTGTCGGGTAGGGACCGTCCCTCTATGTTGCCGACGCTGTGTGCTCTGCACTCAATAAATACGGGTTGAGTGAACGAATGAATGAATTTTCCAGATGAGGTAACCGAGGCCCAGAGAAGTGAAGCGACTTGCCCGAGGTCACACAGCAGACAGGTGGCGGAGCCGGGATTAGGACCCCGATCCTTCCAACTCCCAGGCCAGTGCTCTGTCCATTAGGCCACACTGCTTCTTGGGTGATGCCCTTGCTCGGACGGCCAGGCAATAGTAACAGCCCCCAGGACAGCCGTGTTATCCGGTCTGATCGTTTGGTCCACATTTCTACGTTTCCAGAAAAGCTTAAAGTCAACGCGGAGTTAGACCAGAAGGGGAAGGAAGACAAAACAACAGCCCAGCCCCCCGTTGTCGAACCTGAAGTCAAACGTCCCCCCGGTACTGGCCCAGAGAAACCCTGCTTGAAAACCGAACCCGTTAAAACACAGCAAAAGGAGAAAAAGAGGTAAGGCAGCGTCACGAAGCTTCCGACGGGGAAAGTTTCTCCGCTGGGGGTGGATAAGGCGTGATCCCGGGGACGATGACTTAAGTATTTTTATTTATTTTTTTATTGATTTTTGTTTTTCATAACGAAAATCCCCCTTCTAGACTGTGAGCCCACTGTTGGGTAGGGACCGTCTCTATATGTTGCCAACTTGGACTTCCCAAGCGCTTAGTACAGTGCTCTGCACACAGTAAGCGCTCAATAAATACAATTGATTGATTGATAATGGTATTTGTTAAGCGCTTCTTATTGTGCCAAGTGGTTTTCTAAGCACTGGGGTAGATCCAAAGCAGCAGAGAAGCAGCGTGGCGCAGTAGATAGAGCCCGGGCCTGGGAATCAGGGGGTCATGGGTTCTAATTCTGGCTCTGCCACTTGCCTGCTGTGTGAACTTGGGCAAGTCACTTCACTCTGCCTCAGTTCCCTCAGCCGTAAAACGGAGGTTAAGACTGCGAGCCCCGTATGGGACGGGGACTGTGCCAACCTAATTATCTTGTGCCTACCCCAATGCTTAGAACAGTGCCTGGCACGTAGTAAGCGCTTACCCAATACCGCAATAATAATAACGATCCAAGCTAATCAGGTTGGACACCGTCCCCGCCCCACACGGGGCTCACAGTCTTCCTCCCCATTGGACAGGTGAGGGACCCGAGGTCCAGAGAAGTGAAGCGACTTGCCCAAGGTCACACAGGAGCCGGGATCAGAACCCAGGTCCGTCTGACTCCCGGGCCAGATTGCTGCGGACAGAGAACGTGTCCGTTCTGTGGTTCTCCGCACACTGTGAGCGCTCAGTAAGCTCGCTTGACGACAAATCCCCGCAGACAGCTGCCCCTCTTCCCGGTTCCCCGAGACCGTCGGGGGGAAAGGAAAATCCATCTCGGGGACGGACCCCCTCCGAAAAATCATAAGCCAAATTGGTCAACTTTCCGCGCCGACCGGCCCACTTGGAGCGAGAGCCTCCGGCCCCGCGTTCACGCCCGTGTACCGTTCTCAGTCGGGCTTAAGAGAGGACTCTCTGTGTTGACTTTTTCTATCAAGGAGTTTATTTTTCAAGTGGTCAGAGGTAATTAGAAAAGAAAATAAGAGGCCCCCGCAGGCCGTGAAAAACGAGTTCCAGGAGTCGGAGACGCTACCTCATAGTCGGTAGCAGCAAGTCTGCGGAGAGACTCCCCGCGGGGGTCCCCGCCGGCCCGGCCGACCCCCGGGGGAGGGATGACTTGGCCGGGGGGGCCGGGAGAGCATCTCCCCCACCGCGTCGGGGGGCCGGGGCCAGCACGGCGTGGGGCTTAGAGCCCTGTCTGGGCCACCAGCTGGCAACCGGTGAGGTGGATAATGATGATGATGATGGTGGTGGTATTTGGTATGCACTTACTATGCATCGGGCACTGTACTAAGCGTTGGGAGTAGATACGAGCTAATTGCGTTGGACGCGATCTCTCCCACGTAATAATGGTGGTAGTATTTGTTAGGGGATTACTATGTGCCAGGCACTGTACTTAATGATGATGATGATGATGGTATTTATTAAGAGCTTACTATGTGCAAAGCACTGTTCTAAGCGCTGGGGAATTTACAAGGTGACCAGGTTGTCCCACGTGGGGCTCACAGTCTTAAACCCCATTTTGCAGAGGAGGTAAGTGAGGCCCAGAGAAGTGAAGTGACTTGCCCAAAGTCACACAGCTGACAAGTGGCAGAGCCGGGATTCGAACCCGTGACCTCTGACTCCAAAGCCCGGGCTCTTTCCGCTGAGCCATGCTGCTTCCCAATGATGGGGAAGCATCATTAATGATGGGGCAGATGCAGAGTAATTGAGTTGGCTGCAGTCCTCATCCCAGGTAATGATGTGCTTCCCAAGCGCTTGGTACAGTGCTCTGCACAAAGTAAGCGCTCAATAAATACAATTGATTGATTGGTATTTGTTAAGCATTTACTATATGCCAGGCACTATACGAAGCGGTGGAGTGGATGGAAGGTAATTTGGTTGGGCTTAATCCCTGTTCCAAATAATAATAGTAATATTTGTTATGCACTTACTATGCACCAGGCACTGTACTAAGCGTCGGGAGTAGATATGAGGTAATCGCGTTGGACGCGATCTCTCCCACATAATAATGGTGGTAGTATTTGTTAGGGGATTACTATGTGCCAGGCACTGTACTTAATGATGGGGCAGATGCAGAGTAATTGAGTTGGATACAGTCCTCGTCCCAGGTAATGATGTACTTCCCAAGCGCTTGGTACAGTGCTCTGCACAAAGTAAGCGCTCAATAAATACGATTGATTGATTGATTGGTATTTGGTAAGCATTTACTATATGCCAGGCACTGTATGAAGCGGTGGGGTGGATGGAAGGTAATTTGGTTGGGCTCAATCCCTGTTCCAAATAATAATAGTAATATTTGTTATGCACTTACTATGCACCAGGCACTGTGCTAAGCGTTGGGAGTAGATACGAGGTAATTGCGTTGGATGCGATCTCTCCCACATAATAATGATAATGGTGGTAGTATTTGTTAGGTGATTACTATGTGCCAGGCACTGTACTTAATGATGGGGCAGAGGCAAAGTAATTGAGTTGGATACAGTCCTCATCCCAGATAATGATGTACTTCCCAAGCGCTTAGTACAATGCTCTGAGCAAAGTAAGCGCTCAATAAATACGATTGAATGAATGATGATAGTTGTGGTATTTGTTAAGCATTTACTATATGCCTGGCACTGTACGAAGCGGTGGGGTTGATGGAAGGTAATTTGGTTGGACTCAATCCCTGTTCCAAATAATAATAATAATAGTAATATGTGCTATGCACTTACTATGCACCAGGCACTGTGCTAAGCGTTGGGAGTAGATACGAGGTAATTGCGTTGGATGCGATCTCTCCCACATAATAATGATAATGGTGGTAGTATTTGTTAGGTGATTACTATGTGCCAGGCACTGTACTTAATGATGAGACAGATGCAAAGCAATTGAGTTGGATACAGTCCTCGTCCCAGATAATGATGTACTTCCCAAGCGCTCGGTACAGTGCTCTGCACAAAGTAAGCGCTCAATAAATACGATTGATTGATTGATTGGTATTTGTTAAGCATTTACTATATGCCAGGCACTGTACGAAGCGGTGGGGTGGATGGAAGGTAATTTGGTTGGGCTCAATCCCTGTTCCAAATAATAATAATAGTTGTAATATTTGTTGCGCACTTACTATGTGCTAGGAACTGTACTAAGCACTGAGGTAGCGACGAGGTAATTGGGTTGGACATGATCTCTTATTGTGCCAAGTGGTTTTCTAAGCACTGGGGTAGATCCAAAGCAGCAGAGAAGCAGCATGGCGCAGTAGATCAAGCCCGGGCCTGGGAATCAGGGGGTCATGGGTTCTAATTCTGCCTCTGCCACTTGCCTGCTGTGTGAACTTGGGCAAGTCACTCCCCTCTGCCTCAGTTCCCCCAGCTGTAAAATGGAGGTTAAGACTGTGAGCCCCGTATGGGACGGGGACTCACTGAGGTAGATACAAAGCAGGTGGGTTGGACGTGGTCTCTGTCCCACAATAATAACAATAATCATAATAGTTGTGGTATTTGTTGAGCGCTTACTTTATCAATCAATCAATCGTATTTATTGAGCGCTTACTATGTGCAGAGCACTGTACTAAGCGCTTGGGAAGTACAAATTGGCAACACACTGGCATTACTTTATGCCAGGCACTGTACTAAGTGCTGGGGTAGATGCACGGTAATTTGGTCAAACTCAGTCCCTGTCCCAAATAATAAGAATAAGAATTATTACTAATATTATTACTCTATTTATTCATTTTACTTGTACATATCTATTGTATTTGTTTTATTTTGTTAATATGTTTGGTTTTGTTCTCTGTCTCCCCCTCCTAGACTGTGAGCCCACTGTTGGGTGGAGACCGTCTCTATATGTTGCCAACTTGTACTTCCCAAGCGCTTAGTACAGTGCTCTGCACACAGTAAGTGCTCAATAAATACGATTGATTGATAAGAAGAAGAAGAATTGTAATCACTATGTGTTAGGAACTCTACTAAGCACTGAGGTAGATACAAGGTAATTGGATTGGATGTGGTCTCTGTCCCGCAATAATAGTAGGAGTCATAATAATTGTGGTATTTGTTGAGCGCTCACTATGCGCTGTGCGCTGGGGTAGATACGAGGTAATTGGGTTAGACACAGTCCCCGTCCCTCCTGAGGCTCACGCTGTCATCGTCATCATCAATTGTATTTATTGAGCGCTTACTGTGTGCAGAGCACTGTACTAAGCGCTTGGGAAGTACAAATTGGCAACACATAGAGACAGCCCCTACCCAACAGTGGGCTCACAGTCTAAAAGGGGGAGATGGAGAACAAAACCAAACATACTGACAAAATAGAATAGAATAGATATCATCATCAATCGTATTTATTGAGCGCTTACTACGTGCAGAGCACTGTACTAAGCGCTTGGGAAGTACAAATTGGCAACATATAGAGACAGTCCCTACCCAACAGTGGGCTCACAGTCTAATGCTCCGCACACGGTAAGCGCTCAGTAAATACGATTGATTGATTGTTGGGTAGGGACCGTCTCTATGTGTTGCCAATTTGTACTTGCCAAGCGCTTAGTCCAGTGCTCTGCACACAGTAAGCGCTCAATAAATACGATTCATTGATTGATCTTATTAAAATCAACCGGCCTCCTTCCTCTCCCCCTCCCCATCCCCCCGCCTTACCTCCTTCCCCTCCCCACAGCACCTGTATATATGTATATATGTTCGCTTGTATTTATTACTCTATTTATTTTATTTGTACATATTTATTCTATTTATTTTATTTTGTTAGTATGTTTGGTTTTGTTCTCTGTCTCCCCCTTTTAGACTGTGAGCCCACTGTTGGGTAGGGACTGTCTCTATATGTTGCCAATTTGTACTTCCCAAGCGCTTAGTCCAGTGCTCTGCACATAGTAAACGCTCAATAAATATGATTGATGATGATGATGATAATAGATATGTACCAGTAAAATGAATAAATAAATAGAGTAATAAATAAATATGTACAAACATATATACAGGTGCTCCATTTGACAGATGAGGGAACTGAGGCCCAGTGAAGTGACTCGTCCAAGGTCACAAGTGGCAGAGCCGGGTTTCGAACCCAAGTCCTTCGGATTCCCAGGCCCGTGCGCTATCCGCTAGGCCACAGTGCTTCTCTAGTGCAGTGCCCAATAGCCCTCTCTGTGCCACAAGCTACGAACGGGTCAGTCGGGAGGGCGGATTTATTGAGGGCTCACTGAGTGCGGAACCCTGTTCTAAGCACTTGGGAGAGTACAGTATAGACGCATTCCTTGCCCACAGCGAGCTTACGGTCCGGAGGGGGAGATAGACGGGTTAAAACCACGCCGAACCGCGCGTCCGTCGTCGTGGCCGGCGAAACGTGGCCTGTCGGGCATCACTTGGGGTGTGTCTGTCCGGCTGAATCGTCATCATCATCATCAACCGTATTTATTGAGCGCTTACTGTGTGCAGAGCACTGTACTAAGCGCTTGGGAAGTACAAATTGGCAACATATAGAGACAGTCCCTACCCCACAGTGGGCTCACAGTCTTAAAAGGGGGAGACAGAGAACAAAACCAAACATACTAACAAAATAAAATAAATAGAATAGATAGGTACAAGTAAAATAAATAAATAGAGTAATGAATATGTACAATGCTTTCTTCACGTTAGTATCCATTCATTCAGTGGTATTTATTGAGCGCTTACTGTGGGCAGAGCACTGCACTAAGCGCTTGGGAAGTACAAGTTGGCAACATGGAGCGACGGTACCTACCCAACAACGGGCTCACAGTCTAGAAGAGGGAGAATATCCGCCTCCCTCTTTAGTCTCTAAGTTCGTTGTGGGCAGGAAACGCGTCTGCTAATTTTGTTGTATCGCGCTCTCCCAAGTGCTTAGAACAGTGCTCTGCACATAGTAAGCGCTCAATAAATACCCCTGATTGCCCCAAACCAGCCCCTGAGCCCCCTTGTTGATCTCTGCATCCGCAGTTAATAAATACCATAAAAAACCCAACTAATCAGTAAGTTCATTGTGGGCAGGGAACTTGTCTATCAATTCTGTGATATCGTACCCTCTCGCAAGTGCTTAGTACAGTGCCCTGTCCACAGGAAACGCTCAGTAAGACTGTAAGTTCATTGTGGGCAGGGAATGGGTCTGTTTATTGTATTGTACTCTCCCAAGCGCTTAGTACAGTGCTCAGCTGTCTCCCCCCTTCTAGACTGTGAGCCCGTTCTGGGCAGGGTTAATCTCTATATCCTCTCCCAAGCGTTTAGTACAGTGCCCTGTCCGCAGGAAACGCTCAGTAAGACTGTAAATTCATTGTGGGCAGGGAATGGGTCTGTTTATTGTATTGTACTCTCCCAAGCGCCTAGTACAGTGCTCTGCTGTCTCCCCCCCCCTTCTAGACTATGAGCCCATTTTGGGCAGGGATTGTCTCTATATCCTTTCCCAAGCGCTTGGTACAGTGCCCTGTCCATAGGAAACGCTCAGTAAAACTGTACGTTCATTGTGGGCAGGGAATGGGTCTGTTTTTTGTATTGTACTCTCCCAAGCGCTTAGTACAGTGCTCTGCTGTCTTCCCCCCTTCTAGACTGTGAGCCCGTTCTGGGCAGGGGTTGTCTCTATATCCTCTCCCAAGCGCTTAGTACAGTGCCCTGTCCACAGGAAACGCTCAGTAAGACTGTAAGTTCATTGTGGGCAGGGAATGGGTCTGTTTATTGTATTGTACTCTCCCAAGCGCCTAGTACAGTGCTCTGCTGTCTCCCCCCCCCTTCTAGACTATGAGCCCATTTTGGGCAGGGACTGTCTCTATATCCTTTCCCAAGCGCTTAGTACAGTGCCCTGTCCATAGGAAACGCTCAGTAAAACTGTACTTTCATTGTGGGCAGGGAATGGGTCCGTTTTTTGTATTGTACTCTCCCAAGCGCTTAGTACAGTGCTCTGCTGTCTCCCCCTCCTTCTAGACTATGAGCCCATTTTGGGCAGGGATTGTCTCCATATCCTCTCCCAAGCGCTTAGTACAGTGCCCTGTCCATAGGAAATGCTCAGTAAGACTGTATGTTCATTGTGGGCAGGGAATGGGTCTGTTTATTGCGTTGTACCCCCCCAAGCGCTTAGTACAGTGCTCTGCTGTCTCCCCCCTTCTAGACTGTGAGCCCGTTCTGGGCAGGGGCTGTCTCTATGTCCTCTCCAAAGCGCTTAGTACAGTGCCCTGTCCATAGGAAATGCTCAGTAAGACTGTATGTTCATTGTGGGCAGGGAATGGGTCTGTTTATTGCGTTGTACCCCCCCAAGCGCTTAGTACAGTGCTCTGCTGTCTCCCCCCTTCTAGACCGTGAGCCCGTTGCGGGCAGGGATTGTCTCTATTTGTTGCTGAATTGTATTTCCCAAGAGCTTAATACAGTGCTCTGCAATCAATCGTATTTATTTATCGAGCGCTTACTGTGCGCAGAGCACTGTACTAAGCGCTTGGGAAGCACACACACAGTACACACCCAGTAAGCGCTCAATAAATAGGATTGAATGAATGAACAGGACCAGTTGATTGGTTTCGAATTCCACCTTGCCGTGGATAATGTGCAACTTTTGTTTCGGGGTAGCGCTCGAGAGAAACGGCCCCAAATTTCGGAGGCGGGGGCTAAAGACGATGCAAACAAGAAGAAAAAGAGACGGAGAATTAAACTTCCCGAGTCTGACAGCAGTGAAGATGAGGGTAAGAATTAGTGATTTTTCTGTTAAATATCAATGAGTATTTGCCGCCTTATGTTTATCTACCCATAGCTGTTGTTTTTATTATTGTTATTATTATTATTATTGTATTTGCTAAGCACTTACTATCTGTCAAGCATTGTTTTAAACACTGCGATTGACGCAAACTAATCAGGTTGGACCCAGTTTCCCCGTCTCACACGGGGTTCACAGAAGCAGCGTGGCCTAGTGGGTCGAGCACTGGCTTGGGAATCAGAAAGTCATGGGTTCTAATCCTGGCTCCCCCACTTGTCTGCTGTGTGACCTTGGGCGAGGCAGTTCACTTCTCTGGGCCTCAGTTCCCTCGTCTGTCAAATGGGGATTGAGACTGTGAGCCTTATGTGGGACAGAGACTGTGTCCAACCCAATTATCTTATATCTTATATCTACCTCAGTGCTTAGAACATAGTAGGTGCTTCACAAATGCCATCATTATCATTATTATTATTATTATGTAGGAAGGAAACAGTGTATGTTGAAGCTCTTTGCCTGTAATTTATTTTAATGATGATGATGATGATGATGATGATTATGTAGGAAGGAAACAGTGTATGTTGAAGCTCTTTGCCTGTAATTTATTTTCCCCTGTAGACTGTAAGGCAGGAATATTGTCTACCAATTCTATTATATTGGACTCTCCCAAACACTTAGTACAGTGCCCCCTCCTCCCCCCCAAGTAAACGTTTAATAAATACCATCGATTGATTAGGCGCTACAAGTAATTAAGAAGCAGCATGGCTTAGTGGCTAGAGCCCGGGCCTAGGAGTCGGAAGGTCATGGGTTCTAATCCCGGCTCAGACACTTGTCTGCTGTGTGACCTTGGGCGAGGCAGTTCACTTCTCTGGGCCTCAGTTCCCTCATCTGTCAAATGGGGATTGAGACCGTGAGCCTCATGTGGGACAGAGACTGTGTCCAACCCAATTATCTTATATCTTATATCTACCTCAGTGCTTAGAACATAGTAGGTGCTTCACAAATACCATCATTATCATTATTATTATTATTATGTAGGAAGGAAACAGTGTATGTTGAAGCTCTTTGCCTGTAATTTATTTTAATGATTATTATTATTATTATTATTATTATTATTATTATTATGTAGGAAGGAAACAGTGTATGTTGAAGCTCTTTGCCTGTAATTTATTTTCCCCTGTAGACTGTAAGGCAGGAATATTGTCTGCCAACTCTATTATATTGGACTCTCCCAAACACTTAGTACAGTACCCCCTCCTCCCCCCAAGTAAGCGGTTAATAAATACCATTGATTGATTAGGCACTACAAGTAATTAAGAAGCAGCATGGCTTAATGGCTAGAGCCCGGGCCTAGGAGTCGGAAGGTCATGGGTTCTGATCCCGGCTCAGACACATGGCTGCTGTGTGACCTTGGGCAGGTCACTTCTCTGGGCCTCAGTTCCCTCATCTGTAAAATGGAGATTGAGACTGTGAGCCCCACGTGGGACAGGGACTGTGTCCAACCCGATTTGCTTGTATCCACCCCAGCACTTAGTACGGTGCCTGGCACACTCTACGTGCTTTACAAATGCCATTATTTTTTGTTTTTAATTGAAGTGTTAATTAAGGATAGTTGCTAAATCAAAGGCCAAAACTGTGGCCCCGGGGCTGTTGACGAGCACTAACTTCATCAGAAGTTAGATTTCTGATGTGAGCCCGCTGTTGGGAAGGGACTGTTTCTATATGTTGCCAACTTGTACGTCCCAAGCGCTTAGTACAGTGCTCTGCACACAGTAAGTGCTCAATAAATACGATTGAATGAATGAATCAATCAGGAGAGGTGTGACTACCACCATCACTGTGGCTGGTAATAACAATAATAATGGTGGTGTTTGTTAAGCGCTTACTATGTGCCAAGCACTGTTCTAAGCGCTGGGGCGGGGGGATACAAGGTAATCAGGTTGTCCCACGTGGGGCTCACAGTCTTAATCCCCATTTTACAGATGAGGGAACTGAGGCCCAGAGAAGTGAAGTGACTTGCCCAAAGTCACCCAGCTGACAATTGGGGGAGGCGGGATTAGAACCCATGACGTCTGACGCCCAAGCCCGGGCTCTTTCCACCGAGCCGTGCTGTGGCAGTTGTATTTCCCCTGTTGTAGAAGCCGCGTGGGTTAATGGATAGAGCATGGGTCTGGGAATCCGAAGGACCTGGGTTCTAATCCCGGCTCCGCCACGTGTCTGCTGGGTGACCTTGGGCAAGTCACTTTACTTCTGTGTGCTGACTGTGGGTCAGGCACTGTACTAAACGCTGAATACAAGCAAATGGGGTTGGACAGAGTCCCTGTCCCACGTGGGGCTCACAGTCGCAATCCCCGTTAATCCCCCAGGGATTGTTAATCGATTTGATGATAGGGATTGTGGATCGTTCCCCCAAATTTCATGGCAGGCTTCCTTTTTGGAATTTGTCTAAATTTGCAGCCCCCTTTACATTTTAATCCCTCGGAATCTGCCCCTCGGGAGGGAAGGGGATTTAGGTAATCCAAGCTAGCCCGGTGAAGGACTTTTAGACTGTGAGCCCACTGTTGGGTAGGGACTGTCTCTATATGTTGCCAATTTGTACTTCCCAAGCACTTAGTACAGTGCTCTGCACATAGTAAGCGCTCAATAAATATGATTGATGATGATGATGATGACTTTGGACCGGCTCCAAAGTGCAATGAGAAGTGAAGCAAGAGGCGGGTGGAGTGGTCAAAGAACCGGGCAAAGACGACAGCTTTGACATTAACGGTCAGCAGAAAAAGAAAAACGGTCAGCTGAAAAAGGCGAGTCAAGTGATGATAAAATCCAAATTTCCCCGGCTCAGGAGATTTTGGAAAGCGCCTGCTCTGCGTCAAGCACCGTTGTGAGTGCGGGGATAGAAGCAGCTTCATCAGGTCAGCCCGGTCCCTGTCCCACGTGGGGCCCACACTCTGAGCAGCTGGGAGAGAAGGGATCGAATCCCCATTTCGGAGCTGAGGAAACTGAAGCCCAGAGAAGCGACGTGGCGGCTCAAGGTCACACAGCGAGCAAGTGGCGGCGCTGGAATTAGAACCCAGGATCTCTGACTCTCAAGCTGCTTCCAGCAAGAGCCACCCTCTCTTCGTCTTCAGACGCCAAAATCAGTCCCTCACCTGGGTCTCTTTTTCACCTTTCGTCATGGGGAAGCAGCGTGGCTCAGTGGAAAGAGCGCCGGCTTGGGAGCCAGAGGTCATGGGTTCGAATCCTGGCTCCGCCACTTGTCAGCAAGCCACCTAACTTCTCTGGGCCTCAGTTCCCCTCATCTGTAAAATGGGGGTTAAGACTGTGACCGGATCACCTGTCCCCCTTCTAGACTGTAAGCCCACTGTTGGGTAGGGACTGTCTCTATATGTTGCCAACTTGGACTTCCCAAGCGCTTAGTACAGTGCTCTGCACACAGTAAGCGCTCAATAAATACGATTGATTGTATCCCCCCTGCAGCACTTAGAACAGTGTTTTGCACATAGTAAGCGCTTAACAAATACCACCATTACTATTATTATTATTATCTCTACCGAATCCCCCATTCCAGCCCACTCATTTTCTTTCTCCCCACCTCTTCCCTTTCTCCTCTCTTCCCTCCCTGTCCTCTCGGATGCGTTCTATATGGGAGTCTATATGTTGCCAATTTGTACTTCCCAAGCGCTTAGTACAGTGCTCTGCACATAGTAAGCGCTCAATAAATATGATTGATGATGATGATGATGCCAATGCGTTCTCCGTGCCGGTTTCTGCCCAGGACATTCCTAAGCGAAGGCATCTGACCCCAAGGGATGTCAAATGCAAGGCATTATGATACAGTCAATCAATCAATCGTATTTATTGAGCGCTTGCTGTGTGCAGAGCACTGTACTAAACACCTGCACACAATGTGGGGACGAGAGTTTAATAGTCGAGGATTCATCGTGGGCAGGGAACCTATCCGTTTATTGTTACAGTGTACTCTCCCCAGCGCTTAGTACAGAAGCAGCATGGCTTAGCACACATCTGGGAGTGACAAAGTCGTAGGTTCTAATCCCGGCGGCACGACTAGGGCAAATCACGTTTCTTCTCCGGGCCTCAGTTCCCTCATCTGTAAAATGGGAGTAAGACTGGGAGCCCCAAGTGGGACAGGGACTGTGTCTAAGCGCTATGTCCTACCCCAGCGCTTAGAACAGCGCCTGGCTTATAGTAAGCACTTAACAAACACCGTAATGATAATAATAATAATTTTGAATGAGTAATAAGCACTCAATAAATATGATTAAATGAATGAATGGAGAGGCCATAAAGGCTTCATTTTTTTAAAAAAAAAAAAGCTTAAATTTTGTGGCCCCAGAAGAGGCCCTTGGCAAGGGAGAGCGGCCTAGGTAAAAGCACACAGGCCTGAAAGTCAAGAGCTCTGAATTTTAGTTCATTCATTCAGTCAGTCAGTCATATTTATTGAGTGCTTACTGTGTGCTGAGCACTGTACTAAGCGCTTGGGAAGTCCAAGTCAGCAACATATAGAGACGGTCCCTACCCAAAAACGGGCTCACAGTCTAGAAGGGGGAGACAGACAACAAAACAAAACATGCTTTGGAGTCAGAGGCCACGGGTTCAAATCCCGGCCCCCCCCAATTGTCAGCTGTGTGACTTTGGGCAAGTCACTTCACTTCTCTGGGCCTCAGTTCCCTCATCTGGAAAATGGGGATTAAGATTGAGCTCCCCCGTAGGACAACCTGATCACCTTGTAACCTCCCCAGCGCTTAGTACAGTGCTTTGCACACAGTAAGCGCTTCATAAATGCTATCATTGTTATTATGTAGACAGGTGTCAAAATCGTCAGAACAAATAGAATTATAGCTATAACAAATAGAATTATAGGGGTTGGTCGCAATCCCCGTCCCACATGGGGCTCAAAATCTTAATCCTCATTTTACAGATGAAGGAACTGAGGCACAGAGAAGTAAAGTGACTTACCCAAGGTCACACAGCAGACAAGTAGTGGAGTAAGGATTAGAACCCAGCTTCTTCTGTCTCCCAAGCTCATGCTTTATCCGCAAAGCCACGATTTGGTACCATTCTCCCAGTCACTCAGGACATCCCCTAATAAATGAATTCATTCAATGTCGTACTTATTGAGCGCTTACTGTATGCAGAGCACTGTACTAAGCGCCATCTGCACCCCTTCAGCCAATCGACTGAGCGGTTTCTGTGTGCAGAGCACCGTACCAAGTGCTGAGGAGAGTAATGGTAGACACATTCCCTGCCCACACCGAGCTTATGATCTAGAGCAGGAGACAGGGGTTAATCTAAATAAATTACGGATATGCCCGGGCCTGCTGTGAGACCTTGGGTAAGTCATTTCTCTCTGCCCCACTTGCCTCATCTGTAAAATGGGGATGAAAATACCTGTTCTTCCTCCGTCTTGTATTTTGAGCCCCGAGTGGGACGGCAAACGAGTCTGATCTGATTCTGTCACCTACTCCAGAGCTCAGCACATAGTACGTGCTTAACGAATTACATTATTATTATTACTCTTTAAGGATTTAAACGATCCCAGGGCCTGCAGGTTTAGGCGTACGTTTAAAAGGAATTTCCCAGTTTCCCCGGGCAAATTGGTTCATTGCCCTTGTAGCCTAACTGTTGCCTTTGGATCTTCCTCCGTGTGTCAGCGTGTTCTTAGAATACCTGTATTTTTTTCCCCATATCCTTGCCCCGAACTCCGCAAAGCCTTCCCCTTCCTACATTCCAACAGCCTTTTAGATCCAGCTGCTTTCAAGCCCCGTCTAAAATGAAAAGTTTGCAAGTATCCCAGTGTCCTGCCTCGTAACTTCCTCCGTCCCGAAAGCTGGCCATTTCGCCCCTTTTGATCGCATGAGATTTTCATCCTATTTAGCCGTAGTATTAATAGCGTTCATGACACGCTTGCAACGTAGAGAGCACTGTATTCATAAAAATAATGATAATGGTGTCTGTTAAGCCCCTATATGTTTGTACGCATTTATTACTCTATTTATTTATTTATTTTACTTGTACATATCTATTCTATTTATTTTACTTTGTTAGTATGTTTGGTTTTGTTCTCTGTCTTCCCCTTTTAGACTGTGAGCCCACTGTTGGGTAGGGACTGTCTCTATATGTTGCCAATTTGTACTTCCCAAGCGCTTAGTACAGTGCTCTGCACATAGTAAGCGCTCAATAAATACAATTGATGATGATGATGATGAGAGGTATCGTGGCCTAGTGGCTAGACCACGAGCCTGGGAGTCAAAAGGACCGGGGTTCCAATTCCAGCTTCTCTACTTGCCTGCTGTATGACCTTGGACAAGTCACTTCTCTTCTCTGGGCCTCAGTTACCTCATCTGGAAAATGGCGATTGAGACTTTGAGCCCCACGTGGGGCAGGGACTGTGTCCAACCCGATTTGCTCGGATCCACCCCAGCGCTTAGTACAGTGCCTGATCCACAGTAAGTGCTTAACAAATGCCACAGTCCTTCGGACCCCCAAGCCTGGGCTGTAGCCCCCAGGTCACACTGCTCCTCTAAGAAAGACAAGATAGTTGGGAAATAGACATGGTCCTGTATATATATGCAGTATATGGCCAGTTGTCTTAATAATAATAATGGCATTTACTAAGCGCTTACTATGTGCAAAGCACTGTTCTAAGCGCTGGGGAGGTTACAAGCTGATCAGGTTGTCCCACGTGGGGCTCACAGTCTTTTAATCCCCATTTTACAGATGAGGGAGCTGAAGCGCAGAGAAGTGAACTGACTTGTCCAAAGTCACACAGCTGACAATTGGCGGAGCCGGGGTTTGAACCCGTGACCTCCGACTCCAAAGCCCAGGCTCTTTCCACTGAGCCACGCTGCTTCTCTGATATCTGTCCTTTTTTTTTTTTAGCTATTCACCGTGGAGAGTTGATCTTAAACCGAAAGTCCTCAAACGGAGCAGGGCCACGTTCTGTTTAATCTGGGCATCATCATCATCAATCGTATTTATTGAGCGCTTACTATGTGCAGAGCACTGTACTAAGCGCTTGGGAAGTACAAATTGGCAACATAATTGTCAAAATTGTCATAATTGTCAAAAGAAGCTGTGCAAATTGGGCACAGCTTCTAACCCCGGGACACAAATAGAGCCGTGATTTCCGAGGGCGGGTGGCGATGGGTTGAGCGTCGCGCACAAACTATTTAAGGAAAACGCGTTCCAGGATCAGAAATAGAATGCAGATCTCCAGAAACCGTAGCTTTTGTTACTAAGTAATTCCAGGCGCGGCTTTTTTTTTTTTATTCCTTCTCTTCGCCCCCCCCTTGGTAACGTTTCAGCCGTCTTCAGAGCCGCAGTCCATCGCTGTAGTTTGTCTAGCTTAACACCTTGACCTTCCAGAAAGTGGACGCGTTGGCCGGTCTCTCTGCCCTGTTTTCCAACTCGGGCTCCGCGTTACGGACTAGCCGTCCGGAGCCCGGCGGAGAGGCCGGACGAATCCCTCCTTCGGTGTCGACGGCCCTGCGTTTTGTCCGGAGGTCTTGTCCGTGTTGGAAACGGCTCATCCGTTGTCTTGCCGTGATTTCTCCCCCGCTTCACCTCCGCAGGTCACTTGGCTGTGCGGTCAAGCCCTATTTTTAACAGTGACCTAATCATCTGGGGGTAGTTTCGCAGCCAGGATTTAGTCTTAACGGCCTGAGCCCAGCCAACCGACGATGGAGGGACCAGGGGAACGTAAAAAACGCCTCAGTCCCTCACCGGACAGATTCGGCGAAGCCCTCGGGCGGTAGGTCCCGTGAGAATTCTTCAGCTTTTGCCCGTCACAACCTTTTGTGGGCCTTCCTTGGCCGGCACCAGGCTCTAGAGCGGTTTCGGTACATCGGCAAGATGAGGCGGCCACCTGTTCTCCGAGCCGGAGGGCGAGCCGCGGAAACCGGCTCCTCTCCGGCCTCCCGTTGTCAGCTCCAGAGTCGTCTCGCGACGCGGCAGGCGTGTCGATCGATTCCCTCGGTCGGGAGCCTGGGAGACAATTCGGCTCTTTCAGTTAACTCGGAGTAGAGAAAACCGCTATTTCCCTGGCAGTCTTGAGCCCCGGAGGGGATTTTTTTGGAGACGAAGAGCACAGCTCTGGAGGAAGCCAGCGAGTTAAGCTCCTTTTAAAATAGCAGCTCTTTGGTGGGGTGGGGGGGAGAAATCAAGCCCTGTCACGATTTTACTTGCTAATTTGTAGTTTGTTTTATGCTTTAGCCGTGCCAGACTCTCCAGGGGCTTATGAAGCTGAATTACCACCTGCACCCCCTCCTCCTCTGCCTCTGAAGAGCGAACCAGAACCTCTTTGCGTCAAGGTAAAAATCAGAATAAGTGGCATTGTAGGTCGTTACTAAGCACCGGAGGGGGAGATACAGTACGCTCAGATCAGATACGGTCCCTGACCAGACTCGCAGTCTAAAGGGCACGGAGAGCGGCTGTTGGATCCCCATTTTACAGATGAGGAAACTGAGGCCCGGTGAAGTTAAGTGACTCACCCAAGGCCACGCAGTAGATAAGTGGCAGAGCGGATTAGATTACAGCTCTCCTGACTCCCAAAGCTCTTTGTTAGGGCACACCCCACTATAGCAGCGTGGCTCAGTGGAAAGAGCCCGGGCTTTGGAGTCAGAGGTCATGGGCTCAAATCCCGGCTCCGCCAATTGTCAGCTGTGTGACTTTGGGCAAGTCACTTCACTTCTCTGTGCCTCAGTTCCCTCATCTGTAAAATGGGGATTAAGACGGTGAGCCCCCCGTGGGACAACCTCATCACCTTGTATCCCCCCAGCGCTTAGAACAGTGCTTTGCACATAGTAAGCACTTCACAAATACAATCATTATTATTATTATTATTATCCTCTGTGCCTCAGTTCCCTCATCTTTAAAATGAGGATTAAGACCATGAGCCCCCTGTGGGACAACCTGGTCACCTTGTAACCTCCCCAACGCTTAGAACAGTGCTTTGCACATAGCAAGTGCTTAATAAATGCCATCATTATTATTATAGAAGCAGCGTGGCCCAGTGGAAAGAGCCCGGGCTTTAGAGTCAGAGGTCATGGGTTCAAATCCCGGCTCCGCCAATTGTCAGCTATGTGACTTTGGGCAAGTCACTTATCTTCTCTGGGCCTCAGTTACCTCATCTGTAAAATGGGGATTAAGAATGTGAGCGCCCCCCGTGGGACAACCTGATCACCTTGTAACCTCCCCAGCACTTAGAACAGTGCTTTGCACATAGTAAGCACTTAACAAATGCAATCATTATTATTATTATCCTCTGTGCCTTAGTTCCCTCATCTGTAAAATGGGGATTAAGGCCATGAGCCCCCTGTGGGACAACCTGATCACCTTGTAACGCTTAGAACAACGCTTAGAACAGTGCTTTGCACATAGTAAGTGCTTAATAAATGCCATCGTCATTATTATTATTATTCAAGGTCCAAAAGCACTCTGGGAATATTCATAAAGTACGGCAAGTGGAGATGGTTTTTAAATTTCCTCCCCACCACGTGACCCACCTTCCACTAAAAAAATGAGTCACACTAGGGCACGTCCACCATTCACAGATGCAGAAGCTGCTCAAGGTTAACTCAGTTCCCGAGACAGTTGGCAGTGGCGTGAATGACCGTGGGGTACTAAAGCAACAGCCGATTGGAGGGCTGAATAACGATAATAATCACAGGATCTGTGAAGTGCCTGCTGTGTGCCAGGCACTGAACTGGAGTAGATACAAGGTAATCAGGTGGAATGCCCTCCCTCTGCCCATCCGCCAAGCTAGCTCTCTTCCTCCCTTCAAGGCCCTGCTGAGAGCTCACCTCCTCCAGGAGGCCTTCCCAGACTGAGCCCCTTCTTTCCTCTCCCCCTCGTCCCCCTCTCCATTCCCCCCATCTTACCTCCTTCCCTTCCCCACAGCACCTGTATATATGTATATATGTTTGTACATATTTTTTTTTACTCTATTTTATTTGTACATATCTATTCTATTTATTTTATTTTGTTAGTATGTTTGGTTTTGTTCTCTGTCTCCCCCTTTTAGACTGTGAGCCCACTGTTGGGTAGGGACTGTCTCTATATGTTGCCAATTTGTACTTCCCAAGCACTTAGTACAGTGCTCTGCACATAGTAAGCGCTCAATAAATACGATTGATGATGATGATGATGATGACAGTCCCTGTCCCACGTAGGGCTCGTGGTGTCAATCCCTGTTTTACAAAGGAGGTATCTGAGGCCCAGAGAAGCGAAGCGACCCAAGGTCACACAGCAGACGGGTGGCAGAGCCAAATACCATTATTATTATTATTATTATTATTATTATTATTATTATTATTATGATCATCATCATCATCATCATCATTATTATTACTATCATTATCATTATTATTATTATTGAAGGAAACAGTGTATGTTGAAGCTCTTTGCCTGTAATTCATTTTCCCCTGTAGACTGTAAGGCAGGAATATTGTCTACCAATTCTATTGTATTGGACTCTCCCAAACACTTAGTACAGTGCCCCCTCCTCCCCCCCCAAATAAACGTTTAATAAATACCATTGGTTGATTAGGCGCTACAAGTAATTAAGAAGCAGCATGGCTTAGTGGCTAGAGCCCGGGCCTGTGAGTCGGAAGGTCATGGGTTCCAATCCTGGCTCAGGCACTTAGCTGCTGTGTGACCTTGGGCAGGTCGCTTTTCTGGGCCTCAGTTCCCTCATCTGTAAAGTGGAGATTGAAACTGTGAGCCCCACGTGGGACAGGGACTGTGTCCAACCCGATTTGCTTGTATCCACCCCAGCGCTTAGTACGGCACCTGGCACACTCTAAGTGCTTTACAAATGCCATCATATTTTTTGTTTTTAATTGAAGCGTTAATTAAGGATAGTTGCCAAATCAGAGGCCAAAACTGTGGCCCCGGGGCTGTTGACGAGCGCTAACTTCATCAGAAGTTGGATTTCTGATGTGAGCCCGCTGTTGGGTAGGGACCGTCTCTATATGTTGCCAACTTGTACGTCCCAAGCGCTTAGTACAGCGCTCTGCACACAGTAAGCGCTCAATAAATACGATTGAATGAATGAATGAATGATTAGAACCCAGCTCCTTGTGATCCCGAGGCCCGGGCTCCATTTCCTAGGCCTCCATTGCTTCTCAGGCCGAAGCGGGGAGACCTCAGACAGATCCTCATCTGTAAAATAGGGATTAAGACTGTGAGCCCGACGTGGGACAGCTTGATCACCTTGTATCCCCCCCAGCGCTTAGAACAGTGCTCTGCACATAGTAAGCACTTAACAAATGCCATCATCATCATCTGGACGATGAAATGCTGGAGCTGACCGAAGCCTAGCAGGCGGTGGGGACGCGCTTTCTCGGCCAAGGTGTCGTGTGGCCCGAGGTGAAGTCAGAGCCGGGAGAGCGATGGGCTCCGAAAGCAGCCGCCGTGGCCGTAGGACAAACTCGACGAGGGTGGCCGCGTGGAAAAAAGTGCTGGCATGCCTCAGTCTTTCCAACCACATTGCACGCATGGAAAATATCATCACTTTTTAGTAGCATCATCTTTGAAAGAGGGCAGCAATGTCTGTAATTGAATGTTAAAGGGATGAGAATGGTGAATTAATAATAATGATGGCATTTATTAAGCGCTTACTATGTGCCAAGCACTGTTCTAAGCACAGGGGAGGTTGCAGGGTCATCAGGTTGTCCCACAAGGGGCTCACAGTCTTCATCCCCATTTTACAGATGAGGGAACTGAGGCCCAGAGAAGTGAAGTGACTTGCCCAAAGTCACACAGCTGACAATTGGCGGAGCCGGGATTTGAACCCACAACCTCTGACTCCAAAGCCCGGGCTCTTTCCACTGAGCCACGCTGCTTCAGGTGACTCGGTTCTCTCTAAAACCAGGCCCCCGCGGCCCCTTCTAAGTCACCGAGACCGAGGTGTTTGGCCTCCGACGTAGTTCCGTTGAATTGGAGCACCTCAGGAATGGCGAAACGGAGGGCGTGCCGAGCTCGGTGTGGGTCAAAGAATCGTTAAAGTACCTAAGGTCTTACTCACTTTGTGCTAAGCACTGTTCTCAGCACTGGGGCAGGTACAAGTGAAGCAAGTTGGATACGGTCCCCGACCCACACGGGGCTCACAGCCCAAGTAGGAGGGAGGAGCGTTCAATCTCCATTTTCCAGGTAACCGGGACCCAGAGAAACGACTTGCCCAAGGTCACCCAGCGGACAAGCAGCGGAGCCGGGGTTAGAACCCAGGCCTTCTGACTCCCAGACGGGGGTGTTTTCCACTTAGGCCACGCTGCTTCGCTTTGATCACGTTTCTCCGATATATCAGGTACGTCACTACTGTCTCTTGTGATCCTCCAGACCTCGAGTGGGGAGAAGAAACGAAAACGGAAGCGGGTGCTGAAATCCAGAATGTTTACGGATGAGGAAGGCTGCATGGGTAAGAGAGGTTTGGGGGGCGGGGGGGGGGTCTTAATAATAATGATGGTATCTGTTAAGCGCTTACTATGTTCCAAGCGCTGGGGTAAATACAGGTTATCAGGTTGTCCCAGTCTTAAATGTAGTATCTGTTCAGCACTTACAAAGTGCCAGGCACTGTACTAAGCGCTGAAGTAGATACAAGGTGTTGGTCAAAGTCCCTGTCCCACACAGGGCTCCCAGACTTAATCTCCACTGGGCAGATGAAGCAACTGAGGCACAGAGAAGGGAAGTGACTTGCCCGAGGTCACACAGCAGGCAAACAGCAGAGACGGGACTAGAAGCCGGGTCCTTCTGTGGTATTTGTTTTTGCGCTTAGTATGTGCCAGGCACTTTACTAAGCGCTAGGCTGGATACAAGCAAGCTGGGTTGGACACAGACCCTGGCCCATTTTACAGATGAGGAAGCTGAGGCCCAGAGAAGGGAAGTGACTTGCCCCAGGCCACACAGCCGACAAGGGGCAGAGCCGGGATTAGAACCCATGCCCTTCTGAATCCCAGGCTTGTGATCTACCCACTTCTCCATGCTGCTTTGAAGAGTCAGGTCCTTCTGACTCCAAAGGCCCATGCTCTGACCACTTGACCACACTCCTCCTCTAAAATTCAGAAACCAGGCATCGCACAAAATAATCCGCCCTCTCGGCTTGTTTGGTAAATTCCGGAGCGCATCTCAAAACTTTCCGGTGGTCAGCTCCATTTATCAAGCTCCTATTTTGCACGTGGGTGACTCCGGTAGAGACAAAAGACCCAATCCTTGCCCTCCAAATGAGTTTTCAGAGTGACGAAGATGACCGAAACGAGTTAAGGTATAGAGAGAAGGGAAGGGAAGGAATAAATAGATGGTTTAAATAGACTACGGAAATCAATATCTCCATAAATGCTTCACGTAGTTAATGGGTACATGCTAAGATCAATGGACATTGGAAGCATATGACTCGGGAGCAGAAAATCTAATGCCTGTTGTGAGGAGGTGGGATTTCTGGAGGGCTTTGAAGAAAGGGAGAGCTGTCCTGTGGCCGATTTGGAAGGCAGAAGGTGTCCCAAATGGGCTGCTGAAGACAGACACGTCCTTTTTTCTGTTCTCTTGCCTCTGTCTGTCCTCCTGAGTAGTTTAAAGCTTCTCAAACAATTTTGTCCTATGGTAAAAGGACAGCATCTTCATTAGCAAAGTAGAAAGGAGTTAGGCTGACATGGAACTAGGACCCATGGCTCCTGCATAAAATAATAATAATAATAATAATAATAATAATAATAATAATAATAATAAAAGTATTTGTTAAGCGCCTTCTACATGTCAAACACTATTCAGAACACTGGCATAGATACAAGTGAATCAGGCCTGGCATGATCCCTGTCCCACACGGGACTCAGGCTAAGTAGTGGAGGAAGACAAAGAGAATTATGATTATGACAGGATGGACAGTCAATCCTCATTTCATAGATAAAGAAATTGAGGCATCGAGAAGTGAAACAGCAGAATCAGGATGAAAACCCGGGTTGTCCTTTCCCCTAGGCCGTGCTGCTTCTGCGCTCATTCCACTAGAACGACAGCAGTCTTATCTTGAAGACGGTCTAACTTCCTTGGGTGGTCTATCACCCAGAAAGTCAAGAAATTATTTTCTTGTGGTCTTTCAAAGACTCACCTGCTTCGTGTTAACCAAAATTCCCCGCATTTGATCTTCCCAGTTCTAGGGGTCAGCACCCCACCAATAAAGCAATCAAATCCTCAGAGACTGTTTTTCAGACTCTTACTCTGTTCTCAACAACTCCAATTCCTTTAGCCTTGCATTATACTATATTTCCCATATGTCGAATCATTTTACCACACTTCTCCAAATCCTTCTAATTTTTTCTAACATCCTTTTTAAAGTGCAGGGCTCCAAAGTGGACACAACATTAAGCGTCTAACAGTGCAGATTATAGTGGAGAAATTACTTGAGGATTTTGAAGTGTCATGACATTGTAAACTCCTTGAGGGTAGAAACTGTCTTTTCATTTTACTGCATGCTCCCAAGAACACTGCCTTCAGAGATGCTCAATTAAGACATGATTATTTTTTTTTAATGGTATTTGTTAAGCACTCACTATATGCCAGGTAATGAACTAAGTGCTGGGTTAGATTCATTCATTAAATCGTATTTATTGAGTGCTTACTGTGTGCAGGGCACTAATACTAAGCCCTTGGAAAGTACAGTAAAGCAATAGAGACAATCCTTGTGCACAATGGGCTTAGAGTCTAGAGGAGGGGAGACACATATCAAAGCAAGTTAATAGGCATCAATATAAATAAATAGAATTATAGATAAATGCATATATTTAAGTGCTTTGGGGTGGGGAGAGGGGAGCAAGGGAGCAGGTCGAGGTGACACGGAAGGGAAGGGGAGCTGAAGAAAAGGGGGCTTAATCTGGGAAGGCCTTTTGGAGGAGGTGAGCCTTTAGTAAGACTTTGAAGTGGGGGAAGAGAGCTAGTTTAGCAGATGTGTGGAGGGAGGGCATTCCAGGCCCGGGAGAGGACATGGGCCGGGGGTCGATGGCGGGACAGGCGAGAACGAGGCCCGGTGAGGAGGTTAACGGCACTGGAGGAGCAGAGCGTTCGGGCTGGGCTGGAGAAAGAGAGAAGGGAGGTGAGGTAGGAGGGGGCGAGGGGATGGAGAGCTGTAAAGCTAGTAGTGAGGAGTTTTTGTTTGATATGGAGGCTGATAAGCAGCCACTGGAGATTTTTGAGGAGGGAGGTGACATGCCCTGAATGTTTCTGGAGAAAGATACAAGCTAAGCATGTTGGACACAGTCCATGTCCCACTTGGGACCCACAGACTTAATCTCCATTTTACAGATGAGGGAACTGAGGCACAGAGAAGTGAAGCGATTTGCCAAGGTCGCACCGCAGACAAATGGCAGAGCCGGGATTAGAACTCGGTCTGCGACGCCGAGGTCCGTGCTCTTTCCACTAGGCCACACTGCTTCTGGTGATTGACAGTCCATTGTTTTAAAAGTGGCACTACATTACTAGGTCATTGATAATGACTCCCTTATCTTTTTTTTTCTGCTCCGTTTATTCCTAGCCAGCCTTTCTCCTCCTTTTATTTGAGTGGGTGGGAGGTTGTCCCTGCATACCTCTTTGCGTTTGTCTCTGTTGAATTTTCTGGGGCTCTTTTTCCAGGGTCTGTCAAGGAAATTTTCCTACCTTCGACAACGTTAACGACCCCACTCAAATGAGCGAGCTTTCGATTTCCTTCTTTCCGGCCTGATTATTCAGGTTTTGAATAGAACTCATCCTAGCACTGATCCACATGAGGAAACCACATAAAAGATGCCTCCGCATTGGCGAGTCTCCTTTGGGCGAGACCTTTGAGCCAATTATTCGCTCACTTTACAATGACTTGGTCGACACGGTGCTCTCTTGGCTCGTCGATAAAAAAAAATTTTGCACCAAGCCGCTGTCGTGGGACCGAAATAAATCCATCAGGAAGATTTGCCCTTCAATGAACCGTGTGGATTACTTATCGTGTAGTCTCCTAGGTGGCTATAAAATTAATTAATGTGAGAACATGCTATAGACCTGTTTTTCCAATCACACCCATCCTTTTTTTTTGCCTTTCCAAAGATGAAAAGGACATTGTCTCCCTTCTAGTTCTACAAGAGAATTCCCCATCCTCCATAAGATCTTAAGATTAAAGACGGAGGACTTTTAGAATCATCCACCGATTCTGGAGGAACTCTGGGATCATCATTCCAAATCAAACGATAAAAAGTAGCAGGGCATTGTCATTTGGAGAGGGAGCCCCTGAGATCTCCCTACTTGAGGCAGGACTTTCTGTTCTCGAGAAAATCAGCACAGCCGATCCAACCTCCATCAGACAGTAGTATTTATTGAAATACCACACGTTCCGAATGCTGTGGTCCGTGCCATCTGCCCTTGTTGTTATTCTGGATTCTCGTTTCTTTGATTTCTTTCAGAGACTTTAAATTCTTCGTCTTTGAGTTGAGTGTTACAACTTGCCATTACAAATGAGATTTACCTGGTGAACCGCTTATATTTGTTTTGGTGGAGACAAAGAGAATTATGATTAAAACGCCTCTGCGTTTTCAGTTATGTATTTCCAGCCTTCTCCTCTTGTCCACTGGAGTTGGGAGGGAACAGTTTTTATTATTATTACTATTATTATTATTATTTATTTGTTTTTACTTCGAGTGCTAGAGAAGCAGCGTGGCTCAGTGGAAAGAGCCCGGGCTTTGGAGTCAGAGGTCATGGGTTCGAATCCCGGCTCCGCCACATGTCTGCTGTGTGACCTTGGGCAAGTCACTTAACTTCTCTGAGCCTCAGTTACCTCATCTGTAAAATGGGGATTAAGACTGTGAGCCCCCCCATGGGATAACCTGATCACTTTGTATCCCCCCAGCACTTAGAACAGTGCTTTGCACATAGTAAGCGCTTAACAAATGCCAACATTATTATTATTATTATTATTATAATTCTGACTCCAACCCGACTCTTGCTTTTCTAATCTTTTCATTTTATCATCATTCACTGATTCATTCAGTTGTATTTATTGAGCGCTTACTGTGTGCAGAGCTTTGTACTAAGCGCTTGGGAAGTAAAATTTGGCAACATGTTATTTACTTGGATTAATTCATTCATTCATTGTATTTATTAAGCACTTACTGGGTGCAGAACACCGTGCTAAGTGCTTGGGAGAGTACAGTGCAGCAATAAACAGACACATTCCCTGACCACATCGAGCTTACAGTCTGGGGATAATGGGGGTAGCAGACATTAATATAAATAAATCCTTTTTAGAGAGCTGGCCTAATTTCAATTTTGCAGTTTTTCCTTCATGGTCTTTGTAGAATTCTGAATTTGGGGTCTTTGTAGAATTCTGAATTTGGGGTCTTTGTAGAATTCTGAATTTGGGGTCTTTGTAGAATTCTGAATTTGGGGTATCTTGTTTAATAATGATGGCCTTTGTTAAGCGCTATGTGCCATGCACTGTTCTAAGCGCTGGGGGGGATACAAGGTAATGAGTTTGTCCCACATGGGGCTCACAGTCTTAATCCCCATTTTACAGATAAGGTAACTGAGGCACAGAGAAGTGAAGTGAGTTGCCCAATTGCAGACAATTGGCAGAGCCGGGATTAGAACCCATGACCTCTAACTCCTAAGCCCGGGCTCTTTCCACTGAGCCACACTACTTCACTCTTACCTTTCTATACATTGGTATTATTTAGTCTTGAGCCTCCAGAACTGTCTTAATGAAGACTCACCAGCTCTCTTAGATTCCGTGGCTTTGTAGCCTTTCTTTTCTTCATGTCCTTCCTATTAATGTTCTAGTGCATTTTCAACGTACTGTCAAGTGTGTTCAAGTGAGTTTTCTTTCCTTTGCCACATTTTCTTCTCCCTTCCTTTTGCATCTGGAATACAGTTGCCTTCTGATCACTTTAACCTTGAGATTCATGACTAAAACGCTCTCATTTACGGGTCAACAGGTTTGCCGAGTGAAAGAGCACAGTCCTGGGAGTCCGAAAACCTGGGTTTTAATCCCGGTCTGCCACTTTCCTGCTGTGTGACTTGGGGCAAGTCGCTCAACTTTTGTGGCTCAAGTTCCTCAACTGTAAAAATGGGGATTCAGTACCTCGTCTCCCTCCTGTGAGCCTCACGTGGGACTGGGACTGTGTCTGACCTGATTTGATTTGTATCTACCCCAGTCCTAAGAACAGTGCTTGATACATAGTAGACAGTCAGCTCATTGTGGGCAGGAAAATCATCAGCCGTATGGTTATAGTGTACTCTCCCCAGTGCTCTGCACATAGTAAGTGCTCAGTATGTACAGTTGATTGACAGACTTACATAATGCTTAATAAATACCATTTAAAAAAAAAAAGCTGGCACTTTGAAGAGTACAGCCCAAAAGAGTTGGTGACACCTCCCCTACCCACAGGCTTACCATTCAGCCCAACACAACTCCATTTGAGAAATTTCCCTGCTTCATTTTCCTACTCCAGCCCAGAACCCTGGTTAGAAATTAAACTGTTTTTGCAAGAATGGAGTGGTGACAGACATTTCTCCCAAGGAAAGGTACCCAATTAGAAGCGTCGAGGCATTTGATGTTTTAATGACCTCGCTCTGTGAAGCCGGGACTCAGAATAATCCCCATTATGATTTTAATCTTCTAAATGCCCTTTTTCCCCTCCCGCAAGTCTCTTGGTTTGGCCTTCAGAAAAAAACGTACACACTTTGCTTTAAGACTTCCTGGCCCTAAGTATTTGAGGGGAGAGAGGCCCGAGAGCATGTTCTGCAGTTTTCCCTCCCGCATTCTCTTTTACTCCGTAGTGCCAAAAAGAAAGAAGCAAAATATGTCTGAGGGAATGAATTCATTGGGGGCTTGAAGTTAATTGTTTGTTGCCGTGTTCAAAATTCGGCTCTCAGATTTTGGCCGGGCCTCTTGCACTCGTGTCTCCAGACGGGACTGTTAAGAGCCTTGGACGCAACAATGAAAACTGTGTTCCCCGAATAGAGGATTTTTTTTTTATGAAAGGTCTGGGTCTGGGGCTCAACCTAATGAATCTTGGCTCTGGCGACCAGCGGAGGGGAGTTGTGCTTTGCTTTCTCCCATCCAGTCAGTTCCAAGTGTACTGGGGCAGAGGAGCTGGCCCTTTTCTGGATGGATTCAGAATTGTTCTAATCTTCTTAAATGGCACCCCGTTCCTTTTTCACCAGCCGCCAGGGAAATGAAAACCCCCTCCCTCCCTCCCCTTCCCACGCCAGATAATTTTCCAACAGGCCCCCTGTCAGACAAGGACCGCGTGGATGTCTCACAGCAAAACATCAAATTTAGAAGCCGTTCGAGGCTTCTCATGTGGCGTGAAGGTCACACACGCCTCAGAAACGTACCCTCCACCATAATGATCATACTACTAATTATGGTATTTGTTTAATGCTTACTATGTCTCCCCCTCTAGACTGTGAGCTCGTTGTGGGCAGGGAATGGGTCTGTTTATTGTTATATCATACTCTCCCAAGCACTCAGTACAGTGCTTTGCACACAGTAAGCACTCAATAAATATGAAACTTCCCTTCCCCACAGCACCTGTATATATGTATATTTGTTTGTACATATTTATTACTCTATTTTACTTGTACATATCTATTCTATTTATTTTATTTTGTTAGTATGTTTGGTTGTGTTCTCTGTCTCCCCCTTTTAGACTGTGAGCCCACTGTTGGGTAGGGACTGTCTCTATATGTTGCCAACTTGCACTTCCCAAGCGCTTAGTACAGTGCTTTGCACACAGTAAGCACTCAATAAATACGATTGATGATGATGATGCTCAGGCTTTGGAGTCAAGAGGTCCGTGGGTTCAAATCCCGGCTCCGCCAATTGTCAGCTGTGTGACTTTGGGCAAGTCACGTCACTTCTCTGGGCCTTAGTTCCCTCATCTGTAAAATGGGGATGAAGACTGTGAGCCCCCCGTGGGGCAACCTGATCACCTTGTAACCTCCCCAGCACTTAGAACAGTGCTTTGCACATAGTAAGCACTTAATGCCATCATTACTATTATTATTATTATGTGCCGGGCACTGTAGTAAGTGCCGGGGTAGATACAAGCAAATCAGGTTGGACAGAGTCCCTGTCCCACGTGGGGCTTACCTTCTTAATCCCTATTTTACAGATGAGGGAACTGAGGCCCAGAGAAGTGAAGCGACTTGCCCTGGGTCACAGCAGACAAGTGGCAGAGCCGGGATTAGAACCAGGTCCTTCCGACCCTAGCCACTCTAGACTGTAAGCCCGTTGTGGGCAGGGATTGTCTCTAGTGCTGTACTGTACTTTCTGGGTGCTTAGTACACAGTACTGTGTGCACACAGTAAGCGCTCAATAAATACGATTAAATGAATGAATGCGTGAATGAATGAAAGGACCGTGCTGCCTCTCAACTCGTTACCAACTCTGGAAAGCCAAGAAGCACGTTTGTAGCTTTAAAGCCGTCAATCATCCTGCCCCCTCTTGTCTCACTTTGCTACTTTCCTACTCCAACTCCTTCTAGACTGTGAGCCCATTGTTGGGTAGGGACCGTCTCTATATGTTGCCAACTTGGACTTCCCAAGCGCTCAGTACAGTGCTCTGCACACAGTAAGTGCTCAATAAATACGATTGAGCGAATGACCCCAGCCCACATACTTCACTCCTCTATTGCTAACCTTCTCACTGTACCTCCAGCTCGTCGATCTCACTGCCGACCCCTCGCCCACGTCCGGCCGGTGGCGTGGAACGCCCTCTCTCCTCCTTAGTACAGTGCTCTGCACACAGTAAGCGCTCAATAAATACGATTGATTGATTGATTGACAGGCCATGACTCTTCCCCCCACCTTCGAAGTCTTATCAAAGGCCCATCTCCTCCAAGAGGCCTTCCCTGACTAAGCCCCCCACTTTCCTCTTCTCCCTCTCCCTTCTGCATCACTCTGACGGATTCCCTTTATTCATCTCCCCTCCCAGCCCCACGGCCCTTACGTCCGTATCTGTCATTTTATTTATTTATTTGAATGTCTGTCCCCCTCTAGACTGTAAACTCTTTACGAGCAGGGAATGTGTTCATGATACTGTCTTCTCCCAGGCCCTTAGTACAGCACCTTGCACACAGTAAGCGCTCAATAAATGCGATCAACTGACTGACTGGAAGCAGTGTAGCTTAGTGGCTAGAGCCCAGGCCTGGGAGTAAGAAGGGCCTTGGTTCTAATCCCGGCTCCGCCACGTGTCTCCTGGGTGGCCTTGACCGAGTCATTTCACTTCTCTGTGCCGCAGTTACCTCTTCTGTAAAATGGGGATTAAGACCCTGAGCCCCATGAGAAGCAGCATGTCTCAGTGGAAAGAGCACGGGCTTTGAAGTCAGAGGTCATGGGTTCAAATCCCGGCTCTGCCAGTTGTCAGCTGTGTGACTTTGGGCAAGTCACTTCTCTGGGCCTCAGTTCCCTCATCTGTAAAATGGGGATGAAGACTGTGAGCCCCCCGTGGGACAACCTGATCACCTTGTAACCGCCCCAGCGCTTAGAACAGTGCTTTGCACATAGTAAGCGCTTAGTAAATGCCATCATCATCGTCATGTGGGACGGGGCGGCGTCTAACCTGATGAACTTGTATCTACCCCGTGCTTAGAAAAGTTCTTGGCACATAGTAAGTGCTTAACACGTACCATAATAATAATAAATATACTTACTAATTATATATATAATTATTGTTGTTGTTATTCCTGGGGATCATAACCTGCCGCCCCTTAGTAGTTTCTGAAATAGTTCTCGTAGAATGCGGTAGGGCCGACTTCTTAGTACGTATTAATTGAGAATGAGGTCGCTGTCATGGAAAGGAAAGTTGTCAGCGCCGTCGCCGTACCTTAGTTTGCCCAAACCGAGGCAAAGCATCGGACGGCCCGTGGCCGAGGTGGGCCCGGGAGGTAGCCAGAAATAAACAAGGTCTTTAAAGCCAAGTACTGATGAGCTAATTGGCTCTAAAGAGTAATGAGTATTTGTGTAGCGTTTCCATTTGATTACCAAAGTCACATCACCTCATGGAAGATCAAAACTCCACAGCCCAGAGCCTGCTTCTAAAAGGTTTCATTTTTCTTCCCCCGTGGAATGTGCGGAGGGACCTCCCCAGCTCGGGGTCGAGTTAGGAAAAATCAGTCCTAGTCATTTTCCAGGAGTGGAGGGGGGTAAGTGGCTCGGCACAGAGATCTGCTTCTCTCGGACATTCCCGGGCCGTGCCTCGGAGGGCAGCGAATGCCTGTTTACCCGGAGCCGGTTCCCGGCCCCGTAGTTGGCAGGGGCCGGCGGAACGGCCTCCAGGTCCTTAAACCGTGTGCCATTCCACGCAAACAAACGGTCTCACACCTCCGGGGGCTCGTTTTCCCGGGCACCCGGCGGGGAGGTCGAGAGGGGAACGGTGGGGCCGGGCTGGAAGGACGCAGAAAGCGGCGGGAGCCAGGAGGCTTCCGATCCAGCTGGAAGGGAGGGACCGGCCCGCAGAGCACCTTATCTGTTCGGAAGCAACGAGGTACAGTTAAGGTCTATCGGGGAATCCGTCCCCGGTATTTATTGAGCATCCCTGGGTGCAGTGCACTGTACTACACCTTTCGGGAGAAGCGGCGTGGCTCAGTGGAAAGAGCCCGGGCTTTGGAGTCAGAGGTCATGGATTCAAATCCCAGCTCCGCCAATTGTCAGCTGGGTGACTTTGGGCAAGTCACTTCACTTCTCTGTGCCTCAGTTCCCTCATCCGTAAAATGGGGATTAGGACTGTGAGCCCCCGTGGGACAACCTGATCACCTTCTGACCTCCCCAGTGCTTAGAACAGTACCTTGCACATAGTAAGCGCTTAATAAATGACATCATTATTATTAGCTATCCCAGCACTTAGTACAGTGTCTGGCTTGGAGTAAGCGCTTAGCAAACACCATAAAAAAATAAAAGAGCGGGAGACCGAAGATACCCCACCCTTTGTGTTCCCCTGGGAGGTCCCGGAAGCGAGGTGAAATTGGTGATTTTTGTTGCGGCCTAAAGGGACGTTTGGCTAGCGTTGTAAAGTTGCAGTGACTTGGAGTGAAAGTCCTAAAGTGACAAATTCCCCAAAGTCCTCTTTTTCTTAAGACCCCGTTCACTTGAAGGGGGTCTTGTTGAAGGAGAGTTCCTACTCACCTATTATTTTTGACAGTGATTAAGTGAAAGATCGTCAACTCGTCTGTTGAATATCCCCTATCAATTCGATGGCCATCTCTAGCACGTCTATATTTGATTTACTTATGCCCACTCTTGGCTCTGTGTATAATTTCATTAAACGCTCAAATATTTATTCTTAATACTGTATTTCTCAAAATTTGGACGTCTCTTCCTGTTTCCAAGTGTAAAGTCTTTTCGGACAGAGCTCATGTCATTTGTTTTGTTGTTCTTTCCCAAACGTTAAGTGCAGTGCATTGCACCTTCTAGGTGCTCAAATTATTACCAATATAATTATTGTGTATTACTATTATTACTCTATTAAGCGCTTATGGCCCTTGACTATCAGAGAGTTTAGGGGGATTCAGTGTCTTTTTTCATATCCCCTGCCCTCTTTAAATGTCTTTCTCTCTCTCTCCTTCACCGTCTGCAATCTTTTAAAGAGGTTCGTAGTAGGTCTGTAGTTCCACTTTCTAGTAAGGAGTTTTTCAGTGCCCGGCACGTAGTAAGCGCTTAACAAATACCGGTAAAGAGAGAGAACTGTTTGAGTTGACAATCTTTGACAATCTTGACCCAACCGAGAACTGAAATTGCTCATTCAACTGAGCTGTCTTATCAGAGTGGGTTTCTACCTCTTTCCTGAGAAGTAGTAGACCTGGTGGATAGAGACAGGAATGGGAGTCAAAAGGACCTGGGTTCTAATCCCCGCTCTGCTACCTGCCTGCCGTGTGACCTCGGGCAAGTCACTTCAACTTCTCCGAGCCTCGGTGACCTCATCTGCAAAATGGGGATGAAGACCGTGAGCCCCATGTGGGACATGGACTGTGTCCAACCTGATTAGCTTGCACTTAACCCAGCGCTCAGTACAGTGCCTGGCACATAGTAAGCACTTGATACCTTAAAAAAAAGGCACTCACCCGTTTCCGATGTCTGTTGTGTTTATCCCCAGTGACCGAAAAAGTTTACGAGAGCGAGTCCTGCACGGATAGCGAAGAAGAAGCGTGTAAGTCCAAAGCAGCGGCCGTGAAGGAGGAGCCCAAGGAAGAACGGAAGAACGTCAAGAGGGGGCCGACCGCCCCGGGGAAAGCCAACAGACAAGCGTCCATCATAGGCTTCTTCCAGAAGAAATGAGGGGGCCAGAAATCCATTTTCATTTGAGGAGGCGGCCAAAGGAGCCTACTGGGAATTTTTACTTACTGTGTAAGTAAGTTCCCGGGTCCCTCGCCCTTTCTTTCCATTCAGAGACCGGTCTTTCAGTGTGGGGAGATTTATGCCGTTCCTTGCACTGGAAACGAAGCCAACTGGACACAAAACAATTCTGTTACCTTCTGAGCACACCTTTTTTACTTGATTTTGTTCTTTAAGCTTTATCACTGTCCTGAGAGTAGTTTCAACAGCAGCCAGGAATCTAGAATTAAAGAGCTATTGAGTGGTAGGTGTGAGCACCCTCCCGATCTCTCCATCCTCCGATCCCCCCCACTCCCAATTCCACGTTGAGGTGCAAGCTCACATCAGCTGAGCATTGTCCTCTCGCGTGGCCCTGGCAAACCCTCCACACCCACCTCTTCTTCATCGCTTCCTTGGAAAGGTCATGTCGATTTAGCCCTCCGTGTCCCGATCCTCTTTGCTCGACAACACGCGGCAACTCCTGTCGGAACAGAAAAGCGATCCTATCCTCGGTCCCTTTCAGCGGGGAAGCCTTCTAGGTCTTCCCTTGTAATCTGTGACGAAGCAGGTGAAGCGCCTAAAGGGGGGCGAGGGGTGCCCTCGTTTCGTAAGAAATTCGATGTCGATCCTCAGGGCAGATGGGTTAGCGTGTGGCTGAGTCACCTTTCTGAAGGCGATTATTAGCCGGAATCGGGAAGATTGGGAAAGGAACGCTTTCTTGTGTTGAACCCAGAAAAGCCGTTGGTTCGGAAGCAACGGGAAACTAACCCTCTGGTAGCCCCCCGAGAACGCGAGAGCACTCAAAGTCAAATGAAAGGTGAGAGGTGAAGGTCAAAATCGACCCTTTTAACTCACTTTAATTGTATCGTCAAAGACACCCCCTTCCATGAGGTAAATAAAGGACACTGATTCCGCCGGGCTTGTCGGGAGCCACACTCTTTGCGCCTCACCCCCGTGAAGGAAGCCAGGCCGCGGGCTAAGCAACCCGTCCCGTCCACGGCAGCCGTCTCACACAGCTCCAGAAGCGGAAGCCGTCCGAGGCGGTCCGGTTTGCTGCCGGCTTCCTAGGAGGATCGATCCTGAAGTCAGCTGTCTACCAGTGAGAGGCTCAGAACTCATCCCTGGCTCAGAAATGAGCTTCGCTCATTGCCGTCCCCCAGGATTCCCGGTCAGATTGGGTCCGGCCTGGGGGTAATAATAATAATAATAATGATGGCATTTGTTAAGCACTTACTATGTGCAAAGCAGTGTTCTAAGCGCTGGGGGGATACAAGGTGATGTAATGGTGTTCCCACACCATCAGCCGAGAGGAGGTAAGATGGAATTGGAGAAGGGAAATTAGCGGAGGTGATTGAGGAAGGGTGAGCTGTGAATGTTCATGTTTCTTATTTAGCAAAAGCTAGCTAGAAAGGGGAGACAGACAACAAAACACGTGGACAGGTGTCAAGTCATCAGAACGACTAGAGGTAAAGCTAGATGCACATCCTTAACATGGGGAAAATGTTTCAAAAGAGGTGGGCGACGGGAACTCTGTCTCCTAAAAAGAAAAGGAACCCCATTTGCCTGGACCATGTTGAATTTTCTTCACCTTGCTGGAAGTCTGTCCTGAATTGTCCTGAAACGTTTAATTTTTCACACAGAGATGGAGTGTTTTGCATTATCACCTTTGAAGCTGATCCTGAACAGGGTTACAGCCACCCTACAAAAGTAGGCATCCCCAAGGATACACTCTGCACCTTGTTGACATCCCTCACTATCTGTAATTGCCTCACCCTAGATTAACGTCCAGTCACTGCGGGCAAGTCGGTTGCCTCCCCACCCCTTCCTCTCCCCATTTTTCTTCCCTTCCCGATTTCCTCTGCCAGCAGTTTTCTCCCCTTCCCCTTCCCAATCCCTGCACCCTTTTTGCTCCCACCATCCCATGTGCCAACTTTTTCTTTTTGAGGTTAGCCACACATGTGGCATGTTCCTTGTGGGCAGGGAATGTGTCTGCCAACTCCCTCCTACTCTTCAAAGTGCTCCCCACACATACAGTCGTTTTCATTGAGCGCTTACTATTCATTCATTCCGTCGTATTTATTGAGCGCTTACTGTGTGCAGAACACTGTGCTAAGCGCTTGGGAAGTACAAGTCGGCAACCTATAGAGACGGTCCCTACCCAACAACGGGCTCACAGTCTAGGGAGACGGACAACAAAACATGTGGACAGATGTCAAGGTATCAGAATAAACAGAAATAAAGCTAGATGCACATCATTAACAAAATAAATAGAATAGTAAATACGTACAAGTAAAATACTAAGCACTTGGGAGGGTACGATACAACAGCAGACATTCCCTGCCCACAACGAGCTCCCAGTCTAGAGGGGGAGACAGACATTAATAGACATGCATAATTTACAGATAGATAAAATAGCGATTTGGGTATCGGCTTCATTCAAATCCCGGCTCCGCCACTTAGCTGTGTGACCTTGGGCAAGCCACTTAACTTCTCTGTGCCTCAGTTCCCTCATCTGTAAAATGGGGATGAAGACTGTGAGCCCCCCGTGGGACAACCTGATCACCTTGTAACCTCCCCAGTGCTTAGAACAGTGCTTTGCACATAGTAAGCGCTTAATAAATGTCTTCTAGACCGTGAGCCCACTGTTGGGTAGAGATCGTCTCTTTATGTTGCCAACTTGTACTTCCCAAGCGCTTAGTACAGTGCTGTGCACACAGTAGGCGCTCGATAAATACGATTGAATGAATTTTTTTTAAAAAGTTGTTAACTTTTCAAGGAAAGCCAGTCAGTACTTAATAAATATCAGTCAGTCGATCGTATTTATTGAGCGCTGTACAAAGTGCTTGGGAGAGTACAGTATACTAACATGGAAACATTCCCAGCCCACAGTGAAAGTACAGTCTAGAGGATACTCCCCTCGCCCCCCATCCCTGATGGATAGGGTAGCACGCCCCATCTCCTTAACCCCAAGCAACAGGAATTCAGCTTCCCGACCCCAAGCAACAGGAATTCAGCATCCCGCTCCCTCTCGGACTGCTGTCCGGCCAAGGCCGACTGACCTCCCCTCTGGACCCTGAGCTCCCTGCAGCAACTTTTCACCCCCGGCGTCTTACGAGTCTTCCCTCCATCCTCCACCGTTCCCAGGATCTCCGAGCAATGACGTCAACCTCCGCCGTCACCGCTTTGGCTCCCACCCTTCTCCCTCCACACTCACCTTTGGGAGAGAACAGTGTAACAGGCACTTTCCCCGCCCACAGCGAGCTTACAGTCTAGAGGGGGAGACAGGCATTCACAGAAGTAAGTAAATGACAGATATGGACATAATTGCTGTGGGCCTGGGAGGGGGATGAATAAAGGGAGCAAGCCCGGGTGATGCAGAAGGGAGTGGGAGAAGAAGAAAGGAGGACTTGAGCCTTCAATAATAATAATAATACGATGGCATTTATTAAACGCTTACTATGTGCAAAGCACTGTACTAAGGCTTTGAAGGGCGGAGCGGGGGCATCATTCATTCAATTGTATTTATTGAGCGCTTACTGTGTGCAGAGCACTGGACTAAGCGCTTGGGAAGTAGAAGTTGGCAACCTATGGAGACGGTCCCTACCCAACAACGGGCTCACAGTCGAGAAGGGGGTGACAGAGAACAAAACGTGGACAGGTGTCAAGTCATCAGAATGAATAGAGGTAAAGCTAGATGCACATCATTAACAAAATAAATGGGATAGAAAATATGTACAAGAGTCATCTGTCGGATTTGAGGAGGGAGAGCGTTCCAGGCCTGAGGCAGAACGTGGGCGAGAGGTCGGCTGAAAGATAGACGAGATTGAGTCACAGGAGTAGGTTGGCATTAGAGGGGTGAAGTTCTCCACTTCACACCCCCACAGCTCAGGGCAGGCAGCCTGGGGTGGCCATCTTTTTTTTTTTTTTAAATGGCATTTGTTAATTGCTTACTATGTGGTGATGATGATGATGGTATTTGTTAAACACTTACTAGGTGCCGAGCACTGGCATTTGTTAAGTGCTTACTATGTGGTGGTGATGATGATGGTATTTGTTAAGCGCTTACTAGGTGCCGAGCACTGTTCTAAGCGCTGGGGTAGATACAAGGGCATTGGGTTGTCCCACGTGGGACTCACAGTCTTAATCCCCATTTTCCAGAGGAGGGAACTGAGGCCCAGGGAAGTGAAGTGACTTGCCCAAAGTCACACAGCTGACAAGTGGCGGAGCCGGGATTATTCATTCATTCAAGCGTATTTATTGAGTGCTTACTGTGTGCAGAGCACTGGACTAAGCGCTTGGGAAGTCCAAGTTGGCAACATATAGAGACTGTCCCTACCCAACAGCGGGCTCACAATCTAGGAGGGGGAGACAGAGAACAAAACCAAACATATTAACAAAATAAAATAAATAGAACAACTATGTACACATAAAATAAATAAATAAAGTAATAAATGCATACAAACTTATATACATATATACAGGGATTAGAACCCACGGCCTCCGACTCCCAAGCCTGACCTCTTTCCAATAAACCACGCTGCTTCTCATGTGCCAAGGACTGTACTAAGTGCTGGGGTAGATACAGTGTAATCAGATTAGACACAATCTGGTCCAATATAATAAAAATAATAATAATAGCATTAAGTGCTATGTGCAAAGCACTGTTCTAAGCGCTGGAAAGGTTACAAGGTGATCAGGTTGCCCCATTGGGGGCTCACAGTCTTAATCCCCATTTTACAGATGAGGTCACTGAGGTGCAGAGAAGTGACTTGCCCAAAGTCACAGATGACAAGTGGCGGAGCCGGCATTTGAACTCATGACTGCTGACTCCAAAGCCCGGGCTCTTTCCACTGAGCCACAGTGCTTACTATGTGCCAAGCTCTATCTCTCTTCCTCCCTTCAAAGCCCTACTGAGAGCTCACCTCCTCCAGGAGGCCTTCCCACACTCAGCCCCCATCCTTCCTCTCCCCCTCCTCCCCCTCCCCATCCCCTCACCTTACCTCCTTCCCCTCCCCGCAGCACCTGTATATATGTATATATGTTTGTATGGATTTATTACTCTATTTTATTTGTACATATTTATTCTATTTATTTTATTTTGTTAATATGTTTTGTTCTGTTGTCTGTCTCCCCCTTCTAGACTGTGAGCCCGCTGTTGGGTAGGGACCGTCTCTATATGCTGCCAACTTGGACTTCCCAAGCGCTTAGTCCAGTTCTCCGCACACAGTAAGCGCTCAATAAATGCGATTGAATCAATGAATGCCAAGCACTGTTCTAAGCGCTGGGGAAGACACGAGGTGATCAGGTTGTCCCACGTGGGAGGTCACAGTCTTAATCCCCATTTTCCAGATGAGGTTACTGAGGCCCAGAGAAGTGAAGTGACTTGCCCAAAGTCACACAGCTGACAAGTGGCGGAGCCGGGATTAGAACCCACGGCCTCTGACTCCCAAGCCCGGGCTCTTTCCACTGAGCCACGCTGCTTCTCTCTAGCCGGTGAGCCGTAGTGCCATTCTGGTGGAAGCGGGGTTCCGCTTGCTAAGGAACCGGGGGGACGGAGGTGAACTGGCGGGGAGAAGTTCAAAGCTGGGCCGGGTGGGAGGGGTAATAATAATAATAATAATAATAATAATAATAATAATAATAATAATGATGGCATTTATTAAGTGCTTACTATGTGCAAAGCACTGTTCTAAGCACTGGGGAGGATACAGGGTGATCAGGTTGTCCCATGTGGGGCTCACAGTCTTAATCCCCATTTTACAGATGAGGTCACTGAGGCCCAGAGAAGTGAAGGGACTTGCCCAAGATCACACGGCAGACATGTGGTGGTGTCGGGATTCGAACCCATGACCTCTGACTCCAAAGCCCGGGCTCTTTCCACTGAGCCACGCTGGTAATAATAATAATAATAATAATAATAATAATGATAACAACAACAACAACAATAATAATAATAATAATAATAACATTTATTAAGCGCTTACTATGTGCAAAGCACTGTTCTAAGCGCTGGGGAGGACTAAGCCAAACTAGCCAGGCGGGGCTGGGTTGGCTGGAGGCCTGCCACCCAAGCCGTAATGGCAGACTGCTCTGAACGAGCCAACGTGAAGGGAGCCCGGGGGGCAAAGACGGCACAGACTCTTTTTACAATGGCATTTAAGCACTTACTACGTGCCAGGCACTGTTCTGAGCACTGTAGTAGATGTGTCGACTTATTATTCTGGAAGCAGCGTGGCTCGGGGGAAAGACCGTGGGCTTGGGAGTCAGAGGTCGTGGGTTCTAATTCCGGCTCCGCCACTTATCAGCCGTGTGACTTTGGACGAGTCGCCTCTCTGCGCCTCAGTTCCCTCATCTGGAAAATGGGGATGAAGACGGGGAGCCCCCCGTGGGACAACCTGATCATCATCATCATCATCAATCATATTTATTGAGCGCTTACTATGTGCAGAGCACTGTACTAAGCGCTTGGGAAGTACAAATTGGCAACATATAGAGACAGTCCCTACCCAACAGTGGGCTCACAGTCTAAAAGGGGGAGACAGAGAACAAAACCAAACATACTAACAAAATAAAATAAATAGAATAGATATGCACAAATAAAATAAATAAATAAATAGAGTAAAAAATCTGTACAAACATATATACATATATACAGGTGCTGTGGGGAAGGGAAGGAGGTAAGATGGGGGGATGGAGAGGGGGACGAGGGGGAGAGGAAGGAAGGGGCTCAGTCTGGGAAGGCCTCCTGGAGGAGGTGAGCTCTCAGCAGGGCCTTGATCACCTTGTATCTCCCCCAGCACTTAGAGCAGTGCTTTGCACATAGTAAGTGCTGAACAAATATCATTATTATTATGATTATCATTGTATTGTACTCTCCCAAGCACTTAGTATGGTGCTTTGCACACAGTAAGCACTCAATAAATACAATTGAATGAATGAATATAAGGTTATCAGGTTGGACACAGTCCCTGCCCCACATGGGGCTCAGTCATTTCCCTATTTTCCAGATAACTCTAATTATTTTACTTGTACATATTTACTATTCTATCTATTTTATTTTTGTTAATATGTTTTGTTTTGTTGTCTGTCTCCCCCTTCTAGACCGTGAGCCCGTTGTTGGGTAGGGATGTTGCCAACTTGGACTTCCTAAACGCTTAGTACAGTGCTCTGCACACAGTAAGCGCTCAATAAATACGATTGAATGAATGAATATTAGGTTATCAGGTTGGACACAGTCTCTGTCCCACATGGGGCTCAGTCGTTTCCCTATTTTCCAAATAACTCTATTTATTTTACTTGTACGTATTTACTATTCTATCTATTTTATTTTTGTTAATATGTTTTGTTTTGTTGTCTGTCTCCCCCTTCTAGACTGTGAGCCCGTTGTTGGCTGTATGTTGCCAACTTGGACTTCCCAAGCGCTTAGTATAGTGCTCTGCACACAGTAAGCGCTCAATAAATACGATTGAATGAATGAATGAATGGAGGCGCAGAGAAGTTAAGGTCGCACAGCTGACAAGTGGTGGAGCAGGATTAGAACCCAGGTCCTTCTGACTCTCTAACCACTACACCATGACTCAACAGTAATCGAAGTTCGTATCAATCTGTGCTATCTATTGAGTGCTTACAGTGTGCAGTGTTGGGTAGGGACTGTCTCTATATGTTGCCAATTTGTACTTCCCAAGCGCTTAGTACAGTGCTCTGCACACAGTAAGCGCTCAATAAATGCGATTGATGATGATGATGATGCAGAGAGCACCGTACTCAGCGCTTGGGAGAGTGCAATACAACAGAGTTGGTAATGATAGCAATTGTGGCCTTTGCGAAGCACTTACTATGTGCCAGGCACTGTACTAAGCGCTGAGGTGCCTTCAAATCCCGGCTCCGCCAATTGTCAGCTGTGTGACTTTGGGCAAGTCACTTAATAATAATAATAATATTCATAATAATGGCATTTGTTAAGCGCTTACTATGTGCAAAGCATTCATTCATTCAGTCGTATTTATTGAGCGCTTACTGTGTGCAGAGCACCGTACTCAGCGCTTGGGAGAGTGCAATACAACAGAGTTGGTAATCATAGTAATTGTGGCCTTTGTGAAGCACTTACTATGTGCCAGGCACTGTACTAAGCGCTGAGGTGCCTTCAAATCCCGGCTCCGCCAATTGTCAGCTGTGTGACTTTGGGCAAGTCACTTAATAATAATATTAATAATAATGGCATTTGTTAAGCGCTTACTATGTGCAAAGCATTCATTCATTCAGTCGTATTTATTGAGCGCTTACTGTGTGCAGAGCACTGTACTAAGCGCTTGGGAAGCACAAGTTGGCAACGTATAGAGACGGTCCCTACCCAACAGTGGGCTCACAGTCTAGAAGGGCGGTGGAGGGGGACTGTGTCCAACCTAATTATCTTGTATCAACCCCAATGCTTAGTATAGTGCCTGACACACAGTAAGTGCTTAATAAATAATAATAACAATGATGGTATTTGTTAAGCGCTTACTATGTGCAAAGCACTGTTCTAAGCGCTGGGGAGGATACAAGGTGATCAGGTTGTCCCACGGGGGGCTCACAGTCTTCATCCCCATTTTCTAGATGAGGGAACTGAGGCCCAGAGAAGTGAAGTGACTTGCCCAAAGTCACCCAGCTGACAATTGGCAGAGCTGGGATTTGAACCCATGACCTCTGACTCCAAAGCCCGGGCTCTTTCCACTGAGCCACTTCACTTCTCTGGGCCTCAATTACCTCATCTGTAAAATGGGGATTAAGACTGTGAGCCCCCCATGGGACAACCTGATCACCTTGTAACCTCCCCAGCGCTTAGAACAGTGCTTTACACATAGTAAGTGCTTAATAAATGCTATTATCATTATTATTATTATTACAAGCAAATCAGGTTAGACACGGTCTCTGTCCCACGTGGGGCTCACAGTCTCAATCCCCATTTTACAGATGAGGTCATTGAGGTATGGAGAGGTGAAGTGACTTGCCCAAGATCACAGCAGACAAGTGGCAGAGCAGGATTAGAACCCATCACCTGGCTTCCAGGCCTGGGCCCTATCCACTATGCCATCCTGCATGTTCCCTACCCTCAGTGTGATTAAACAAAAATATATTGGAGTGGGATTGAGGGGATGGGGAAGAGGGGCTTTGTTCAGGGTGGTATATGGGGGTAGGGAACCCATTATTCATTCATTCATTCAATCGTATTTATTGAGCGCTTACTGTGTGCAGAGCACTGTACTAAGCGCTTGGGAAGTAATTAGAAAAAGGAGAGAAGAAGAAGAGGGAATGGGTTAACAGGGGTTTTCAATGTAATTCTAATTTATCTTTCATTAATCCAGCAGCGTGGCTCAGTGGAAAGAGCCCGGGCTTCGGAGTCAGAGGTCATGGGTTCTAATCCTGTCTCCACCGCTTGTCAGCTGTGTGACTTTGGACAAGTCACTTAACTTCTCTGGGCCTCAGTTCCCTCATCTGGAAAATGGGGATTAAGACTGTGAGCCCCCCGTGGGACAACTGGATCACTTTGTAACCTCCCCAGCGCTTAGAACAGTGCTTTGCACATAGTAAGCGCTTAATAAATGCCCTCATTATTGTTATTATTATTATTGTCACTTCACTTCTGTGTGCCTCAGTTCCCTCATCTGTAAAATGGGGATTAAGACTGTGAGCCCCGCGTGGGACAACCTGATCACCTTGTATCCACCCCAGCACTTAGAGCAGTGCTTTGCACATAGTAAGAGCTTAACAAATGCCATTATTATTATTATTACTTAATTGAGCGCTCTGTGTGCAGAGCACTGCACTACGCGCTTGGGAAAGTACACTACAATTTATCTGTAGAACTTGGCCATCACCCTCTAGACCGCAAGCTCACTGTGGGCAGGGAACGTCATCATCATCATCAATCGTATTTATTGAGCGCTTACTATGTGCAGAGCACTGTACTAAGCGCTTGGGAAGTACAAATTGGCAACATATAGAGACAGTCCCTACCCAACAGTGGGCTCACAGTCTAAAAGGGGGAGACAGAGAACAAAACCAAACATACTAACAAAATAAAATAAATAGAATAGATATGTACAAGTAAGATAAATAGAGTAATAAATATGTACAAACATATATACATATATACAGGTGATAATAATGATGGCATTTGTTAAGCGCTTACTATGTGCAAAGCACTGTTCGAAGTGCTGGGGGGATACAAGGCGATCAGGTTGTCCCACATGGGGCTCACAGTCTTAATCCCCATTTTACAGATGAGGGACCTGAGGCTCAGAGAAGCGAAGTGACTTGCCCAAGGTCACACAGCAGACATGTGGCGGAGTCGGGATTTGAACCCATGACCATTGACTCCAAAGCCCGTGCTCGTTCCACTGAGCCACGCTGAATGCCTACTAACATGTCTACTAACGCTGTCTTTTTCGTTGTTATTTTTTGAACGACGTCAAGATCTTGAATTGTGATGGATCACGATAATGCTTATAGCACCTGTTAGGCACTTACTATCATCATCATCATCATCATCAATCGTATTTATTGAGCACTTACTGTGTGCAGAGCACTGTACTAAGCGCTTGGGAAGTACAAGTTGGCAACACTAGAATAATAATAATAATAATGACATTTATTAAGCGCTTGCTATGTGCAAAGCACCGTTCTAAGCGCTGGGTTGTAGTGAACTCTCCCAAGCGCTTAGTACAGTGCTCTGAACACAGTAGGCTCTCAGCCAATATCAGGATCAGATCTGGAACGGGATCTTCCTAATTACCTCGGACTCTGAAGGAAAATATACCCTAAAATACAGCCCCATTTTGGGGGAACACTAGGCCTGCTTTTTTGTGGGGTACACGTGGAATTAGAGAAAGTGTGATTGATTATCAGTAATCTATCAGGAGGATTATAGGGTTTTAATCCTGGCTCCGCCACTTGTCTGCTGTGTTATCTTGGGCAAGTCACTTCACTTCTCTGGGCCTCAGTTACCTCATCAGCAAAATGGGGATTAAGACTGTGTGAGCCCCACGTGGGACAACCTGATCACCTCGTAGCGACCCCAGCACTTAGAACAGTGCTTGGCACATAGTAAAGCGCTTAACAAATATAATTATTATTATTTTACTATTATTTAGGTCATCAACGTATTGAAATCTGCTGGTATATATAAGGAGTTGCCAACTTGTACTTCCCAAGCGCTTAGTACAGTGCTCTGCACAAAGTAAGCGCTCAATAAATACGATTGATTGATTGATTGAGTCAATAAACATGTGGCCGACAAGGGATGAGTGAACAAAATACGCTTCGATTTTCAAAAATTTGCAAGATTCCACACTAAAGGCTCTTTAAAAAAGGAAGGATTGGAAAAAAAGAACTCAAAGGATTAGAGGGTATGTACTGTTATAGATAGAAAACACACTCCTAGAATGGAAATAAGAGAATAATAATAATAAAATTTGCAAGATTCCACACTAAAGGCTCTTTAAAAAAGGAAGGATTGGAAAAAAAGAACTCAAAGGATTAGAGGGTATGTACTGTTATAGATAGAAAACACACTCCTAGAATGGAAATAAGAGAATAATAATAATAAAATTTGCAAGATTCCACACTAAAGGCTCTTTAAAAAAGGAAGGATTGGAAAAAAAGAACTCAAAGGATTAGAGGGTATGTACTGTTATAGATAGAAAACACACTCCTAGAATGGAAATAAGAGAATAATAATAATAAAATTTGCAAGATTCCACACTAAAGGCTCTTTAAAAAAGGAAGGATTGGAAAAAAAGAACTCAAAAGATTAGATTGTATGTACTGCTATGGATAGAAAACACACTCCTAGAATGGAAATGAGAATAATAATAATAAAATTTGCAAGATTCCACCCTAAAGGCTCTTTAAAAAAGGAAGGATTGGAAAAAAAGAACTCAAAAGACTAGAGGGTATGTACTGTTGCTCCCGACTGTGAGCCTGTTGTTGGGTAGGGAGCGTCTCTATATGTTGCCAACTTGTACTTCCCAAGCGCTTAGTACAGTGCTCTGCACACAGTAAGTGCTCAATACATATGATTGAATGAATGAATAATAATAATAATGGTATTTGTTAACCGCTTACTATGTGCCAAGCACTGTTCTAAGCGCTGGGGTGGATACAAGGTGATCAGGTTGTTCCTCGTGGGGCTCACAGTCTGAATCCGTTGTTGGTTAGGGATTGTCTCTATCTGTTGTACTTTCCAAGCGCTTAGTACAGCGCTCTGCCCACAGTAAGCGCTCAATAAATACGATTGAATGAATGAATACTGTTATGGTTAGAAAACACACTCCTAGACTGGAAATAAGAGAATAATAATAATAAAACTTGCAAGATTCCACACTAAAGGCTCTTTAAAAAAGGAAGGATTGGGGAAAAAGAGCTCAAAGGATTAGGGGGTATGTACTGTTATGGATAGAAAATACACTCCTAGAATGGAAATAAGAGAATAATAATAATGAAATTTGCAAGATTCCACACTAAAGGCTCTTTAAAAAAGGAAGGATTGGAAAAAAAAGAACTCAAAAGATTAGAGGGTATATACTGTTATGGATAGAAAACACACTCCTAGAATGGAAATAGAGAATAATAATAATAAAATTTGCGAGATTCCACACTAAAGGCTCTTTAAAAAAGGAAGGATTGGAAAAAAAGAACTCAAAAGATTAGAGGGTATGTACTGTTATGGATAGAAAACACACTCCTAGAATTGAAATAAGAGAATAATAATAATGAAATTTGCAAGATTCCACACTAAAGGTTCTTTAAAAAAGGAAGGATTGGAAAAAAAGAACTCAAAAGATTAGAGGGTATGTACTGTTATGGATAGAAAACACACTCCTAGAATGGAAATAAGAGAATAATAATAATAAAATTTGCAAGATTCCACACTAAAGGTTCTTAAAAAAAGAACTCAAAGGCTTAGAGGGTATGTACTGTTATGGATAGAAAACACACTCCTAGAATGGAAATAAGAGAATAATAATAATAAAATTTGCAAGATTCCACACTAAAGGTTCTTTAAAAAAGGAAGGATTGGAAAAAAAGAGCTCAAAAGCTCAGAGGGTATGTACTGTTATGGATAGAAAACACACTCCTAGAATGGAAATAAGAGAATAATGATAATACTAATAATAGTAATAATAGTGATGGTATTTGTTAAGCACTTACTATGTGCCGAGCACTGTTCTAAGCATTGGGGTAGATAAAAGCTATCAAGTTGTCCCACATGGGGCTCACAGTCTTAATCCCCATTTTCCAGATGAGGGAACTGAGGCCCAGAGAAGTGAAGTGACTTGCCCGAAGTCACACAGCTGACAAGTGGCGGAGCTGGGATTAGAACTCACGACCTCTGACTCCCAAGCCCGAGCTCCTTCCCCTAAGTCACGCTGCTTTTCACTACAGAAAAGTGGAAGTACTGGTATTCCAGCCTCCATTCTAGGACTGGTTTCATTTAACATTTCCAGAAATAATTCAGAAGTAGGGGGTGGCATCTCCGAATTGGTTTGCGGCGTTAAGCTCTTCCGGCTGAGAGAGATGTCCGCCACCTGTCTGCTGTGTGACCTTGGGCAAGTCGCTTAACTTCTCTGAGCCTCAGTTCCCTCATCTGTAAAATGGGGATTAAGACTGTGAGCCCCACGTGGGACAACCTGATCGCTTTGTATCCCCCCAGCGCTTAGAACAGTGCTTTGCATATAGTAAGCCCTTAACAAATGCCAACGTTATTATTATTTTTATTATTATTATTATTATTATTATTATGAAGCACAGGAAGAGGTCAGAAAACTGGTGGAGCGGGAAATGGAGTGGGTAATGGCAGGCGAACTTGAAAACGGGCAAGTCCTTCCTTCCTCTCCCCCTCGTCCCCCTCTCCACCCCCCCATCTTACCTCCTTCCCTTCCCCACAGCACCTGTATATATGTATATATGTTTGTACATATTTATTACTCTATTTATTTATTTATTTATTTTATTTGTACATATCTATTCTATTTTATTTTGTTAGTATGTTTGGTTTTGTTCTCTGTCTCCCCCTTTTAGACTGTGAGCCCACTGTTGGGTAGGGACTGTCTCTATATGTTGCCAACTTGTACTTCCCAAGCGCTTAGTACAGTGCTCTGCACATACTAAGCGCTCAATAAATACGATTGATGATGATGATGATGATCCTTCTACGATGAGACGTCGTGTGGTTTAGTGGAATGAGTTTTGGACTGGGAGTTGGGACACCTGGATTCTAATCCCGGATCTGCCCCTTGCCTGCGACGAGACCATTTAACTTCTCTGGGCCTCAGTTTCCTCATCTGTAAAATGGGGATGGAATACCAGGACTCCTTCCCATTTGGACTGTGAGCCCCATGTGGGGCCGGGACTGGGTCTCACCTGATTATCTTGTATCTACCTCAGCATTTAGTAAGTCCTTGATATATCGTGGAAAGAGCCCGGGCTTGGGAGTGAGAGGATGTGGGTTCTAATCACGGCTCCGCCACTTATCTGCTGTGTGACCTTAGGCAAGCCACTTGACTTCTCTGTGCCTCAGTTCCCTCATCTGTAAAATGGGGATAAAGACTGTGAGCCCCTCGTGGGGTAACCTGATTACCTTGTATCTACCCCAGAGCTTAGTACAGTGCTTGGCACATAGTAAGCGCTTAACAAATGCCATTATTATTATTATTATTATTATTCTAGTAAGTGCCTAACAGGTGCTACAGTTATTATCGTGATCCATCACAATTCAAGATCTTGACGTCATTGATGGCTTTCCTGTAAAATCATTCATCTGATGGGCAATCGAGACCGAGGCTATCTACATAATAAGAATAATAATAATAATGGCATTTATTAAGCACTTACTATGTGCAAAACACTGTTCTAAGCACTGGGGAGGTTACAAGGTGATCAGGTTGTCCCACGGGGGGCTCACAGTCTTCATCCCCATTTTACAGATGAGGTAACTGAGGCCCAGAGAAGTGAAGTGACTTGCCCAAAGTCACACAGCTGACAATTGGTAGAGCCGGAATTTGAACCCGTGACCTCTGACTCCAAAGCCCGGGCTCTTTCCACTGAGCCACGCTGCAAGGTGTCAGTAGGTAGGGCAGAGAAAACAAGACCAAAAAATGTCTGTCCACACAAAACCCATTTTGTATCTCCCTCTGGAATATTCTAGCCAACTCTAACCATTGTGTATTCTAAAAAAAAAATATGGCCTTAAAAAATGCAGAGAAAAGTAATTAAACTGACTAGGGGACTAAAGCATCTTTGGTAAGAGGTTGAGCTGAAAAGTCTGGGAAGACTAAGAGGAAATGAGGTTGAAGTTTATATTGACAGGAAGAAGTACGCAGGAATTTGTCAATCAACTGTATTTATTGAACGTTTATGTGCGGAGCACTGTGCTAGGCACTTGGGAAAGGGCCGTATAACAATAGACACATTCCCTGCCCTCAACGAGCTTACAGTCTAGAGGGGGAGACTGACAGTTATATAAATAAATTAATTATAGAGATGTACATAAATGCTGAGGGGCTGGCGGGGGTTCATTCATTCATTCAATCGTATGTATTGAGCGCTTACTGTGTGCAGAGCACTGTACTAAGCGCTTGCACTGTTGGGAGTGGAGAAGAAAGGGAGCAAGTCAGAAGGGAGTCGAAGAAAAGGAAAAGCGAGCTTAGGCAGGGAAGGCTTCTTGGAGAAGCAGCATGGCTCAGTGGAAAGAGCCCGGGCTTGGGAGTCAGAGGTCATGGGTTCAAATCCCGGCTCTGCCGCTTGTCAGCTGTGTGGCTTTGGGCAAGTCACTTCACCTCTCTGGGCCTCAGTGACCCCATCTGTAAAATGGGGATTAAGACTGTGAGCCCCACGTGGGACAACCAGATCACCTTCTATCCCCCCAGCGCTTAGAACAGTGCTCCGCATGTAGTAAGCGCCTAATAAATGCCATTATTATTATTATTATTATTGGAGGAGATGTGCCATCAAAAAGCCTTCGAAGCGGGGGAGAATAATTGTCGGATTTGAGGTGGGAAGGAGTGCCAGGCCAGAGGAAGGACGTGGGTGAGAGGTCGGCAGCGTGTCACTGGAAGTAGTTTGGCATCAAGCGCTTAGTCCAGTGCTCTGCACACAGTAAGCGTTCAATAAATACGATTGATTGATTGAATGAATTATAGGAGCCAAGTTTCGGTCCGGGTTGTAGTAGGAGAGTAGCGAGGCGACGTAGGAAGGCGCAACATGATTGAACGCTTTGAAACCGACGGTCAGGAGTTTTCGTTCGATGCGGAGGTGGAAGGGCAACCATCGGAGGTTCCTGAGGAGTGGGGAAACGTGGCCTGAATGTTTTTGAATAAATCTGATCTGGGCAGCAGAGTGAAATATGGATTGGAGCGGGACAAGGTCCAAAGCAACCAAAGAAGCACTTCATCACAGGAAGGATGTTGAATATTAATCCATCAGTGGTATTTTTTGAGCGCTTACTGTGTGCGGAGCCCTGATCTAAGTGCTTGGGAGAGTACGACACAACAGAGTACTCCCTACCCACAGTGACCTGATTAATGCTTTATCTATCCCAGCACTTAGAACAGTGCTTGACACATAGTAAGCGCTTAACAAATACCCTAGTAATAACGCGCTTACGGTGTATTACGCCTGGAAAATATTCGAGAATATTCAAGGTTCAAGAGTTGGATGAATTTGAGGGTCATAGGCTATGAAAGAAAGTTAAGGATGACAAAAGGTTTGAGAAAAATTTGAATAGATCCTAGGGAGGGAAGATAGGGATGTTATGGGATGCCCTTCCCCACGGCACCTGTATATATGTATATATGTTTGTACATATTTATTACTCTATTTATTTATTTATTTATTTTACTTGTACATATCTATTCTATTTATTTTATTTTGTTAGTATGTTTGGTTTTGTTCTCTGTCTCCCCCTTTTAGACTGTGAGCCCACTGTTGGGTAGGGACTGTCTCTATATGTTGCCAATTTGTACTTCCCAAGCGCTTAGTACAGTGCTCTGCACATAGTAAGTGCTCAATAAATACAATTGATGATGATGATGATGATGTTTCATGGGTCGCCCTTAATCAGGAGAATGGCTATGGTGGGAATCACATCTCTCACTGTGCCTTGTGTTGTAACTATCCGTTAGGCTCGTTTTGGGCAGGGAATGTGCCCATTAATTGTTACATTGGACTCTCCCAAGTGCTTAGTATGAGTACAGTGCTCTGCTCACAGTAAGTGCTCAATAAATACGACGAAAAAAATGATACGATGCGGGCCTGAGTCGGGACAACTTTCCTGACCCCGTTGGTTTCTCGTTCAGTCGTCTACTGTTTTTTATTTTAACTTGACCAGACTGCACAGATGTGGGTGGCTATTTAAAACTCTTAATGGGAGGCCAACTTGTTTTCAGTTCATAAATGTTCAAAATGTAGCCCTCCTGTTCTCAGGGCCAAGCTCTTTCCTGCCTCTGTCACTTTTGCAGCTTTGGCGAACGCCTCAACTCCAACTAAAACCATTTTAAAGCTCTCAAGATGTGATAGCGCCAGTATGGCCCGGGTTATTGGCTGGAAGCTGCGTCGTTCCAGGGCAAGGCCATCCAGCCATCTCAGAGTTGGTTAAAGGGTTAATTTTTTGTGGTGGGAGTTGTTGAGTTTGGGGATTTTTTAGAAGAATTTTTTTGTGGAGGAGACTCTTTCGAAAAGAGAATCATTCTGCTTTCTCGGTGGCAAGTGAAGCCAACTTTTCCATTTTTGAGTGGCGGATTGATAGTTCCATGGGTTGCGTGTGTGTGTGTTTGTGTGGGGTGGGTACGTGGGCACACGCACACGTATGTTGGGCTGTATCTTTATACAGTGTCAGTGAGGTTAAATCAACGGTTTCCCTATGAAAATACGGCTGGCTAATCCCAACCACCAGCGTGGAAGGGTTGCAGTGTTTCTTTATTGATTTTTCCATTAACGTGTTCAGCTGAATTTCTCTAGTGTAGCCAGTCAAATAGTCTGGCTTTCTAAGTGGTTGGTCAACAGTTTTTGGTCGCCGTTCGCAGCGGTAAGAGCCGCCCCCCCAAAAATGTGGGGAATTTGGACGTCTCCCTTTACATCTTCATTTCTCCGGTAGGACTTCACGTAGGGTCCGAGCGTGGAGAGCACAGAAGGGCCATAAAAGGCAATCAAATCGTCTCGCCGGGATTGTCATTCAATTCATTCATTCAATCGTATTTATTGAGCGCTTACGGGGTGCAGAGCAATCAATCAATCAATCAATCGTATTTATTGAGCGCTCACGGTGTGCAGAGCAATCAATCAATCGTATTTATTGAGCCCTTACTGTGTGCGGAGCACTGGACTAAGCGCTTGTACTAAGGATGTGCAAAATAAATACAACAATAGGCATTTGGCCAGAAGTGTACTCGGGGTCAGTATTTGTTGGGCTAATCTTGTCCTTGTCCTTTTTCAGGTTAGGTTAGGAGAAGCAGTGTGGCTCAGTAGGAATCAATCAATCGTATTTATTGAGCGCTTACTGTGTGCGGAGCACTGTACTAAGCTCTTGGGAAGTCCAAGTTGGCAACATCTAGAGACGGTCCCTACCCAACAGTGGGCTCACAGTCTAGAAGGGGGAGACAGACAACAAAACCAAACATCATCATCATCATCATCAATCGTATTTATTGAGCACTTACTGTGTGCGGAGCACTGTACTAAGTGCTTGGGAAGTCCAAGTTGGCAACATCTAGAGACAGTCCCTACCCAACAGTGGGCTCACAGTCTAGAAGGGGGAGACAGAGAACAAAACCAAACATATTAACAAAATAAAATAAATAGAATAGATATGTACAAGTAAAATAAATAAATAACTAGAGTAATAAATATGTACAAACATATATACATATATACAGGTGAATGGCTGTATATAGGAAAGAGCACGGGCTCTGGAGTCAGAGGTCATGGGTTCAAATCCTGGTTCTGCCAATTGTCAGCTGTGGGACTTTGGGCAAGTCACTTGACTTCTCTGTGCCTCAGTTCCCTCATCTGGAAAATGGGGATTAGGACTGTGAGCCCCACGAGGGACCACCTGATCACCTTGTATCCTTCCCAGCGCTTAGAACAGTGCTTTGCACATAGTAAGTGCTTAATAAATGCCATCAAAAAAAAAGTGTATTCGGGGTCAGTATTCGTTGGGCTAATCTTGTCCTTGTCCTTTTTCAGGTTAGGTTAGGAGAAGCAGCGTGGCTTAGTGGAAAGAGCCCGGGCTTGGGAGTCGGAGGTCATGGGTTCTAATCCCGGCTCCGCCATTTGTCAGCTGTGTGACTTCGGGCAAGTCACTTGACTTTTCTGGGCCTCAGTTCCCTCATCTGGAAAATGGGGAGTAAGACTGGGAGCCCCACGTGGGACAACCTGATTACCTTGTGTCTACCCCAGTACTTAGAGCAGTGCTTGGCTCAACAAATACCAAGCGCTTAGTACAGTGCTCTGCATACGGTTAGTGCTCAATAAATACGATTGAATGAAATACCATCATCATTATTATTATTATTATTATTAGGGAATTTTATGCTTGCAATGCATCTGTTTACCCCCACAAAACTTACCAAAGACTCATGCTGGGTGGGCCGTCTCTATGTGTTGCCAACTTGTACTTCCCAAGCGCTTAGTACAGTGCTCTGCACACAGTAAGTGCTCAATAAATATGATTGAATGAATGAATGAATAATAATAATAATAATGGCATTTATTAAGCACTTACTATGTGCAAAGCACTGTTCTAAGCACTGGGGGGTACAAGGTAATCAGGTTGTCCCATGGGGGGCTCACAAAGTTCATCCCCATTTTACAGATGAGGGAACTGAGGCCCGGAGAAGTGAAGTGACTTGCCCAAAGTCACACAGCTGACTGCTCTGCACACAGTAAGCGCTCAATAAATACGATTGAATGAATGAATGAATGAATAGAATGTTCTTTTGTTTTGTTTTCTTTTATGGTATTTGATAAGTGCTCACTATGTGCCCAGCACTGATCTAAGAACTAGGTAGGTATAAGTTCATAATAATAATAATAATGACATTTGTTAAGCACTTACTATGTGCAAAGCACTGTTCTAAGCGCTGGGGGGATACAAGGTGATCAGGTTGTCCTGCGTGGGGCTCACAGTCATCATCCCCATTTTACAGATGAGGTAACTGAGGCCTAGAGAAGTGAAGTGACTTGCCCAAGGTCACACAGCAGACATATGGTGGAGCCGGGATTCAAACCCATGACCTCTGACTCCAAAGCCCGGGCTCTTTCCACTGAGTTCATGACATTGAACACAGTCCCTGTCCTACACAGTCCAAATTGGAGGGAGGAGGATTTAAGCCCCCTTTTACAGATGAGGTAACTGAGGCTCAGTGAAGCCGAGTGACTTGCCCAAGGTCACACAGCAGGAAAGTGCTGGAGCTGAGAGAACCCAGGTTCTCTAACTCCAAGGCCCATCCTCTATCCATTAGGCCCCACTGCTTCTGCTAGTTGACTTCTTGCTATCAATCAATCAATCAATCAATTGTATTTATTGAGCGCTTACTGTGTGCAGAGCACTGTACTAAGCGCTTGGGAAGTGCAAGTTGGCAACATATAGAGACGGTCCCTACCCAACAGTGGGCTCACAGTCTAGAAGGGGGAGACAGAGAACAAAACAAAACATACTAACAAAATAGAATAGATATGTACAAGTAAATAAAGAGTAATAAATACGTGTAAACATATATCCATATATCCAGGTGCTGTGGGGAGGGGAAGGAGGTAAGATGGGGGGATGGAGAGGGGGAGGAGGGGGAGAGGAAGGAGGGGGGTCAGTCTGGGAAGGCCTCCTGGAGGAGGTGAGCTCTCAGTAGGGCCTAACTGCTGATTAATGGTTAACCGCAGACACCATGACCTTAGAATTGTATAGTAACCAACCAAGGATTGGCCTTTTCCATCTATTAATGGTATTTATTGGGTGCTTGCTGTGTGCAGAGCACAAGACAAATCGCTTGGGAGAGTGCAATTGAGCAGTCAGTCAGTCAGTAGTATTTATTGAGCACTTACTGTGTGCAGAGCACTGCACTAAGCGCTTGGGAGAGTACAGTACAGTCCCCCAGACTGAGCCCCCTCCTTCCTCTCCCCCTTCTCCCCCTCCCCATTCCCCCCGCCTTACCTCCTTCCCCTCCCCACAGCCACGCTGAACCACCTCACCTCTCTGGTCGGGGGGCAGGCTGTGAGCCCGCTGTTGGGTAGGGACCGTCTCTCTATGTTGCCAACTTGTACTTCCCAAGTGCTTAGTACAGTGCTCTGCACACAGTAAGCGCTCAATAAATACCATTGAATGAATGAATGAATGTCTGTGAGCCCACTGTTGGGTAGGGACCATCTCTCTATGTTGCCAACTTGTACTTCCCAATCAATCAATCAATCAATCAATTGTATTTATTGAGCGCTTACTGTGTGCAGAGCACTGTAATAAGTGCTTGGGAAGTACAAGTTGGCAACATATACAGTCCCTACCCAACAGTGGGCTCCCAAGCACTAAGTATAGTGCTCTGCACACAGTAAGCGCTTAATAAATACGATTGAATGAATGAATGAATGTTTGTGAGCCCACTGTTGGGTAGGGACGGTCTCTATATGTTGCCAACTTGTACTTCCCAAGTGCTTACTACAGTGCTCTGCACACAGGAAGCGCTCAATAAATACGATTGAATGAATGAATGAATTCCTCTATTTATTTTATTTTATTTGTACATATTTAATTCTATTTATTTTATTTTGTTAATATGTTTTGTTTTGTTGTCTGTCTCCCCCCTTCTAGACTGTGAGCCCACTGTTGGGTAGGGACCGTCTCTATATGTTGCCAACTTGTACTTCCCAAGCGCTTAGTACAGTGCTCTGCACACAGTAAGCGCTCAATAAATACGATTGAATGAATGAATGAATTCCTCTATTTATTTATTTACTTATTTTATTTGTAAATATTTCATTCTATTTATTTTATTTTGTTAATATGTTTTGTTTTGTTGTCTGTCTCCCCCTTCTAGACTGTGAGCCCGCTGTTGGGTAGGGACCGTCTCTAGCTGTTGCTGACTTGGACTTCCCAAGCGCTTAGTCCAATGCTGTGCACACACTAAGTGCTCAATAAATGCGATTGAATGAATGAATGAATGATAGACACATTCTCTACCCACAGTGAGCTTGCAGTCTAGAGGGAGACAAGGACGTTGATATAAATAAATCAAATTACGGATGTGTACACAAGTGCTGTGGGGTTGGGAAGGGGGATGAATAAAGGGAGCAAGTCAGGGTGACGCAGAAAGGAGTGGGAGAAGCGGAAAGGAAGGCTTAATCAGGGAAGGCCCCTTGGAGGAGACGCGCCTTCGATAGGCTGTGGCCTAGTGGCAAGAGCACGGGCTGGGAGTCAGAAGGACCTGGGTTCTAATCCCAGCTCTGCCAATTAATAATAATAATAATAATAATAATAATAATAATGGCATTTGTTAAGCACTTACTAGGTGCAAAGCACTGTTCTAAGCAATGGGGGGATACAAGGTGATGAGGTTGTCCCACGTGGGGCTCGCAGTCATCACCCCCATTTTACAGATGAGGTAACTGAGGCTCCGAGAAGTGAAGTGACTTGCCCAAGGTCACACAGCAGACATGTGGCGGAGCCAGAATTTGAACCTATGACCACTGACGCCGAAGCCCCGGCTCTTTCCACTGAGCCACGCTGCTTCTCAGCCAATTGCTCGCTGGGTGATCTTGGGCAAGTCACTTAACTTCTCTGTGCCTCGACTTCCTCAACCGTAAAATGGGACTACCTAATCTCCCTCCGAATGAGACCGCGAGCCCCACACAGGACAGGGACCATGTGCGACCTACTCGATTTGTTACCCAGCGCAGGGTTTAGAACCGTAATAAGCGCTTAACAGATACCCTAAGAAAAATAGAGCTGGTAAAAGACTTTTGCCCCCGTTCTACCGTATTTCTGTCCTCTTCTACTAACGCCTAACTTCCCTCGTTCTTTCATAACGATTATCCAGGGTTCTCAGGCAGAGCCGTTTGGCTTGAATTTTCCATACTGACGCCTTCCAAACATCCAAATTTGCCAGGCCTTCACACTGTTCTGGGCCCGTCTCCCCGCTCTTTGGATCCCTGCCGTAGCTTCCTTTCCTCATGCCTAAAGCACTCCAAGTATCGTCTCTTTTTAACTCCTCCTCTCACGGTTGCCCCGTAAGAGGAGGCCGCGAAATAGCTGCCCCAAAATCGAAGGTAAAATCCACGCTCCGTGGAAACGGTGCCCAAGAATCTCCGTCCCCCACCCCCGTGTCCCGTCTTTTCCAGAAAGGTTCGGGCCCGGGAGGCCTCCTCTCCGTCCTTGTCCGGTGGCGTGGTAGGGAGACCGGAGAGGGCCAGTGTGTCTACCACAGTCGCCGGATAATGTCGGAGGGAAGGCAAGGCTGCAGCTGGTGGGAATTTTCAAATCCACCGTGGCTAATCCACAAAGTAGATAATTCCCTATTGCGTGATCCAGAGCGGTCTGTACAGCTGGAGGTTGTATTTTCCATTTTTTCGTCAAATCCCCACCCATGACCTTTGTTTTCGGGGGCCTAGCTGAAATCCTTCTGGCTGATTTGCTGATTTGCACACCGGACATACATCGTATTTTGCCAGGACATCAATGGGGGAGGTCGCTGGGTCTTCCTGCTTTTTCTCTTGCGTTGCTAGGAAGCGTAGGAAGTCTGTTGAAAACTACATCATGCAGACTGCCTTCCCTCCCAGAAGGTTCTGTTTAAGGATAATAATAATAATAATGATGATGATGGCATTTATTAAGTGCTTACTATGTGCAAAGCACTGTTCTAAGCGCTGGGGAGGTTACAAGGTGATCAGGTTGTCCCACCGGGAGCTCACAGTCTTCACCCCCATTTTGCAGACGAGGTAACTGAGGCACAGAGAAGTTAAGGGGAGGGACCCACGTGAGGTTTAAAGGGCCTCTCAATGAAGGAATCTCAAAGCATGGAGACATTCTTTGTTTTTTGTGGGTTTTGTTAAGCTCTTACTATGTGTCAAGCACCATAGAATAATAATAATAATAATAATGGTATTTATTAAGCGCTTACTGTGTGCAAAGCACTGTTCTAAGCGCTGGGGAGGTTACAAGGTGATCAGGTTGTCCCACCGGGGGCTCACAGTCTTCACCCCCATTTTGCAGATGAGGTAACTGAGGCACAGAGAAGTTAAGGGGAGGGAGAAGGGACCCATGTGAGGTTTAAAGGGCCTCTCAATGAAGGAATCTCAAAGCATGGAGACATTCTTTGTTTTTTGTGGGTTTTGTTAAGCTCTTACTATGTGTCAAGCACCATAAAATAATAATAATAATGGCATTTATTAAGCGCTTACTATGTGCAAAGCACTGTTCTAAGCGCTGGGGAGGTTACAAGGTGATCAGGTTGTCCCACAGGGGGCTCGCAGTCTTAATCCCCATTTTCCAGATGAGGGAACTGAGGCCCAGAGAAGTGAAGTGACTTGCCCAAAGTTGCACAGCTGACAAGTGGCAGAGCTGGGATTAGAACCAGGGTGCTTCTGACTCCCAAACCCGGACTCTTTCCATTAGGCTATGCTCCTTCAGCTTTTCTGCTCTTTTCTCCTGGCTGTCTTTATGCCAGGAGAAACTTTATCTTCTGCTCAGTCCCGAGTTAGCCGAATCCATGAAGCAGCATTCCCTCTTTCTCCTGTTTCTTGCCTCCGACCCCCCGGAACTTTCTCCATCCGTCTACTTGCTCCGCAACCATAACAACTAATAACTGTGGTACTTGTTAGACGTTTACTCAGTTCCAAGCACTGTAATACTGGGGTAGGTACAAGATCACTGGCTCATCATTCATTCATTCAATCGTATTTATTGAGCGCTTACTGCGTGCAGAGCACTGTACTAAGCGCTTGGGAAGTCCAAGTTGGCAACATATAGAGACGGTCCCTACCCAACAGCGGGCTCACAGTCTACATCAGACACAGTCCCTGTCCCACATGGGGCTCACAGCCTGAGGAGGGCGAACGCTTCTTCTATTTTACAGATGAGGAAACTGAGGAACCGAAAGGTGAAGTGACTGTTCAATAATAATAATAATAACATTTGTTAAACACTTACTATGTGCAAAGCACTGTTCTAACCGCTGGGGAGATTACAAGGTGATCAGGTTGTCCCACAGGGGGCTTACAGTCTTCATCCCCATTTTCCAGATGAGGTAACTGAGGCCCAGAGAAGTGACGTGACTTGCCCAAAGTCACACAGCTGACAGTTGGCAGAGCCGGGATTTGAACCCCTAATCTCTGACTCCTAAGACCGTGCTCTTTCCACTGAGCCATGCTGCTTCGCTTATAATAATAATAATAATAATGATGGCATTTATTAAGCACTTACTATGTGCAAAGCACTGTTCTAAGCTCTGGGGAGGTTACAAGGTGATTAGGTTGTCCCACGGGGGGGCTTACAGTCTTCATCCCCATTTTCCAGATGAGGGAACTGAGGCCCAGAGAAGTGACGTGACTTGCCCAAAGTCACACAGCTGACAGTTGGCAGAGCCGGGATTTGAACCCCTAACCTCTGACTCCTAAGACCGTGCTCTTTCCACTGAGCCACACTGCTTTGCTTATAATAATAATAGCATTTATTAAGCGCTTACTATGTGCTAAGCACTGTTCTAAGCACTGGGGAGGTTACAAGGTGATCAACTTGTCCCACAGGGGACTTACAGTCTTCATCCCCATTTTCCAGATGAGGTAACTGAGGCACAGAGAAGTGAAGTGACTTGCCCAAAGTCACATAGCTTTCAGTTGGCAGAGCCAGGATTTGAACCCCTGACCTCTGACTCCAAAGCCCGGGCTCTTTCCAGTGAGCCATGCTGCTTCTATTTTAATTATAATAATAATAATGATGGCATTTATTAAGCGCTTACTATGTGCGAAGCACTGTTCTCAGCACTGGGGAGATTACAAGGTGATCAAGTTGTCCCATGTGGGGCTCACAGTCTTAATCCCCATTTTCCAGATGAGTTAACTGAGGCCCAGAGAAGTGAAGTGACTTGCCCAAAGTCACACAGCTGGCAATTGGCAGAGCCGGGATTTGAACCCATGACCTCTGACTCCTAAGACTGTGCTCTTTCCACTGAGCCACGCTGCTTCTCTTATAATAATAATAATAATAATAATAATAATAATGGCATTTATTAAGCGCTTACTGGGTGCAAAGCACTGTTCTAAACTCTGGGGAGGTTACAAGGTGATCAGGTTGTCCCACGGGGGGCTTACAGTCTTAATCCCCATTTTCCAGATGAGGTAACTGAGGCCCAGAGAAGTGAAGTGACTTGCCCAAAGTCACAAAGCTGGCAGTTGGCAGAGCCGGGATTTGAACCCCTAACTTCTGACTCCTAAGACCGTGCTCTTTCCAGTGAGCCATGTTGCTTCTCTTATAATAATAATAATGATGGCATTTATTAAGCACTTAATGTGTGCAAAGCACTGTTCTAAGCGCTGGGGAGGTTATAAGGTGATCAAGGTGTCCCACTGGGGGCTTACAGTCTTAATCCCCATTTTCCAGATGAGGTAACTGAGGCCCAGAGAAGTGAAGTGACTTGCCCAAAGTTGGCAGAGCCGGGATTTGAACCCCTGACCTCTACTCCAAAGCCCGGGCTCTTTCCACTGAGCCACGCTGCTTCTCTTCTGGTATCTGTTAGGCGCTTACTATGTCCCGGACACTATATTCATTCACTCAATCGCATTCATTGAGCGCTTACTGTGTGCAGAGCACTGTACTAAGCGCTTGGGAAGTATATATATATATATATATATATATTATATATATATATTTGTACATATTTTTTTTACTCTATTTACTTAATTTATTTGTACATATCTATTCTATTTTATTTTGTTAGTATGTTTGGTTTTGTTCTCTGTCTCCCCCTTTAGATTGTGAGCCCACTGTAGGGTAGGGACTGTCTCTAGATGTTGCCAATTTGTACTTCCCAAGCGCTTAGTACAGTGCTCTGCACATAGTAAGCGCTCAATAAATACGATTGATGATATCAAGTGCTGGGATAGATAGAAGCTAATCAGGTTGGACACAGTCCCTGTTCTACATGGGGGTCACAGCCCCATCTCCATTTTACAGATGAGGTAACTGAGGCGCAGAGAAGTGACTTGCCCCGAGTCACACAACAGGCAGGTGGTGAAGGCGGAATTGGAACCCAAGTCTGCTGACTCCCTGGGATGTGCTCTTTCTGCCAGGCCACGCTGCTTCTCTCTAGGAAACCGGTTTGTATCCTACCTAACCTCCGCATCGAAGAGAAACTCCTCACCGTCGGCTTTAAAGCGGTCCATTCTTCATTCATTCATTCATTCAATCGTATTTATTGAGCGCTTACTGTGTGCAGAGCACTGTACTAAGCGCTTGGGAAGTCCAAGTTGGCAACATATAGAGACGGTCCCTACCCAACAGCGGGCTCACAGTCTAGAAGTCCATCCCCTGGCCCCCTCCTACCTCACCTCACTACTCTCCTACTGCAACCCAGCCTGCATACTAGTATATATGTTTGTACATATTTATTACTCCATTTATTTATTTTACTTGTACATATTTATTCTATTTATTTTATTTTGTTAATCTGTTTAGTTGTCTGTCTCCCCCTTCTAGACTGTGAGCCCGCTGTTGGGTGGGGACCGTCTCTATATGTTGCCAACTTGGACTTCCCAAGCGCTTAGTACGGTGCTCTGCCCACAGTAAGCGCTCAGTAAATACGATTGAATGAATGAATGAATGAATACTTTGCCCCTCCATTGCCAACCTACTCACCGTCCCTCCATCTCACCTATCTCACTGCCGACCCTTCGTCCATGTCCACGTCTCGTCCGCGTGGAGAAGCGGCGTGGCTCAGTGGAAAGAGCACGGTCTTAGGAGCCAGAGGTCATGGGTTCTAATCCCGGCTCCGCCACTTGTCAGCTCTGTGACTTTGGGCAAGTCACTTCACTTCTTGGTGCCTCAGTTACCTCCTCCGGAAAATGGGGATTGAGACTATGAGCCCCATGTGGGACAACCTGATTCATTCATTCATTCATTCAATCGTATTTATTGAGCGCTTACTGTGTGCAGAGCACTGTACCAAGCGCTTGGGAAGTACAAGTTGGCAACATCTAGAGACGGTCCCTACCCAACAGTGGGCTCACAGTATAGAAGGGGGAGACAGAGAACAAAACAAAACATATTAACAAAATGAAATAAGTAGCATAAATATGTACAAGTAAAATAAATAAATAGAGTAATAAATACGTACAAACATATATACATATATACAGGTGTTATGGGGAAGGGAAAGAGGTAAGGCGGGGGGGATGGAGAGGAGGAGGAGGGGGAGAGGAAGGAGGGGGCTCAGTGTGGGAAGGCCTCCTGGAGGAGGTGAGCTCTCAGTAAGGCTTTGAAGGGAGAAAGAGAGCTAGCTTGGTGGTTGTGGGGAGGGAGGGCATTCCAGGCCACGGGGAAGGACGTGGGCTGGGGGTCGACGGCGGGACAGGCGAGAACGAGGCCTAACGGTGAGGAGGTGAGCGGCGGCAGAGGAGCGGAGGGTGCGGGCTGGGCTGGAGAAGGACAGAAGGGAGGGGAGGGAGGAGGGGGCCAGGGGATGGACAGCCTTGAAGCCCAGGGTGACGAGTTTTTGCCTGATGCGTAGGTTGATTGGTAGCCACTGGAGATTTTTGAGGAGGGAAGTAACATGCCCAGAGCGTTTCTGGACAAAGACAATCCGGGCAGCAGCATGAAGTATGGATTGAAGTGGGGAGAGACAGGAGGATGGGAGATTGGAGAGAAGGCTGGTGCAGTAGTCCAGACGGGATAGGATGAGAGCTTGAACGAGCAGGGTAGCAGTTGGGATGGAGAGGAAAGGGCGGATCTTGGCAATGTTGCGGAGGTGAGACCGGCAGGTTTTGGTGACGGCTTGGATGTGACCTGTGGACCTGATTACCCTGTATTCATTCAATCGTATTTATTGAGTGCTTACTGTGTGCACAGCACTGTACTAAGCGCTTGGGAAGTCCAAGTCGGCAACATATAGAGACGGTCCCTACCCAACAACGGGCTCACAGTCTGGAAGAGGGAGACAGACAACAAAACAAAACACGTAGACAGGTGTCAATACCATCAAAATAAACAGAATTATAGCTATATCCATTCATTCAGTCAGTCATATTTATTGAGCGCTTACTGTGTGCAGAGCACTGTACTAAGCGCTTGGTAAGTCCAAGGCGGCAACATATAGAGATGGTCCCTACCCAACAACAGGCTCACAGTCTAGATCTCCCATCCTCGTGTCTCTCTCCACTTCAATCCATACTTCATGCTGCTGCCCGGATTATCTTTGTCCAGAAACGCTCTGGGCATATTACTCCCCTCCTCAGAAACCTCCAGTGGCTACCAATCAATCTGCGCATCAGGCAGAAACTCCTCACCCTGAGCTTCAAGGCTGTCCATCCCCTCGCCCCCTCCTACCTCACCTCCCTTCTCTCCTTCTACTGCCCAGCCCGCACCCTCCGCTCCTCTGCCACCGCTCACCTCCTCACCGTTAGGCCTCGTTCTCGCCCATCCCACCATCGACCCCCGGCCCAAATCCTTCCCCTGGCCTGGAATGCCCTCCCTCTGCCCATCCGCCAAGCTAGCTCTCTTCCTCCCTTCAAGGCCCTACTGAGAGCTCACCTCCTCCAGGAGGCCTTCCCAGACTGAGCCCCTTCCTTCCTCTCCCCCTCGTCCCCCTCTCCATCCCCCATCTTACCTCCTTCCCTTCCCCACAGCACCTGTATATATGTATATATGCTTGTACATATTTATTACTCTATTTATTTATTTATTTATTTTCTTGTACATTTCTATCCTATTTATTTTATTTTGTTGGTATGTTTGGTTTTGTTCTCTGTCTCCCCCTTTTAGACTGTGAGCCCACTGTTGGATAGGGACTGTCTCTATGTATTGCCAATTTGTACTTCCCAAGCGCTTAGTACAGTGCTCTGCACATAGTAAGCGCTCAATAAATACGATTGATTGATTGATTGATTGATAGAAGGGGGAGACAGACAACTAAACAAAACACATAGACAGGTGTCAATACCACCAAAATAAACAGAATTATAGCTATATGCACATCATTAGCATGATAAATAGAATAGTAAATATGTACAAATAAAATAATAGAGTAATCTGTACATATATATATATATATATATATATATATATATATATATATATACAAGTGCTGTGGGGAGGGGAAGGAGGTAAGGCATGGGGGGATGGGGAGAAGGAGTGGAAAAAGGGGGCTCAGTTTGGGAAGACCTCCTGGAGGGGGTCAAGGAGATTTCTCCCTGTATCTCCCCCAGCGCTTAGAACAGTGCTCAGCACATAGTAAGTGCTTAACAAATACCAGCATTATTATTATTATTATGTCCCACCTCTGGCCTGGAACGCCTTCCCTCCTCAAATCCAACAGACAATTCCTCTCCCCCTCTTCATAGCCTTATCGAAGGCCCATCTCCTCCAAAAAGCCTTCCCCGACTAAGCTCTCCTTTCCTCTTCTCCCATTCCCTTCTGCGCCCCATGACTTGCTCCCTTTATATATCCCCCCCATCCCAGCCCCGCAGCATTTATGTACATATCTGTCATATGTGCATTATTTCTATTAATGTCTGTCTCCCCTCCCTACCAGATTGTGGGCAGGAAATGTGTCTGCTAATTCTGTTGTAGTGTAATTCTCCCAAATGCGAAGTGCTTACTACCGTGCCGTGCACACAGGAACTGACTGACGAACCTGTGCATTCAGATTGTTTTTTGAGATGCGCACAGGCATGATTGGATGATGATCAATCAATCAATCAATCAATCGTATTTATTGAGCGCTTACTGTGTGCAGAGCACTGTACTAAGCACTTGGGAAGTACAGGTTGGCAACACATAGAGACAGTCCCTACCCAACGGTGGGCTCACAGTCTAGAAGGGGGTGACAGAGAACAAAACCAAACATACTAACAAAATAAAATAAATAGAATAGATATGTGCCAGTAAAATGAATAAATAAATAGAGTAATAAATATGTACAAACATATATACATCTATACAGGTGCTGTGGGGAAGGGAAGGAGGTAAGATGGGGGGGATAGAGAGGGGGACGAGGGGGAGAGGAAGGAAGGGGCTAAGTCTGGGAAGGCCTCCTGGAGTAGTAGGATGATGATGATGATGAAAATGGCATCTGTTAGGCGCTTACGATGAGCCAGACACTATTCTAAATGCTGAGGTAGGTAAACGGTAATTAGGTTGGACGCAGTCCCTGTCCTACGTGGGACTCACAGTCTTAATCCCCCTTTTTCAGATGAGGGAACTGAGGCGCAGAGAATTAATCAATCGTATTTATTGAGCGCTTACCGTGTGCAGAGCACTGTACTAAGCGCTTGGGAAGTACAAGTTGGCAACACACAGAGACAGTCCCTACCCAACTGTGGGCTCACAGTCTAAAAGGGGGAGACAGAGAACAAAACCAAATGTACTAACAAGTGACTTACCCAGGGTCACCCAGCAGATAAGTGGCGGAGTCAGGATTAGAACCCAGGTCCTTATGACCCCAGACCCGTGCTCTAGCCACCCAGTCACACTGTGGATGGTTTTGGCTTGTGTGTTTTTTTTCTTTAAAACAAAAAGCAGCAAAATCAAATAATAATAATAATGATGGCATTTATTAAGCGCTTACTATGTGCAAAGCACTGTTCTAAGGGCTGGGGAGGTTACAAGGTGATCAGGTTGTCCCACGGGGGGCTCACAGCCTTCACCCCCATTTTCCAGATGAGGGAACTGAGGCCCAGAGAAGTGAAGTGACTTGCCCAAAGTCACACAGCTGATAATTGGCAGAGCCGGGATTTGAACCCATGACCTCGGACTCCAAAGCTCGGGCTCTTTCCACCGAGCCACGCTGCTTCTCTGTCGGATCAAGTTCTCCCCAGTTTCCAAAGCAAACCAAAGCGTTGGCTCCTGGCTCCTGGCCAGAGGAACCACCATCCGAGTTCAATCTGGAAACGCTGACCGGGCCCCCGCCCCTGACTCGTTCCTTGCGGGCGGGGAACTCTGTTGCATTGTGCTCTCCCAAGCGCTTAGTACAGCGCTCTATGCTCAGTCGTCCTTGCCTCGTCTTGTGCCGTCAGTGTAGACAGCACCACCAACATCCTTCCCCTCTCGCCAGCCTGTAACTGTGGCATTATCCTAGATTCATCTCTCATTCTTTTAGACTGTGAGCCCACTGTTGGATAGGGACCGTCTCTATGTGTTGCCAACTTGTTCTTCCCAAGCGCTTAGTACAGTGCTCTGCACACAGTAAGCGCTCAGTAAATACGACTGATTGATTGATTGATTCAGCTTACAGATTCAATCTATCACTAAATCCTGTCTACCTTCGCATCGTTGCTAAAATCCATCCTTTCCTCTCTATCCAAACTGCTACCATGCTAATTAAAAGCACTTATTCTACCCCACCTTGATTTCTATATCCGCCTCTTTGCTGACCTCCCTGCCTTCTGTCTCTCCCCACTCTAGTCCATACTTCACTTAGAGAAGCAGCGTGGCTCAGTGGAAAGAGCCCGGGCTTTGGAGTCGGAGGTCATGGGTTCAAATCCCGGCTCCGCCAATTGTCGGCTGGGTGACTTTGGGCAAGTCACTTCACTTCTCTGGGCCTCAGTTCCCTCATCTGTAAAATGGGGATGAAAACTGTGAGCCCCACGTGGGACAACCTGATCACCTTGTAATAATAATAATAATCATAATAATGGCATTTATCAAGCGCTTACTATGTGCAAAGCACTGTTCTAAGCGCTGGGGAGGTTACAAGGTGATCAGGTTGTCCCATGGGGGGCTCACAGTCTTAATCCCCATATTACAGATGAGGGAACTGAGGCCCAGAGAAGTGAAGTGACTTGCCCAAAGTCACACAGCTGACAGTTGGCAGAGCTGGGATAACCTCCCCAGTGCTTAGAACAGTGCTTTGCACATAGTAAGCGCTTAATAAATGCCATCATTATTATTATTATTATTATTCACTCTGCTGCCCGGATCATTTTTCTACAAAACCATTCGGCCCGTTTCCCCACACCTCAAGAACCTCCAGTGGTTGCCCATCCACCTCCGCCTCAAATGGAAACTCCTGACCATCGCCCACTGTTGGGTAGGGACTGTCTCTATTTGTTGCCGACTTGTACTTCCCAAGCGCTTAGTACAGTGCCCTGCACACAGTAAGCGCTCAATAAATACGATTGATTGATTTAAAGCATGTAATCAGCTTGCCCCCTCCTACCTCATCTTACTGCCCACCTGTTATAACCCAGCCCCACGCTTCACTCCTCTAATGCCAACCTGCTTGCCATATCTCTATGATGTTGCCAACTTGTACTTCCCAAGCGCTTAGTCCAGCGCTCTGCACACAGTAAGCGCTCAATACATACAATTGAATGAATGAATGAATGAATGCCAACCTGCTTGCCATATCTCTAAATGATGTTGCCAACTTGTACTTCCCAAGCGCTTAGTCCAGCACTCTGCACACAGTAAGCACTCAATAAATACGACTGAATGAATGAATGAATGAATGCCAACCTGCTTGCCATATCTCTATATGATGTTGCCAACTTGTACTTCCCAAGCGCTTAGTCCAGCGCTCTGCACACAGTAAGCGCTCAATAAATACGATTGAATGAATGAATGAATGAATGCCAACCTGCTTGCCATATCTCTATATGATGTTGCCAACTTGTACTTCCCAAGCACTTAGTCCAGCGCTCTGCACACAGTAAGCGCTCAATAAATACGTTGAATGAATGAATGCCGTCCGGTCATCTCTGACCCATTGCGACTCCATGAAAGGATCTCTCCCAGAGCGCCCCGCCTCCGTCTACATTCGGTCCGGTAGTGGATCCAGAGAGTTTTCTTGGTCAAAATCCAGAAGTGGTTGACCATCACCTCCTTCCGCGCGGTCAACTCGAGTCTCCACCCTCGACTCTCTCCCGTGCCGCCGCTGCCCGGCATGGGGGAGTTTTGACTCGGTTGGCCGAGCTAGGAATGGAACGGGTAGGCCTCTGCTTGATTCTCCCTCCCGTAGACGAGACTGGTAGAGGACTGGAAACTCTCCAGGTGCCCTCCTGAGAGCGTCTACACTCATTTAGTGCTCCATAAATACCACCGACTGGTTGGGCGTGTGGGGAGGGAGAATGTGGGAAGGTGGAGAAAGTTTGGAGGACGAGAGAATAACGGGGGCATGGCAGTGGTCTCTGTGCTGTAGCCTTCCTCTAAGCTCCCTGTGGGCAGGAAACGTTATTTGCCAACTTTGTTGCAATCATCCTCACCCTAATGCTTAATAATAATAATAATAATGGCATTTATTAAGCACTTACTATGCAAAGCACTGTTCTACGCGCTGGGGAGGTTTTAGACTGTGGTTTTAGACTTTTAGACTGTGAGCCCACTGTTGGGTAGGGACTGTCTCTATATGTTGCCAATTTGTACTTCCCAAGCGCTTAGTACAGTGCTCTGCACATAGTAAGCGCTCAATAAATACGATTGATGATGGGGAGGTTACAAAGTGATCCGGTTGACCCACGGGGGGCTCACAGTCTTAATCCCCATTTTCCAGATGTGGGAACTGAGGCCCAGAGAAGTGAAGTGACTTGCCCGAAGTCACACGGCTGACAATTGGCGGAGCCGGGATTTGAACCCATGACCTCTGACTCCAAAGCCCGCGCTCTTTCCACTGAGCCACGCTGCTTAATCAGTGCTCTGCACACACTAAGCACTCAATAAATACCATCGGTTGCTTCAGGGAAGCAGATTCCCATCTGGGAGGTCTCATCACTCAGCCCATAAAAATGAAATGATGAAACCTTCTTGTTCATTGCTCCATTTGCCTCCCTAATGAATAACAATAATAGTCGAGGTATTCGTTAAGCGCTTACTATGTTCCAGGCACTGTACTAAGTGCTGGGGTACCTGCAAGCTAATCGAGTTGGTCACAGTCCCTGTCCCGTTTAAGGCTCACAGTCTTCACCCCCCATTTTATAGTTGAGGTAACTGAGACACAAATAAATGAATAATAATAATAATGGTACTTGTTAAGCGCTGTCTGTTCCAAGCACTTTTCTAAGCACTGGGGTAAATACAAGCTAATCAGGTTGGACATAATAATAATAATAATAATAATAATAATAATAATGATAATGATAATAATAATAGTATTTGTTAAGTGCTTACTATGTGCCTGGTACTGTACTAAACGCTGAGGCAGATACAAGTTAATCATTCATTCATTCAATCGTATTTATTGAGCACTTACTGTGTGCAGAGCACTGTACTAAGCACTTGGGAAGTACAAGTCGGCAACATATAGAGACAGTCCCTACCCAACAGTGGGCTCACAGTCTAGAAGGGGGAGACAGAGAACAAAACAAAACATATTAACAAAATAAAATAAATAGAATAAATATGTACAAATAAAATAGAGTAATAAATATGTACAAACACATGTACATATAAATATAATCATATATACATATATTATATATACATACATGTATACATATATTATAATATATATAATCAAATATACATATAAATATAATATATATAGTCGGTTGGACACAGTCCCTGTCTCACGTGGGGCTCACAGTCTTCATAATAATAATAATACTAATAATGGTATTTGTTAAGCGCTTACTATGTGCAAAGCAATGTTCTAAGCACTGCAGAGGTTACAAGATGATCAGGTCATCCCACGGGGGGCTCACGGTTTTAATTAATTCATTCATTCAATCGTATTTATTGAGCGCTTACTGTGTGCAGAGCACTGGACTAAGCGCTTGGGAAGTACAAGTTTTAATCCCCATTTTGCAGAAGAGGTCACTGAGGCCCAGAGAAGTGACTCGCCCAAGGTCACACAACTGACAAGTGGTGGGTCCGGGATTTGAACCCATGACCTTTTGACTCATGCTGGATCCACTAAAGAAGCGCTTACTATGCGCCAGGCGCTGTACTAAGCACTGGGGACGATACAAGCAAATCGAGATGTACACAGTCCCCGTCCCACATGGGGCCCACAGTCTTAATCCCCATTTGACAGATAATAATAATAATAATAATAATAATAATAATAATAATAATAATAATGATGGCATTTATTAAGCGCTTACTATGTGCACAGCACTGTTTTTAGACTGTGAGCCCACTGTTGGGTAGGGACTGTCTCTATATGTTGCCAACTTGTACTTCCCAAGCGCTTAATACAGTGCTCTGCACACAGTAAGCGCTCAATAAGTACGATTGATTGATTGATTGATTGTTCTAAGCGCTGGGGAGGTTCCAAGGTGATCAGGTTGTCCCACGGGGGGCTCCCAGTCTTCATCCCCATTTTCCAGATGAGGGAACTGAGGCCTGGAGAAGTGAAGTGACTTGCCCAAAGTCACCCATTTGAACCCACGACCTCCGACTCCGAAGCCCGGGCTCTTTCCGCCGAGCCACGCTGCTTCCCGATCATCATCAATCGTATTTATTGAGCGCTTACTGTGAGCAGAGCACTGTACTAAGCGCTTGGGAAGTACAAATTGGCAACATATAGGGAGCCGAGGCCCAGAGGAGTGAAATGACCCTCCCAGGGTCACGCACGGCAGGCACGGGGCAGAGCCGGGGGTCAGAACCCAGGTCGTGGTGACTCTCCAGCCCGGGCTCCGTCCTCTCCCGCCGGGCCCATCAGTCTCCTCGGATTTGGCTGGGAATATTTGGGCCGGAGTGGGATAACGCGGGCCAACGTCGTCAGAGCAATAAACGCCGTCCACATGGGAGGATTCGGGCCTGCCAGATGGCTCTGTGGGCCTTGGTGGACGGGGGCGACTTGCCAGTTCTTTGCGTCCCAAAAGAATCCGCTAAAAAACCGGGACCAGATGGCCTTCGGTCAACTTGAACTCCTTGGGATGGGGGTCAATAGCTCAGCGAAAACGCCCCGCCGGCTGGGGTGAGGCAGTGTGGCTTAGTGGATAGAGCCCGGTCCTGGGAATCACAAGGACCTTTAAGCATTTCCATTAAGCACTAAGCATTTCCATTAAGCAGCGTGGCTCAATGGAAAGAGCACGGGCTTTGGAGTCAGAGGTCATGGGTTCGAATCCGGACTCTGCCACATGTCTGCTGTGTGACCTTGGGCAAGTCACTTAACTTCTCTGAGCCTCAGTTATCTCATCTGTAAAATGGGTTTTAAGACTGTGAACCCCACATGGGACAACCTGATCACTTTGTATCCCCCCCCCAGCGCTTAGAACAGTGCTTTGCACATAGTAAGCGCTTAACAAATGCCAACATTATTATTAAGGACCTGGGTTCTAATCAATCAATCAATCAATCAATCAATCAATCAATCGTATTGATTGAGCGCTTACTGTGTGCACAGCCCTGTACTAAGCGCTTGGGAAGTCCAAGTCGACAACATATAGAGACAGTCCCTACCCAGCAGTGGGCTCACAGTCTAAAAGGGGGAGACAGAGAACAAAACCAAACTTACTAATAAAATAAAATAGATAGATATGTACAAGTAAAATAAGTCAATAAATAAACGGAGTAATAAATATGTACAAACATATATACATATATACAGGTGCTGTGGGGAAGGGAAGGAGGTAAGATGGGGGGGTTGGAGAGGGGGACGAGGGGGAGAGGAAGGAAGGGGCTCAGTCTGGGAAGGCCTCCTGGAGGAGGTGAGCTCTCAGTAGGGCCTTGAATCAATCGTATTTATTGAGCGCTTACTGTGTGCACAGCACTGTACTAAGCGCTTGGGAAGTCCAAGTCGGCAACATCCCTACCCAACAGTGGGCTCACAGTCTAGAAGGGGGAGACAGGCAACAAAACGTATTAACAAAATAAAATAAATAGAATAGCTATGTACAAGGCTCTGCCACTTGTCGGCTGTAATAATAATAATAATGGCATTTATTAAGTGCTTACTATGTGCAAAGCACTGTTCTAGGCGCTGGGGAGGTTACAAGGAGATCAGGTTGTCCCACGGGGGGCTCACAGTCTTCATCCCCATTGTACAGATGAGGGAACGGGGGCACGGAGAAGCGAAGTGGCTTGCCCAAAGTCACACAGCTGACAGTTGGCAGGGCCAGGATTCGAACCCAGGATCTCTGACTCCAAAGTCCATGCTCTTTCCAATAATAATAATAATAATAATAATAATAATAATAATAATAGCATTTATTAAGCACTTACTATGTGCAAAGCACTGTTCTAGGTGCTGGGGAGGTTACAGGGAGATCAGGGTGTCCCACAGGAGGCTCACAGTCTTCATCCCCATTGTACAGATGAGGGAATGGGGGCACAGAGAAGTGAAGTGGCTTGCCCAAAGTCACCCAGCTGACAGTTGTCAGGGCCAGGATTCGAACCCATGATCTCTGACTCCAAAGTCCGTGCTCTTTCCAATAATAATAATAATAATAATGGCATTTGTTCAGCACTTACTATAATAATAATAATTATTAATAATAATAATTTTGGTATTTGTTAAGTGCTTACTATGTGCAAAGCACTATTCTAAGTACTGGGGAGGATACAGTGTGATCAGGTTGTCCCATGTGGAGTTCACAGTCTTAATCCCCATTTTCCAGATGAGGGAACTGAGGCACAGAGAAATGAAGTGGCTTGCCCAAAGTCACACAACCGACAAGGCACTGTTCTAAGCACTGGAGGGGGATACAAGGTGATCAGGTTGCCCCACATGGGGCTCACAGTCTTAATCCCCATTTTACAGATGTGGTACCTGAGGCCCAGAGAATAATAATAATAATAATAATGGCATTTTTAAGCGCTTACTGTGTGCAAAGCACTGTTCTAAGTACTGGGGAGTTTACAAGGTGATCAGGTTGTCCCACGGGGGGCTCACAGTTTTTAACCCCCATTTTCCAGATGAGGTAACTGAGGCACAGAGAAGTGAAGTGACTTGCCCAAAGTCACACAGCTGACAATTGGCGGAGTCAGGATTTGAACCCATGACCTCTGACTCCCAAGCCCGTGCCTTTTCCACTGAGCCACGCTGTCACTTGACTTTTCTGGGCCTCAGTTCCCTCATCTGGAAAATGGGGATTAAGACTGGGAGCCCCACGTGGGACGACCTGATTACCTTGTGTCTACCCCAGCGCTTAGAACAGTGCTTGGCATATAGTAAGCGCTTAACAAATGCCATTATTATTGTTATTTTTATTATTATTATTAGGGAATTTTATGCTTGCAATGCATCTGTTTGCCCCCGCAAAACTTACCAAAGACTCACGCTGGGTGGAAGTGAGAATGACTAGAATTTTCTTTTGTTTTTGTTTTTTTAATGGTATTTGATAAGTGCTCACTATATGTCCAGCACTGGTCTAAGAGCTAGGGTAGCTACAAGTTCATGAGGTTGGACACAAGTCGCTGTCCTACACGGGGTTCACAGTCCAAATTGGAGGCCCCTTTTACAGATGAGACAACTGAGGCCCAGTGAAGCCGAGTGATTTGCCCAAGGTCACACAGCAGGAAAGTGCTGGAGCTGAGAGGAGAACCCAGGTTCTCTCACTCCCAGGCCCATGAGGACCAATCAATCAATCAATCGTATTTATTGAGCGCTTACTGTGTGCAGAGCACTGTACTAAGCGCTTGGGAAGTGACCAGAAGGACCAGGGTTCTAATCAATCAATCAATCAATCAATCAATCGTATTTATTGAGCGCTTACTATGTGCAGAGCACTGTACTAAGCGCTTGGGAAGTACAAATTGGCATCACATAGAGACAGTCCCTACCCAACAGTGGGCTCACAGTCTAAAAGGGGGAGACAGAGAACAGAACCAAACATACCAACAAAATAAAATAAGTAGGATAGAAATGTACAAGTAAAATAAATAAATAAATAAATAAATAGAGTAATAAATATGTACAACCATATATACATATATACAGGTGCTCCGACACTTGTGGGCTGTATGACCTTGGGTAAGTCACTTCAGTTCCCTCATCTGTAAAATGGGGATTAAGACTGTGAGCCCCATGTGGGACAGGGACTGCGTTCACATTGAGTTGCCTGTATCTACCACAGTGCTGTTTGTACGTATTTATTACTGTATTTATTTATTTTACTTGTACATATTTATTCTATTTATTTTATTTTGTTAATATGTTTTGTTTTGTTGTCTGTCTCCCCCTTCTAGACTGTGAGCCCACTGTTTGTACGTATTTATTACTGTATTTATTTATTTTACTTGTACATATTTATTCTATTTATTTTATTTTGTTAATATGTTTTGTTTTGTTGTCTGTCTCCCCCTTCTAGACTGTGAGCCCACTGTTGGTACATATTTATTACTGTATTTATTTATTTTACTTGTACATACTTATTCTATTTATTTTATTTTGTTAATATGTTTTGTTTTGTTGTCTGTCTCCCCCTTCTAGACTGTGAGCCCACTGTTTGTGCGTATTTATTACTCTATTCATTTTACTTGTACATATTTATTCTATTTATTTTATTAGTATGTTTTGTTCTCCGTCTCCCCCTTCTAGACTGTGAGCCCGCTGTTGGGTAGGGACGATCTCTATATGTTGCCAACTTGGACTTCCCAAGCACTTAGTCCAGTGCTCTGCACACAGTAAGCGCTCAATAAATATGATTGAATGAATTTATTTATTTTATTTGTACATATTTATTCTATTTATTTTCTTTTGTTAATATGTTTTGTTTTGTTGTCTGTCTCCCCCTTCTAGACTGTGAGCCCGCTGTTGGGTAGGGACGGTCTCTAGATGTTGCCAACTTGGACTTCCCAAGCGCTTAGTCCAGTGCTCTGCACACAGTAAGCACTCAATAAATACAATTGATTGATTGATTGCCACATAGTAAGCGCATAATATGTTGCCAACTTGGACTTCCCAAGCGCTTAGTACAGTGCTCTGCACACAGTAAGCGCTCAATAAAGACGACTGAATAACGAGTTCCACGATTATTCATATTATGATTATGAAGCCCAGCTCTTCTCAAAACTCGTCTCCGTGACTGGGAGCTCACTGTGGGCAAGGGGAAGTCCCTGCCAACTATCTGTTGTCCCATGTGCTTAGCACAGTGTGCTGCACACAGTAAGTGCATAGCAAATTCCGCGATTATTATTACGATTATTAAGCCCGGCTCTTCTCCAAACTCGCCTCCGTGACCTGGAGCTCACTGTGGGCAAGGGGACGTTTCTGCCAACTATCTGTTGTCCCACGTGCACGTAGCACAGTGCGCTGCACACAGTAAGTGCTCAATAAATACCGTCAATAAGCGCTTAGTACAGTGCTCTGCACATAGTAAGCGCTCAATAAATACGATTGATGATCAATGATGATGCCGAGGACAACACCGCTCTCACTCTGCCTTCTCGACGATCGGGTGTCCTTATAGAGTGTTTCCATCATGCTGTTATTCTCTCCTCCACGTTTAACGGATGGTTGCCCATTGAAGAAATAATAGAATAATTGCGGTATTTAATAATAATAATAATAATAATAATGGTATTTGTTCTAAGTGCTGGGGTAGATACAAGGTAATGAGATTGTCCCACGTGGGGCTCACAGTCTTCATTCCCACTTTACAGATAAGGTCACTGAGGCCCGGAGAAGCAAAGTTACTTGCCCCAAGTCACCCAGCTGACAAGTGGCGGAGGCGGGATTAGAACCCATGACCTCTGACTCCCAAGCCCGGGCTCTTTCCACGCTGCTTCTCGAGTCTGCTTCCCTGGGGGGGATACAAGCAGATCAGGTTGGACACGGTCCCCGTCCTATGTGGGGCTCCCGGTCTCACTCTCCATTTTCCAGGTGGGGGAACTGAGGCCCAGAGAAGTGAAGCGACTTGCCCAAGATCGCACAGCAGACCTGTGACGGGGTAAGCACTTAACACATACCCTAAAAATAAAAATCTGGCATGAAGAGAGAGCTGTGCTAGTGGTCCAGTGCCAAGGTGAGCCCCTCCACTTGTCTACATCTTTTGTTCTGTTCTCTGTCTCCCCCTTCCAGACTGTGAGCCCGTTGTTGAGTAGGGACCGTCCCTGTATGTTGCCGACTTGTACTTCCCAAGCGCTTAGTACGGTGCTCTGCACACAGTAAGCGCTTCATTCATTCATTCATTCATTCATTCAATCGTATTTATTGAGCGCTTACTGTGTGCAGAGCACCGTACTAAGCGCTTGGGAAGTACAAGCTGGCAGCATATAGAGACGGTCCCTACTCAAGAGTGGGCTCACCGTCTAGAAGCTTAATAAATACGATTGAATGAATGAATGAATGAACCAATCAATCAATCAATAAATCGTATTTATTGAGCGCTTACTGTGTGCAGAGCACCGTACTAAGCGCTTGGGAAGTCCAAGTTGGCAACATATAGAGACGGTCCCTACTCAAGAGTGGGCTCACCGTCTAGAAGCTTAATAAATACGATTGAATGAATGAATGAATGAATGAATGAATGAATCAATCAATCAATCGTATTTATTGAGCGCTTACTGTGTGCAGAGCACTGTACTAAGCGCTTGGGAAGTCCAAGTTGGCAACATATAGAGACAGTCCCTACCCAACAGTGGGCTCGCAGTCTAGAAGGGGGAGACAGAGAACAAAACCAAGCATACTAACAAAATAAAATAAATAGAATAGATATGTACAAGTAAAATAAATAAATAAATGAGTAATAAATATGGACAAACATATATACATATATACAGGTGCTGTGGGGAAGGGAAGGAGGTAATCAATCAATCAATCGTATTTATTGAGCGCTTACTGTGTGCAGAGCACTGCACTAAGTGCTTGGGAAGTACAAGTTGGCAACATGTAGAGACAGTCCCTACCCAACAGTGGGCTCACAGTCTGAAAGGGGGAGACAGAGAACAAAACCAAACATACCAACGAAATAAAACAAATAGAATAGATATGTACAAGTAAAATAAATAAATGAATAAATAGAGTAATAAATATGGACACACATATATACAGGTGCTGTGGGGAAGGGAAGGAGGCAAGATGGGGGGGATGGAGAGGGGGACGAGGGGGAGGAAGGAAGAGGCTCAGTCTGGGAAGGCCTCCCGGAGGAGGTGAGGTAAGATGAGGGGGATGAAGAGGGGGACGAGGGGGAAATCTGAGTGGAAGGGATTTTTGGGGAGGGGGATCCCCACGGCCCAAAGGAAGCACGACGGGGCCGGAGGCGGCAGTTGGGGCCTCTCATCAATCAATCAATGAGAATGGGAATGAATTCAATGGGAATGAAAGGAGAGCGGGCCGTGCCCGATGACAGTAGCCATGCAATGCTTCCTCATTTAGACGTAAAGCTCCCTCAACCAGAGGGTCTGTGAGACCTATGTCGTTGGGGTAGGTGGGGGGGTCTTGCCAAAAGGGTGCCGCCAGGCCCAAAGCGAAGGATTGAGGGTGAGGGGCTATCTATAGCGAGAAGCAGCTTGGCCACTGGTTGGCTGTGTGACCTTGGGCAAGTCGTTTCGCTTTCCTGGGCCTCAGTGAGCTCCAAGCTAGCTCTCTTCCTCCCTTCAAAGCCCTCCTGAGAGCTCACCTCCTCCAGGAGGCCTTCCCACACTGAGCCCCCTTTTTCCTCTCCCCTGCCCTACCTCCTTCCCTTCCCTTCCCCCCATATATGTTTGTAACTTGTACTTCCCAAGCGCTCTGCACACAGTAAGCACTCAATAAATACGATTGAGTGAATGAATGAATGATTTTATTACTCTATTTATTTTACTTGTACATATTTACTCTTCTATTTTGTTAATGATGGACATTTAGCTTTAGTTCTATTTCTTCTGACGACTTGACACCTGTCCACATGCTTCGTTTTGTTGTCTGTCTCCCCCTTCTAGATCATGAGCCCGCTGTTGGGTAGGGACCGTCTCTAGATGTTGCCAGTTTTTTCGTATTTATTACCCTATTTATTTATTTATTTTACTGGTGCACATCTATTCTATTTATTTTATTTTGTTAATATGTTTGGTTTTGTTCTCTGTCTCCCCCTTCTAGACTGTGAGCCCGCTGTTGGGTAGGGACGGTCTCTAGATGTTGCCAACTTGGACTTCCCAAGCGCTTAGTACAGTGCTCTGCACACAGTAAGCACTCAATAAATATGATTGAATGAATGAATGAATGAATTTATTACTCTATTTATTTTACTTGTACATATTTACTATTCTATTTTGTTAATGATGGGCATTTAGCTTTAATTCTATTTGTTCTGACTATTTTGACACCTGTCCACATGCTTTGTTTTGTTGTCTGTCTCCCCCTTCTAGACCATGAGCCCGCTGTTGGGTAGGGACCGTCTCTAGATGTTGCCAGTTTGTTCGTATTTATTACTCTATTTATTTATTTATTTTACTGGTACATATCTATTCTATTTATTTTATTTTGTTAATATGTTTGGCTCTGTTCTCTGTCTCCCCCTTCTAGACTGTGAGCCCGCTGTTGGGTAGGGACGGTCTCTAGATGTTGCCAACTTGGACTTCCCAAGCGCTTAGTACAGTGCTCTGCACATAGTAAGCACTCAATAAATACGATTGAATGAATGAATGAATTTATTACTCTATTTATTTTACTTGTACATATTTACTATTCTATTTTGTTAATGATGGGCATTTAGCTTTAATTCTGTTTGTTCTGATGACTTGACACCTGTCCACATGCTTCGTTTTGTTGTCTGTCTCCCCCTTCTAGACCGTCTCTAGATGTTGCCAACTTGGACTTCCCAAGTGCTTAGTACAGTGCTCTGCACACAGTAAGCGCTCAATAAATGCGATTGATTGATTGATTGGTTAGTACAGTGCTCTGCACACAGTAATTAATTAATTAATTAATGATGGCATTTGTTAAGCGCTTACTATGTGCAAAGCACTGTTCTAAGCGCTGGGGGGGATACAATGTGATCAAGTTGTCCCACTTGGGGCTCACAGTCTTAATCATTTTTACAGATGAGGTAACTGAGGCTCAGAGAAGTAAAGTGACTTGCCCAAGGTCACACAGCAGACTTGTGGCAGAGTCGGGATTAGAACCCACGACCTCTGACTCCAAAGCCCGGGCTCTTTCCACTGAGCCAAGCTCTATTTATTGAGCGAGTAAGTGCTCAATAAATGTGATTGAATGAATGAAGGATTGAGGGTGGGGGGCTATGTATATCGAGAAGCAGCTTGGCCACTGGTCGCCTCTGTGACCTTGGGCAAGTCATTTTGCTTTTCTGGGCCTCAGTGACCTCATCTGCAAAATGGGGATTAAGACAGTGAGCCCCATGTGGGACAGGGACTGTATCCAACATGATTAGCCTGTTATCTACCCCAGTGCTTAGTACACTTCACTTCCCCCGTCTTCACTTCTTCGTCCTCGACATCACCATGGACGGTATTTATTGAGCGCTTACTGCGTGCTAAGCACTTGGGACAGGGACTGTGTCCCATCTGATGATCTGGCAGAGAAGTAGCGTGGCTCAGTGGAAAGAGCCCGGGCTTTGGAGTCAGAAGTCATGGGTTCAAATGTGTGACTCTGGGCAAGTCACTTCACTTCTCCAGGCCTCAGTAACCTCATCTGTAAAATGGGGCTGAAGACTGTGAGCCCCCCCTTGGGACTAATCTCATCACCTTGTAACCTCCCCAGTGCTTAGAACAGTGCTTTGCATTCATTCATTCATTCATTCAATCGTATTTATTGAGCGCTTACTGTGTGCAGAGCACTGTACTAAGCGCTTGGGAAGTACAAGTCAGTAACATATAGAGACAGTCTCTATCCAATAGCGGGCTCACAGTCTAGAAGACTGTGTCTAGTCTTGCACAAAGTAAGCATTTAATAAATGCTATTATTATTATTATTATTATTATTATTATTATTATTATTATTACCCCAGTGCTTGGGACATAGTAAACAGGGACTGTGTTCAACCCGATTTCCTTGGATCCACCCCAGTGCTTAGTACAGTGCCTGGCACATAGTAAGTGCTTAACAAAAACTGCAATTATTATCAAGCGCTCAGTACAGCGCTCTGCACTCAGTAAGTGCTCAATAAATACGATTGAATGAATGAATTCCACCATTATTCTTACAGGACCTTTCAGCCCCATTTTGCAGATGAAGTAACTGAGGCCGAGAGTAGTGAAGTGACTCGCCTGAGGTCACACAGCAGACATGAGGCAGAGCCGGGATTAGAACCCTGGTCCTTAGTGACTAAGTCACTTAGTACACCCCACTTCATTCATTCATTCATTCACTCAATCGTATTTATTGAGCGCTTACTGTGTGCAGAGCACTGTACTAAGCGATTGGGAAGTACAAGTTGGCGACATATAGAGACGGCCCCTACCCAACAATGGGCTTACAGTCTAGAGCTCTGCACATAGTAAGCGCTCAATAAATACGATTGATTGATTGATTGATTAGAAGGGGGACACAGATAACAGAACAAAACTTCTCTGGGCCTCAGTTCCCTCCTCTGTAAAATGGGGAGAGAGACTGTGAGCCCCGCAAGGGACAGGGACTAAGTCCAACCCGATTTGCTTGTTTGTATCAGTCCCAGCGCTTACTACAGTGCCTGGCACATAATAGGCACACAACAAATACCACAATTATTGTGGTATTATCATTATTTTGTTGGTGCTTGCGAGAGGGATCTCAGTAGAGAGTGGCCTTCACTTCTCTGGGGAAGAAAGACTCAGCGGTATTTATTGAACACTTACTTTGTGCAGAACACTGTACTAAGCGCTTGGAAGAGTACAATATAATAGACACATTCCCTGCTCACAACGAGTTTACGGCCCAGAGGGGGGAGACAGACGTTAATATAAATAAATAAATTATGGATTAGGACAAAAATGCCACTAATATAGGAAAGTTGTGAACAGAAACAGCATAGCCTAATGGAAAGTACACGTGCCTAGGAGTCAGAGGACCTGAGTTCTAATCTGGCTCTGCCACTTGTCTGCTGCTTAACTGCTCTGTGCCTCAGTTTCACATCTGTAATTTGGGGATTCAGTTCCCTTTTCTCCCTCCTACTTAGATGGTATCCCTCATGGGGGATAGGACTGTGTCCCACCTGATGATCTTGATTTAACCCCAGTTTTTAGAACATAATAAACACTTTCATTCCACCGTTATTCTTTCAGGAGCTTTCAGCCCCGTTTTACGGATGAGGTAACTGAGGCCGAGAGAAGTGAAGTGACTCGCCTGAGGTCACACAGCAGACGGGAGGCGGAGCCGGGATTACAAGCAGCCCAGGCCTGGACTTTATCAACCAAGTCGCGCTGCTTCCCAGTCAGGCCCCCATCCCTATCCCACCTGGGAGTCAGGAGGATCTGGGTTCTAATCCTGCCTCTGCCTCATGTCTGCTTTGTGACTTGGGGCAAATCACTTCACTTGACACCCATCCACGTGTTTTGTTTTGTCGTCTGCCTCCCCCTTCTAGACTGTGAGCCCGT